>NW_017731769.1:761870-817788 GCF_001890085.2 Hipposideros armiger | reverse complement strand
CCCTCCCCCTGCCCCAGGCACATAGCAAAGGGACACACGCTCTCACTCACACAAGGGCCCTTGGCGTCTCTGCGCAGGCACAGCCTCAGAGAGTCAAACTTTCCACTGCCCAGATGGGGACACTGAGGCCCAGAGAGAGGCGGGAACGGGCTTTCTGGCACTGAGCCGGGCAGAGGAAGGCGAGAGGGCAGAAATGGAAGGGAGATGAGGGGGAGGTGGCCTTTGGTTGCTAGTCCAGTGAGTGGCCCCTGAAATTCTGTCCTGAGCCCGCCCAGAACCGGTGGCAGCCTAGGCCTGAACAAGGAGGTGGTTCTCTGGGATCAGGGAGGCAACGGTTGTGGATTTCTGGAAGGGCTTGATCTAGGCTACTGAGCACTCTGGAAGTCCTCCCCCTCTCCCAGACATTTTCCCCCTAAAAAGAGGAACCCGTCCTGTCCGTGTGATCTTAGGATGGGACTCAGTAGGGAGCTGGCAGAAGGGCAGCACAGATTCTGATGGACCTCCCCAGCTTGCCTGCCCGGGAGCGCAGAGAAGCTGAGTGGGAAAGCTGATTCAGAGAGAAGGAGCCTAGCGAGTCAGCCTTCTTGCTCAATCTGTGCAGGTCCCCTAGGATGCTAGAACTGCTCTGTGGGTGGGCACCTCCTCAGGGCTGAGCTCTGTGCTGGCTACTTACTAACTGGGCCAGTGTGCCAAGCATCCCAGGAAGAGACCGTCATCAGCCACAGCACCCATGACACACATGCGATCACTGGAATCTTGGCCACTTTCTGAGGGCCCAGGCAAGCCCAACTCCACCTGCATAGCCCAGGCCCTCCCTGTCCAGTAGGGTCCCATCCCTCCTCTGGTCCGTGTACCCATTGTGCAGTGGGGCCAGGACGGAGCCATCCTTGGACGTGAGCTAACACTGCATTGGAGGAATTTCCGGCGGGAGCAGCTTCAGGGAGACAAAGGTGAGGGTTTAGAGCAGTGGGTCTCAACCTTCCTAATGCCGCGACCCTTTAATACAGTTCCTCATGTTGTGGTGACCCCCAACCATAAAATTATTTCTGTTGCTACTCTATAACTGTCATTTTGCTACTGTTATGAATCGTAATGTAAATATCTGATATGCAGGGTGCATTTTCACTGTTATAAATTGAACATAATTAAAGCATAGTGATTAATCACAAAAACAATATCTAATTATATATTGTGAAATATTTATTTCTAATTACAAATAAATGAAATTTTGTCTTGAAGCATGGAGACGGNTGTCTCGGTTCCTAAGACCATCGAAAATATGTGTTTTCCGATGGTCTTAGGCGACCCCTGTGAAAGGGTCGTTCGACCCCCAAAGGGGTCGCAACTCACAGGTTGAGAACCGCTGGTTTAGAGGGAGTGAGAACCTGAGGTCGGAGCAACACTGAGATCTGCACAGGAGAGTAGGAGCCTGAGAGTGAAGGCACTAAGGCAGGTGACGCAAGACAGAACAGAACTCCGCTAAGACCAGAAGGGAAAACTGTATATAGAGAGGCAAAGCTCAGCAGGCTGAAGCCCAGGGGAGGCCAGGGAGAGGAGGGTTCAATGGGTGGAGAACAGGGGTGAGGTCTGAGTGTCCTGCCTACCTGGCCAGCTGTCATTCAGTCATTCAATGCTTAGCCCAGGGCCGGCAGGTAGATGGGGTCTAGAAAGCTCTGCCTGGGGGAGAGGCTGCGCCCAGGCCCTCTTCCTGTGCACCAGCATCATTTCAGGGCTCTCAGGCAGGAGTCAGAACACATGGTAGCCTGACCAAGTTGTGGTGGCTGCCTGCAACAAGCTTCCAGGCTAGGCCACGGATAAGGGAGAGATGGGAAAAGCAGGGTCCAGGTTGGAAGCTCTGGCTCTCTCTTGTTTTTTGGGGGCAAGGCAGTTGCAAATGGTTGGGACCAGGAGACTGGAGAGAACACACGCCCTTCCAGACAAGGGGAGTCAGTTTGTCTGCTTGTTTGCTTGTGTGGTTTTTTTCCCCCCCTATTTATTGGAGGAGACATTTCATCATCTCTGGTAGTAGAAAGGCTAATGTCACGAGGCCCATTGTAGCCTCCCCAAGCTTTAGCATCTGCAGTCATGGCCGGTAGCAGGAGAAAGAGGCTCCAAAAGACGTAGAAAGCATTGTGTTCCATGAAAGAAGCCTGTCACAAAAGACCACCGATTATATGATTCCCCATGAAATGTCCAGAACAGCCACATCTGTAGGAACAGGGGAATGGGGGACGGAGGGGTGGCAGCTAAAGGCATGAGGTATTTCTTTTTGTGTTTGTTTTGTTTTTTGAGGTGATGAAAATGTTCTAAAATTGACTGTGGCGATGTTGCACATTCTGTGAACACACACTAAATAAAAGCCACTGAGTTGTATGTATGTATGTTTTAAATAGGCGAATTGTATGGTATGTGAATCATGTCTCAATAAAGCTGTTTGAGAAATGGAAAAAAAAATGCAAAAACATAAGGTATGCTCATTGCCCAAGGAGCCCCACCTGGCCTCGTGCCCCCAGCCAGCCCTCCATTGCACCCTGAACTGCTCTGGTGGCTGGGACCCCAGGAGCTGTCACTCAGGGCCTTGGCCTTCAGGACTCCCAGTGCCGGTGAAAAGAGCCCTGATACAGTGGTCAGGCTTTGCTGGGGGAAAGCCCACTCTGGGGGTCCTGGGGGATAGGCTCTGAGCTCTGTGGGGAGGGAACTGGGGCACTCTTGTTTCTTGCCTCTCCAGGGCCCCGCACAGTGCCAGAGGCTCAGGAAGGCTTCCTGGAGGAGGTGACTTGGAGCAGAGGAGTAGGGAAAACGGACGTTGGTGGTAGAAGGAAGAACACACAACAAGGTGTGGAGGGTATGGGGAGCAGCGGGGAGAGAGGCACTGCAATTAGGTGGGGAGGCCGAGTGCTGGGCTAGCCTGTCTCCTCTGCACAGTGCTAACCCGGGGCTGTTAGCCTGGCATGTTCATAAAAGGAGCGTGGGGGTGGCCATAAGGTGACACCCTGCATGAGGCACATACACACCTTGGAGCTCTTCCCCGTACTTGGGGGATGCGTCTGGGGCAATATTTCTGTAAATACGGTTCTTGTGCCTGGAAGGCTCTTGTGTCTGTGGTTTGTAGTCTGCAATAAGCCATAACTGCACGCCCGGCCCAAGGCCCACTGAGTCACTCGGCCTGGCCCTCTAATTTGGGGGCCACTCCCAGACCAGCCAGGCAGCACCTCAGTCCTGGGCCTCCGCTCCCCGCCCCCTCCCTCTCCCCAGGCCTCGGCAATCTCTGCAGCACAGGAATAACCTGGACCCCAGCTGAAGTGCGCTAGGAACAGCACGTCCTTGCTGGCTAGCAGGAGGCAGTGGCCTCCTGCCCTCTGGCCTCCCAGGGCTGGGAGGAGGCAGCGGGAGGCAGGGGAGGGCAAGCATGGGGGGCAAGGCAGGAAGGAAGAGAAGGCATTTCCTGAGGCCCCAGGCTCTGGAGGAGGAGGAGGAGGAGGAGGAGGAGGCCGGTGCACAGCTGTCTGAGCTCCACAAGAATGAGTGGCAGGACAGCTCTGGCCAACTCATGGGGGGCGTGGGGGTTGTGGGAGAAAAAACCCAGCTCCCATCAGCATGAGCCTGAGGGTGACAAAGGCCTTCTCCCAGCATGCTCTGCACTTCTGAAACATTACCGAACAGGCCCCCAAAGTCCCAGCCTAGACACTTCCCCCAAAGTGCTGCAGAGGCCTGAGTGATCCTGCTGGCACCAGCCCGCCCCTCAGCCCAGGATGTCCCCCAGCCCCCCCCCCAGCCCCCGAGGAAAACCCTTTCCCTGCCAGATGGGGCCAAGAACTTGACCTGAGAAGGAGCCCTGAGGCTGGCTCAGGCTTCTGGGGAAAGCCCCCAGGCCACACTGCTGACTGGCTGCTGGCTCAGAGCAGCCCCCTTCACCTAGCCTTTGTTGGGGCGCTGCTGCCCCAGCCTGGGGCCCCAGAGTGCAGGACAGGTGCTTGAAGGTAGTGGGCGGAGTGGGGTGTAGGTGGGGAGGGGGCGTTGGGGGGTAAGGGCAGGGAGTTGAGAGTAGGGTGAGGCAGGACTGGTGAGCAGCTGTGGGGGGGGTACTTCGGGCAGGGCAATCTAAGCCTGTTGCCACCCTGTGTGTGGAGAAGGGCCTGGAGTCAGCTACAGCCCGTCTGTCCCTCCACAGCTGCCTTACAGCTCAGCTCTTCATGACCTGGCTTCAAAGCTAGAGGGGGACGCCCAGGACAGAAGCAGGGCCTCCAGAGGGCAGGCTTCAAGCCACCGGTTCCCTGTAGGTGGAAAAGTCCGCCTGTGGTGGGAGTCCCTGGAGGGGAGCGCCTGGGAGCCTGGGAGGTGGCCTAGTGGGCAGGGCTCCCAGGGGCTCGAAGGAGGCCCTTAAAGAGGGGGCAGCAAGGAGAGTGCCCTCTGAGCTCCAGCCCACTCAGCTGCTGGCCCACGAGCCTCTGGGGCCTAGAAAGAGCAGCCAACCTGGAGCTTCAGGAGACTTCTGCCAGCCTCCTTCTGGGGTCATCCTGGCCTCCCTGCGCTGCTGTGTCTGCTAATGTAGCTCCCTGGTCGCTCCTGCCTCCTCACATTGCTCCCTCTGTCTGTTCTTTCTGGCTTCCCACTGCTTTTTCGGGTCTCCCTTCTGCCTCTGTGCCATCCTTGGGCACTGAGTCAGTCAGCCTTGGCTTCCATTCTTCCCCACCCCCGGGGAGTGCGTGTGCTGCTGGACCAAACAAGGACATGTGTGCAGAAGCATGATAGTGACCAAATGTGATGAGTGCTTAGAAAGAAATAGTGGAGGCCTAGGTGCTGGCGTGGGATGGCGGCACAGGGGGAGCTTCTAGGAGGAGGCTGTTCTCCAGCAGTGCCTTCTAGCCCCAACCTGGGGTGTTCACACAGGGCTCTGGCAAAGCCAGCCCGGTGAAAGGAATGTTGCCCAAGGGAGACCCCTTACACCCCAGCCTCCAGGACAAATCCCCTCACAGGGACACATCACACATACATCACGGTCATTTCTTGAGCATGTGACCTTGCCTGGAGCTCAGCTGAGATCTCTGAGAGGGTGCTCAAGGCTCCTGGGCGCTGCAGCCCCTGAACCCAAGTTGGTGCCCCCAAGTCCATGGTCTTGTGTAGGCCTCACTCACAGCCTGCAGGCTTTATCCATCCCCAATCTCTGCACCCTCAGGCGCTGGGCAGGGGAGGGTGAGAGCCAGGCCCACAGTCACCAGGGGCAGCCCCGCCTAGCTCACGAGTCCCTAGAGGCCAGAGTTGGGACATCCTGGAACCCCAAGGTGGCACGTATAACTTGTGTTCAGGAGGACCCTCTGGGTGCAGGGACCATTCCCCACGAGGCTCATGCTAACAGGCCCCAGAGGGAGCCAAGCTGCTGCTGAGTGGGCTGAGCCTCCATTATCTGGAAGCTTCCCAATGCTGATGGCCGAGGTGTGGCTGGTGAAAGCTGGCACTCTCTATGCCAGAGCTTTTTTTGACCTTCCCCTGAGGACATAATCACACAGTGGCTCTCCGCCCCGGGATGCCAGGGCTGTAATTTCAGGGTCCGAAGGGGGCTCCGTGGAGGCCGGCCTGTGACTAGCTATCTTTAGAGAGGCACGGTCTGGGGTGTGGCCAGACGAGGGAAGGTGGACAGAGGGCTGTGCCACGGTGAGGCATCTGTGGGCCGCCTGCAAAACCTTTGAGACACCCCAGGGCCCCCATGGTCTTCTGCTGGGGGGCAGGCCAGGCCCCAGGAGCAGAGCTCGAATCTGCCAGCTGTCTTCAGGGCCAGGAGGCTCTGGTGGGGGCAGTGGGTGAGGGCAGGTGCAGTGGGGCCAGGCAGTCAGTGCCTCTTGGCCCGGCCCTGGGCGGCTGCCATGGTGGTGGAGGCTTGACACAGGGAACACCAGGATGTACGCATCCTTTGCGTCCCTCTGCTCCCTATGCTCCTTCCTGGGCCTGTTTCTCCTGGGTTTGGGGGCTGGAACCAAGCTTGCTGTAATGTGGGGTACAAGGCAAGAGGAGGAATGGAGCTGGATGTGCAGGAGGCTAGGCAGGGAGGCTGGCGAAGGAGCATGTGGCTGGCTCTCAAGTGGGGGCGCTGGGGACAGAGAGGCGTAGGTGGGTTAGAGAAGAATTTGGAGGCTGATGGGCAGGGCCCTGGGTTTGTGGCTGGGGTGTGGGGTCAGAAGAGCAAGATTCCACCAGGGTCCCCGAGAGGAGACATCAGTCCAGCCCCAAGGAGTGCACCACTGCTCCCTGTCCCCATTCTCTGCCCCTCACACTTGCCAGCTTATGTGTCCCCCTCTTCATCCCCACTGTCCCACTGTCCTTACCCCCAGTCCCACCCCTACCACTTCCTATTCCTGTCTCAATCCTGGGGCCAAAGAAAGCCTCCCTTCTTGCCACCTGACCCCAGTCATCCCTGCTCTGTTGTCACCACCATCACAATTACCACTACAGTGTCCCCCCAGACGATCTCCGATGGAGCCAGCACCTACCCTGAAGGGGAGCACAGTACCCAGCACCGGGCAGGCATGAGTGAGTGGAGGATATGGGGTGAAGAGGAGGCAGGCACAAGGTGACAGGCAGATTCGGTCCTGCCACCAGATACCTGCTGCCCTGTACTGGCTCTCCTGGCTGGGGCTCTGGCTCAGACGTCCCCGGCTGGGGTGCTGGCCAGGCCCTCTCCCTGGGGGGCACACTGTGCTGCCATGGCCACCTCCCTGCTAGGACTGAAGCCCCTGGCCTCCAGCTGTAGGCACCCCCAGCCCTGAGCTCCTGGCCCTCTTGGGGAAGTATCTGGCCTGAAGAGAGAGCCCTCACTCCAGCCATGTCCTCTTGGCTGGGAAGCCCCAGCTAATGATATATAAAGGACCGGTTCCCTTGCCCCAACTCAGGAACAGCTCAGCTCCAGAGCGTGCATGGGGCTTGGCTGGGCCTGCATCGTTGGTTGCAGGCTCAGCTTCTCCCTGGGCCCATTCCTGCTCCTGTCTTCCCTCCCCCAGGTGGTGGCCCCAAGAGCCTCCCATTGAACTTTCTGCATACTAATCCTCACCTCACCTGTTGGCTCCTCAGGACCCTAGTGGCAGGCACCTACTAGGGGCTCTGCCGGTGTCTGTGCTGCCTTGGGCCCATCTTCCCTCAGGGCAGTCATAGAAGAATGGGCCTCTGGGCCTGGGTTCGGCCCACCTGACAGCAGCCCCCAAGGGCATAACAGCTTCCTGTCTGAGAAGTGGAATTAACCTGGCCACCACCTGTGGGCTGCCTGCTCCTCTGTCCCCTGCCCTCCTCCACTCCCTACCCCCACCTGGCAGCCATGTTACCCTGTCCTCTAGGCTTTCTGGCTTCATCTGCTAAGTAGAGGTAAGAGCAGCAAGGAAGGAGGGGATTTGCCTTGACAGAAATTCCTGTGCCTCCCAGGGCCTGACCTCTGTGACTGTGGGGACGGAGGCAACCGGGGGAGGGGGGGGCACTGACTGGAGCAGGAGGGGTGGGGAGGAGGCGTGAGAGCTGGGAAAGCAGCAGCCTTCTCCATCGGGGCCAGCGCCTCAAGGGCTGCTGACCTCTGACCCAGCCCAAACAGGAAGTGCCATATCTGTGGGCCCAGGCCCTGGAGGAGAAGGAATGCAGGGATGAGTCCAAAGCAAATACTCCGCCAGCTTCCCAGGCCTCTCCCCGACCGCTGCCAGAGTCTGGCCCTTTCTCTGCTGAGAAATGGGGGAGGTGGGGTGTGGTGGGGGTGGGGATGGGTGGCTACAGTATGGGACCTACGCAAGGCTCACAATTCCCAGGCCCAGACCTCAGCCAGAGGCAACGGCAGGGCAAGGTCTCTGCAGTGGGCACTTGGTGCCTGTCCTTTTCCACTCCACCCACATCCAGCATCACTGAAGGCTGAGGCCAGGCCGGCTCCTATTGCATCGTCGATACCTATCACTTGGCTGTGTCCCCCAACACCATGAGGAGCCCCCCACTCCCAGGGCAGGGGTGTGGCCTGCTATGCTCCCTGCTCGTTGTGGCCCTCTTGCTCCTCACCCTCACCAGCACCAGGCATGGTGGCATCATGAGCTGTCAAGGCTGACCCAGTGACCCCATCCCAGTCTTGGTGGCTCCCCTCACACAGGCAGGGCAACTGTTCCAATGATGTCATGGGGCTCCACCGACCCTGTGTCCCCACCCAGCACAGCTGGCCAGCCATCGGCAGGGCTGAGCCCTCACAGCTGGCTTGTGTCTGCGTCTGCCTCCCCCACCAGGCGGATAGTCAGCAACTTTGGCCAGGGGTGGTTGCCACCAGGTCCCCAGGGCTGGGCCTGGCCTCCCACAGAGCAAGTGCTCCTTCTCCAAGAGTCGTTGAGCAAACGCTGCTCCCCACCCTCCCCTGGCACCAGGTCTCATGAGGGCACATCTGGGTCCCACATCCTTGGATGCTTTTCCCTGCCCTTGAGGGCTGTGGGTGAGGTCCTGGGGGACCCACAGGCTAGCCTCGGGAAGGGTGTGCATCAGGGATGGGGGGAACCAGGATGACGGCCCTGGGACCTGCAATAGGGGAAGAGGGAGAGGCAAGGTGCCCCCTGGCCTGGGTGTAGGTGTGGCTATTAATAGCTCCAGGACAAAAGGCCGGTGCCAGTGGCCTCCCTGTCAGCCTGCTCTGCCAGCCAAGCCCACCTCTGTTTGTCCATGCCCAGGATGGGGACACTTCCTGGATGACAGTTACTGATGCTGCTTTGAGCAACTGGGAGGTGAGCCTGGCCCCCAGATGGCTTGGGGACTTCAGGACCCTGGTCAGAGCAGGTGGGGGTGGGGAAGCTCTTGGAGGAGCTTGTGGCACCAGGCATTCTTACCCTCCTGCTGATGAAGCAGTGTCCAGGACGTGTGCCCTGGGGACCCAGCATGCACATGAGGCTTCAATCAAGGAGGGAGAGAGGGAGGCTGGTGGAGGCTTGAATGAGACGCATTTATTATGTTCAGGTCTGAACCAGCACCGCATCCCACTGGGCCGTTTACTAAGGAAGGGGCCTCAGTAGTCAGTGGGAAGTAGGAGTGTCTGAAGAATCAGGGCGCTCTAGATCTTTCTCCCAGTGGTGCAAAGGTCATGTGGAGCTGGGCCGGAGTCCCTCCCCCCCCCAGTCCCAAAGGAGCAGGGGGTGAGGATGTCCGGCAGGGTGGGGCTAGGAGCCCTCCTCCTCCCCCTGCTGGGGCTGGAGGACCACGCTATGGTAGGCCCGGATGCAGGAGAAGGCCGTGGGAGGGATGCGGCGCCTGTCGATGAGGTTGTTCTCCAGGTGTGTGGAGATGAGGTTGGAGTCCTGGGTCACTCGCGTGTCACAAATGGAATTTAGGGGCACGTGTCTGTGGAGTGGGGGTGGCAGGGCAGAAGAGAGGAGAAAAGACCCCAGAAAGGGGAGGCAGGCATTACGCAAGAGTAGAAAAAGAGAGGACCCCACAGTGAGGGAGCAATGAGACCGCCACGCAGAGACCAGACCCAGGGTGGAGGGGCAGACAGGTGTCTCAGTCCTTGTTGCTCTGGGCTGGAACCCTCCCGCCTTCCCCTTGCCCAATCCCTGCCCAGATTCTGCTGTCCACAGCCCTCCACTGTTGCATTATAGCCGATTCCGTTACCACCCCCTACATTAGCCTCTGACCCATTAGTAGAGAGAGTGTCTCGGAAAACTGAGGCCGGATGGAATGATATCTGTAAAGCTCTCTCTGGGGGAGTGTCTCAGGTGACTGGGACCTATTGGAATGATAATAGTTATCTCCCCTGGGAGGATACAGTAACAAAGTGTCTTGGGGCTATGTGGAGGAAGTGTGAAGGCACAGGATGTGCTGGAACACAAAGGGAATGCTAATGGAAAAGGTCTTAAGGCACACATAAGTCACGGGTTACAAATTGATTGACAGCTATGAAACAGTTTCACTTCTTTTCAAATTTCTCAATAAAAGCCATGCGCTGACCCGATTCGGGGCTCACTCAGTCTTCTCTGGCTGAGTCCCTTGGTCTCGCTCTTAATCTTACTTTTGTCTCTTGCTCTTCTTCAATCTGCGTCGCCCCTTAAGAGAAACCTATTTGCCCTTGCCACGCTGGACGTGACACTCCACCTTGGCTGCCCAAGCCTGCCAGCCACTGGACACAGCCTCCCATCACACCAACCAAGATGGGTGAATGGGGGCGGTGAAGGATTCCCCTATAGTCCTGCCCTCAGCCTCTGAGGCCAGAATGAGGAGTTCACAGGCCAGCCCTCCCTGGCCCAGCTGGCAGGCAGGGCCTCATGGCCTCAGCCACCCCTTCCTCCCTGGCTGGCAGGGGTCGGGGGAGAGGTGAAACAGCAGGACAGGCGCAGGAGGGCACCCCTACCTGATCTTGTTGTGGCTCAGACGCAGCACCTGCAGCCCCTTGAGGCCCAGGAGGCCATGTGGGATGGCCTGCAGCTGGTTGTGATCCAGCAGCAGCTCAGCCAGGGAGGACTGCAGGCCCAGGAAGGACACGCCATGGATGCCGTCGGCACGCAGGCTGTTGTGGGACAGGTGCAGGAACTCTAGGCCAGGCTTCATGTGCGCGAACACATAGCCAGGGATGCGCTCAATACGGTTGTGGTGCAGCGTCAGGCGCCGGAGGCCCCGTGGCAGGAAGGAGGGCACGTGCACCAGCCGGTTGTGGGACAGGTCAAGGGTCTCCAGCTTCCTGTGGGGCACAAGGGTGCGGAGGGAGCTGATGGCACCCAGCTGCGAGCGCAGCAACAGCTGGAGCCCAAATCGGGGTCCCTGGTCCAGGCCCAAGAGGAGAATGGTGATGTGCCCCCAGACAGAACACACAATCAGAGCTACACCTGACAAAGAAAGTGCAAGTGGAGGTGCCTGTGATCTGGGGAAAGAGCTGGGGGCAGCTGAGCTGTCACCCATCTTCCCCACTTAGGCCTGTCCCTGCTCTGCTCTTCCTTGGCCTCGCAGCCTTCTCCTCTTACCACTACACTCTCTTGTCCTCTTCCTGCCTCGCCCGGGCTAAGCAGAAGAGAGACAGGGAGGTAGAGAAAAAGAATAAGGCTCTCACAGGGTCAGGGCCAGGGGACCCCAAGGAGACTCAGGGAGGCAAGCGGTGAAGCTCAGGCCTCTGAGAGCCCGGGTCGCTCCACGCTGGGTGAGGACAATGGCTAGGCAGGAAGAAGCAGGAGCAGAGGGTGGTGATGCTTTTAGAAGGGGTCAGAGCAGGGAAAGGGGCTTCTCTCAGTGACACCCCCCAGCCACTGTGGGTGGGGTCAGCCCTTTGGCCTTGGAGTCCATGCTGTCCTCAACCCATGAGGCTGGGGGCTCCGGTGCCTCCTTAGCCTTCGGAGACAGCAGCCCCCTCCCCTTCCACCATCTAGAGAAAAACTGGCCGGCACTGGCCCGGGCTTGACTGGCCGCCAGCCCCCTGCCCAGGCCCCGAGGCGGGAGTGGAACAGCAGCTGGGCGGCTCCTCCCTAGGCTGCTGTCTGCTTTCTTTTGCCCCCTTGGCAAGAGGGGGAGAGGAAAAAGGAATAATTAAACCCAAACGTCTTGGTAACTTTTTCCTGGAACACGAGGATGCAGGGCAGGAGGCTCTGGTCCCTGGAATGGCAGGTCAGACTATCTGTTGACCCCTGTCAGTCTCCCCCACTCCCACCCCACTTTCCTCAGTGGTGTCAGACCCCAAGGATTGTACCTCCCCATCCCTCCCATTGCTCCCGGGACCACGTCCTAACTCCTTAGGCCTTTAAGGATGGGGGTCTCCTCCTGGGACCCTCCTGCCCGCACCCACACCCAACTGTCTGAACCAGATCATGGGGACTTATCCTGGAGCCTTCCTGTAGTGGGGTGAATAGTGCCCCCAAAAGATATGTCTGCCAAGAACCTGTGAATATGACCTTATTTGGCAAAAGAGTCTTTGCACATGTAATGAAGTTAAGGATCTCGAGATGAGATCATCCTGGATTACCCTGATGGGCCCTAAGTCCAATGACAGTGTCCTTATAAGAGACAGAAGAGAGACACAGACACAGAGGAGAAGCCAAGTGAAGAAAGGCAGATACTGGAGTGATGTGGCTATGAGCCAAGGGACGCCTGGGCCCACTAGAAACTGGAAGGGCCCTCCCCTACAGCCTTTGGAGGGAGCACGGCCCTGATGACACCTTGATTTTGGACCTCTGGCCTCCAGAACCATGAAAGAATCAATCACTGATGTTTAAGCTGCCTAGTTTGTGGTACAGTGTTACACTCATCCCAGGACACTCAGACACTTCTCTTTCCTGAGCCCTACCATTTCTTCCTGCCCCTGTTGGTTCCTAGCTAAACCCAGCACCAAGCCAGCTCTTACTGCTTGTGCTGCCCCTCCATCCAGGCCCCCAGCACCTCCCAAGTGAAGTTCCTGGGTGCCTGCAGGGCAAGTCCAGGTATAGGTGGAGGAAGGGGTTTCTGTGTCTTTGGGGATTTTGCCAAGTGGGAGGGACAGGGCAATCTTGGAGGAGCAGGTGGCTGAGAGCTCAGGCCACCGTGAGCCCTAGGTGGGGAGACAGGTGACCCACTTGAGACCAGGCCCAAGCAACGAGGCCACCCCCAGCCCTCTCTGCCCTCCCGCCTGACTCTCTGGGTTCCTTTGGCATATCTTCCCTCTCTGGCCTCCAGGTGCCCACTGGGGTGAAGCTTGGGTGGTGCCAGGGTGGGTGATGGCACTCACGGGAGATCGATCCAAGCTCGGGGCGCCAGCCGGTCCTCCTGGAGCCGGTTGTTGCTGAGTACTAGCACACTGAGGCTGCGGCTGCGGTTCAGCGCACCCTCTGTCACCTCCTCGATGACGTTAGCACTCAGGTGCAGCTCCTAGGGTCAGGGCTTGGAGTGAGAGGCCCGTCTGCAACTCGCTGATGGCCAGGCCCAGCTCCCTGCCCCCTTCCACCTGGCCCCATCTGTGGTACTCAGGTACCACTGTCTCTGCTCCTCTCCTGGCCATGGTCATCTGTGCAAAGGATCCCAGCGACACCTGTCAGCCATGCCATGGCTCCTCAGGATCCCCCACAAGACAGGCCCAGAGAGTACTGCCAAGCACAAGGGGACCATGTGGCCCAGAGAGGGCATGGGCCTTGCTCAGGGACATTCAGTGAGTTCAGGACAGTCCTTGAGGCCCAACTCTGGGCTTCTGGAAGGTTAAGTCAGGGGAAGGCGAGGCCTTTGGTGTTTCCCCATGGGGATCTCTGCTCACCAGCAGCAGATCATTGGGTCACAATGTTGCCTCTCCCAGCCTCAGGTCTCCCAGCTCACCTGCAGGGAGGCTGGCAGGCCAGGTGGGATGGTCCGCAGCCGGTTCCGGTCCAACCTCAGGTAGAGCAGGTTGCGTAGCGGCTGAAAGGCCAGGGGGAAGATGTTCCCATCATGTAGCTGGTTCCCTTCCACCTCCAGCGTCAGCAGCTGACTGAGCCCTGCAGGGTGGGCAGGCAGAGGGGCACCTGAGCCTACTGCAGAGCTCTGAAGGCCTACTGGGAGCTTCCTGCTGTTGCTCCCTTCGAGGCCAAGGCTGCTTTCCCAGGCTGGTGCTCTTTCCTCTGCCTTCCAGCCAGGCTGCCCTGAGCGGACCCTCCCCTCACCCGCAACTTTCCGAGGCCTCCCTGGCTGCTCAGGCCTGGCCCTTCTGGTCCCTGCCCCCAGGGCCTGCCCGACCCCGAACCCCGGAAGCTGCTGTGCTGCAGGCCCTGCAGGAGGTTGTCGTTGAGTTTGAGCTCCTGCAGGGAGGTGGGCAAAGCTGGCACTGTGGACAGCGAGTTCCCATCCAGGTTCAGCCGCTTCAGCCGTGTTAGATTCTGGAAGTGTGGGGGGAAAAGAGAGGGCTGGGGGCTGGGGTGCTCTTCAAGCCAGGACTGGGCCTTCAGGGCTAGGCCTTCTGGGTGTGGCTTTGGGCTCATCCCGCCCAGGGGCACACCTATTGGGTTGCATCATGGCTTTCTAGTTCCCACTTGGACCAGGCCTGTCTTTCATTTTTCCCAGGTGTGCTGCTCCCTCGTGGGGCCCAAAGATCTGTGCTGATTTCCACCCTGCCAGCTATGGACCGTGTCACCCCAAATCATCCAAGCCCACCATACTGGGTACTCTGTGAAGTGCTTCCTCTAGGACTTATTCCCCAGGCAGGGTGGGGCAAGGAGCAGTGGACACCTGGGGCCATTTTGGACTGGCCCAGGCTCCCTGAAATAATAGGCGGAGGGGCCGCTGCGCACCTTGAAGGCATGGGGGTGCAGGCCTCGGGCATCCAGCTTGTTTTTGCTCAGGTCCAGCCACTCCAGATTGGGCAGTCCCAGGAATGTGTGGGCCGGGATCTTGGCAATTTCGTTCTCTGTGCACACACATGGGGCAGCCATATTCCATTCTCCCTTGTCCCCCTCCCCTGTGCCACTCTGTACCTCCCCCATATGGGCCAGAGGCAGCAATGACACATTCCTTGAAGGAACGAGCTCTTCTGGCTGTCCCAGGTCAGGGCATCTTCTCATTGCCAGCCAGGACCCATGGGAAGGTGAACCATTTGTAGGGCACGGTCGGGCAGCAGCCATAATGGCCAAGGACCCACTAGAGGGGGAGCCTGCGTGTGTGGCTGTCTCACCCCTGCTGCAGGGGTGGATGTAGGGGACAAAGGCCACTCACCTGCCAGGTAGAGTGTGGTCAGGCCAGGGTCAGTCAAGGCAGGGACATGTTTCATCTTGACGTTGCTGCAGGCAATGGCGGCCTGGGCCAGGAGACATGAGGCTGGCAGGGAGGGCATGGCCTGCTCCATGATGCCCAGATCTGCAGGCCCACGCCTGTACCCTCGCCCGCTTCCAGGCCTTTTCTGCCCTCGACCTGTGGTCTCCAAGGTGCTGCTGCCACTGCGATCTCGGCTGTGGGCCTTCTTTTGATGCCAGCCCCCTGGGCCAGGTTGGCGGGAGGCCCCTAGAGGATGAGATGCAGCCCCAGACCACTCACATATCTACAGGGGCCTGCTGAGGGGCAGGACCTTGCCTGGGGCTCTTAGACATGCCGGGGACTCAGCCAGCAGGGCTGCAACACCAGGCCACTTGGAGCTCCTTTCCCTGGACACCAAGGGCCAAGGCTCAAACGGGAGGCCTGCGGGGGGGGAAGGGGACCTGCCATGGGGAGCTCTCCTCCTGCTCCACACGCGAGGGTACTAGGCTTGGGTACATTGAGAGTGGGAGTGGGGTGGAGGGTGAGTGGCTGGTGATGTTGGTGTGATTGGTGGAGGTTGGACCAAGCCTTCACCTCTTCAGACTCACTCATGGCCCATCACCCCCACAGGCTCCATCTGGGGGCTGCCTGCCCTGGCTGGTCCTCACCTTTGGGGGGCTTCCTGGGCTTCAGGCCCTTTCTCTTGGCATCCCAGCCTCCTGCCTTCCTTCCCTGGCCCTCTTCAGTGGCCACTGCCCCCTCTTTTGCTCGGGGGGCCCTGCTGGTCTGCAAGGGCCTGAATTTGGCAGCCCAGGGCCTCGCTGCCTCAACCCCCACTGTCGCTGTGGCCTGGGCCGGGGCCTGCTCAGGGCTGAGCCCCTTGCTGTGACTCTGCTCTTGCTCCCAGGCTGCTGGGGGTGACTCTTTCCTCTGGGCCAGCCCTGGCCTGGCAGGGTCCTTCCAGCCAGGGACCAGGGGCTGGGTGAGGGGTCCATGGCCACTCTCCTTGGAGGTGGGCCGTGCCTGTGGCCAGTCCAGTTGCCTGTCCTCAGGCCTGTCCCGGCCGCCGCTCCTGGAGATGGGTTGCACCTGACCTGCAGAAGGAGCCGATGTGGGCTGAGGTGGTCAGGATCCCTGCATGGCTGAGAGGCAGCACCTCTTTCCCCGTAGTGGGGATGTCAGCTGCAGGCTAGACCCCCCCTTCCTCCTTCCCTTTATGCTCAGGCCTCAATTCTGCTTTCCTCTTCTTTACTCAGGAGCTCTTGTCCTTCTGTCACTGACCCCCAAGGCCACCAAGTATCAGAGACTTCCTGGTCTCCTCCCCACCTTTTCATGAGACCAGAGTTGGGGACCCCGAGCATCAGCGTCACCCTGCCTGCCTCCCAGAGCTGAAGCAGCTCTTTAGTACTGGTGACTCTCCAGCCTGTTCTTACAAGGCACAGGCAGGCCTCTGGCCCATAGGGGTGGGCCCAGGAGAGCTTCAGGGCCCCTTGGCAGAGGAGCTGGCCTTGCTCCTGTGCCTCCGGGTCCTTGTGGGTGCTTCCTGGGCAGGGAGGGTGGAGAGCTAAAGGGGTCACTCCCACCTGGCAGTTTGCTTTCAGAGGTGGGAGCGCCAATGCCTGCTGGGAGGGGAGGTTGTTGGGAGCAAGGCGGACCCCAAGGCCACCTCAAGGGGCAGTTAGCCACTGCAAAGGAGCGGCAATAGCCCCTAGGCCTCGCCTCCACTGAGTGACAGCCCCCCTTAACCAGCGCTGACCATGGGCCTGCCCTGCAGATCAATCCTCTGGCCCCTCCCACCCCACCTCCAGGCCTGGAGATGGGCCACCAAACATGGTGCCAATCATTGGCATATGAGACCGAGGCCGCACTGTAGCCAGTCTCCTGGGGCTCCTTGTGCCACCCCACACCAGCCCTGGGCCCCCCCACTTCTCCCAGTCTCCCCAGCAGGCTTAGGGGTGCCGGCTCAACTCTCCAGCCAGCAAATTCAGATCCATTCTTCCAGCCCCAGCTGCAGCAGCCCCTCCTCCTAGGGAGGCCTCTCCCTTCCCCTGCCCCCACCCTGGGTGATGGGGACGAGGCTTCCCAGAGTCTGCAATCCCTCCTTGCCCTCCAGGGAGGGTTCTCTTAGGCCCATGGACCCCTTCCAGCACCCCCAGCAGCCAAGTTGGGCAGCCTCTCTCTCTGCGTAAGCCCCAGGGCTTACACTAGCGGGGCAAGGTGCTCCCTCCTGCCAGCCTCTTCCTGCTGGTGCCACCTACTTACCATTGGGGGTCCCAGGTGGGCTGGGCAGCGGTGGCGGCTGTAGGATGGGTAAGCCCAAGGGGGTTGGTGGGGCCGTGGGCTCTCTCAGGCTTGGCCCCTGCTTGGCCAGGGCCCCTCCAGGGCAGCACCCCACCCAAAGAGCCAGGACAGGGAGCAGCATGCTCTTCATGGCCACTGTGCTTGGGCTGCAAAGGCGGAAAAGATGAAGAGCTGGGAGAGGTGGGAGCGGCAGACACACGCAGGATGGCACGCGACAGTCCCGCTCCCTGAGCTCCCTGCCCTGGCTGCAGCACTTGGAGCCTCCCACACCCGCCCTGGCCCTCCCCCAGGAAGCCCCCCTCCAAACAAACACCTCCCCAGGCCTTGCCCCCAACTTCCTCCAACATCCCCTGCTCCCACCTGAGGAGAAAGAGAGATTGATTGTTTTCTTGGACCAGAGTGCTCTTGCTCTTTTTCCATAAGGCCTGCATTTATTCTCCACTGGCTCAGGCTCAGAGGCCCCCATGAATGGGGCTTCTGTCTCCACACACAGTGGGCCTGTGAGGCCCACCACAGAGCAGGCAGCCCACCTGAGGCTGCCAGGTCCTACCTCCACGGCCGGGAAAGGAGAGGGGGCGGGTGCCAGGGCCACCTGGGAAATGGCGGCTCTGGCCCATTCGGAAACCTGTGGGATTCTGCCATAGGCGCCAGTGCTGACGCCTCCCAATCCCAGCGGAAAGAGAACACGTAGGCAGAGCTAGATCGGCAAGTGTGGACCCCAGCCCTCAGGGCCCCAAGGCCACCTGAGCACAGGCCTACCTTTGGTCAGGGCCGGAGTACACTGCTCAGCTCCTGGTCCTTCTACTGGCTCCCTGCCTACCTCTGGGCAGTGCCTTTCCCTCCAAGCCACCACATCCTCCTTTGTGAAATGGAGAGAGTTACAGGTACTGTGGTCCCCTGGCTGTGCCCCCATCCCCACATGGAAGTATGTGTGGACCAGGAGCTGCCAGCTTTTCAGAGACCCTTGGCCTGAGTGGCCTGGTCAAGGCCATCTCACAGGTACCCCCGGACTTCTTGGCCGAGAGTCCCAGGTCCCAGTGTAACCACTGTCATCAGGCACTCCCCAGATGCCCCCACGTCTCACACATGCCCTCTTGGTCAGGATGGAATAAGGTAGAAAGGAGGCCAGGCCCGAGGGCAGGGGCAGCAGGGTGGAGCAAAAAGCAAAGGAGGCCACTGGCCAACCCTCAGAGGGCCCCAGCCCCAAGCCCAGCTGTGGGAACGGAGGGCGGGGGGTGGGGGGGTGCTGGCCAAAAGACCAGGCTCACTACGTGGCTCTTCAGGGCCAGCATTGAGGAAGCTTTTCCTACAGCTCTGTCCAGCATTGACTTATGTTTGGAAGCGATTTTTAAAAATGAGTTAATTGTGGGCAAGGCTTGGGTGGAGGGGAGGGGGGGAGGGGCAGGATAAGAGCAGGGCTGAGAAGGGCCTAGGGAAGGAGCCTCCTATCACCACCTGGGGTTCAAGGTCTTTGTGTAGGGGCCACATGTGAGTGTGTGAGACCCCGGGGGGTGGGTCAGAGGGGAGTCCCCGGCAAGTGGGTCTTCAGTGAGCACCTCAGCATCTGCCCACTTGGGTCTGGGGAGCAGCAGGCAGAGTGTGGCAGTGACACGGGGTCTGCTGGCTCCCCATCCCCTGTCCAGTCCAGGGCTCTGGTTTACGGCCTGAATTTGGGACCAAGCCACGCACAGACCAGAGACAGGGACTGTCTGGGGAGTGAGCGTGAGCAAGCACTTTGGGAGCCAAGGATGAAGCCATGATTTGCCTGTTGGTGACACAAGATGTCCTGGGCTGGCGATCTGCTGAAGCTGGGAGAGGGGAGTACTTAGGCTTAGGAGGCCTGAGGTATGAGAGTAAGCAAGATTTGCCCAGGGATAACTGGAAGACCGAGCACCCTCCCCTCCCCCCAGTACAGAGAAGAAACCAAGAGTGGGTCGGGCTCACCCATGTCGGGCACCAGAAGCCAGGCCTCCTGCTTTCGCCTGAGGTTGGGGTAGGACCCTGCTTGAGGTGGACCCCTGGAGACAACTGCGGTGGGAGTCCTGGCTCTGACCCTCCCCCTGCCTGGGGATGGATTCTGGAATCCTGGCCCCCAACCCATTTCCCCTGTTCGCTGCTCCCCAGGCGCTGACTAAACATCCTGCCATCTGGTTCCCATTAGTTGGGCTGGGGGTGGGGGGGGGAAGCCTGCTCCCAGGTTTCTTTGGCATAGCCGCCTGGAGGAGGGAGGGACCCCGGCTCCTACCCACCTAGGCAGGAAGGGGCGAGGCTTGGCCAATCACTTCCCCAGTTTCTGTGGAGTCCTGTCTTCAATGCCCTTCCCCCACTGGGGGCCCAGTGGCCACCTGGCCACCTACTCTGTCCAGTCTCAGGGCGCCCGGCCATCATGGAGACCTTGAAGGAACCCCACGGAGCAGAGCCAGCCTGTGGGGGGCTCGGCAGAACCAGAGGTACCACCCGCGCCCCGCCTCTCCTGCACACAGAGCTCACTCATGGACTTGGGCTGAGGAAGGCAGGGCTCCTGGCCAGCACTACCCCGAGCCTGGTGTCTGGAGCACAGGGTGGGAGAGTGTCGGCATTTTCCAGGAACCAGGGATGCAGCCTGGGGTTGCTGGAAAGAGTTTTGGGCTCCCAGCCTGCCCTGGACAAACCGGCCATGTGATGTTAGGAGCAAGCCTCCCTGCTCAGGGCCTCAGTCTCCTCGTCTCAATGTGGTGGACATGGGCTCCTTAGAAAGTTCTAGAGTCTGAGAGCTGGAAGGGGCTTAGAAAAGCTGCATTAGCTGATCAAGATTGCTTGTAGCTGCACAATCCCAGAATTCTAAGGGCAAGGAAGGGATGCGTGCACCTTTTCCTCCTGCCCTTCCCTTCCACATGGCCACAAATGCGTGCACACACATGCCCTCACAAGTCGGGACTCAAACAGGCAGCCTGGATGATGTCAAAGCAACGCTCTTCATCCCTCAAGACTCCTTAAAACTGCACAGCTGAGAGCTCTCCACCTACTAAGTGAGGACTGGACAACAGACTCTTCACTTACCAAACATTCCTGAGCCCCTGCTGTGGGCCAGGCACTGTGTGGTGTAATGGTGAGTCACATGGCCAGCTCCCCTGTACTCATGGAGCTGACTGTCCAGTGGGGAGCAACAGGGACCCCATCAGAAAGGAAAGGGGCTGGCCATGGTGATTGGAGGGAGGGGCACGTTTGTTTGGGAATCAGATGAGGACTATGAGCAGGTAATTTTGGATGGAGATGTGAGTGACAAGGAGATAGCCACGCAAAAGGAGCTCCAGTAAAGTGCCCTCCAAGAAAGGAGGGACATCCAGTACAAAGATCCCAAGGCAAGAAAGCATTGGGCCCAATGTGAGAACCAGCAAGGGGACCTGTGTGGTGGAGCAGGCTGAGTGAGGGGTGAGGTTGATGAAGGGCAGGAGGGCCAGCTTGACAGGGCGTCCAAGGGCAGCAGGTTGACTTTGCCTTTGACCTTGAAGGAAATAAGGATTCACTGTGGACTTTTGAACAGAGGACTCAGATGATCTGACTTACATATAAAAGGATCCCTGGGGCTGCAGAGTGGAGCACAGACTTGTTGGGGGGCACAAGGGCAGAAAACGGGAGCAAGTGTGGAGGCAACTGCACCTTCCATGGGAAAGGTGATCATGGTTGGCCCAGGGTGGACACGGAAGGTGGGAGAAGTAGGTGGAGTCAGAATTGTGGGCAGAGTGAGCCTGGGGCAGAAGCTGGGGAGTCCAGCTCTCCACCTGTCAGGTGTGAGGCAGGAGATTAAACAGCAACAGAGTGACATCTAGAAGGCAGCTCAGTGTATGAATCTGGAGTTCAGGGCTAAGGTCTAGGCTGTTAGTCCTGCCCTCCTACTATTTGTCATTTGACAAGGGCATCAAGCCCCTACTACGTGTCAGGCCTTCTGTCAGGGCCCAGGGCAGAACAGTGGTTCTGCAGACAAAGACACACGCTTGCAGTGACCCCCAGAGCATGAGAACATGCCCATTCTTGAGCCTTTCACATTGTGTCTGAGTAACATCAATCAAAAGCAGCATGTGCAGGCGCGCATGTGCACACGGGTGCTAGGTCTACCCGTGGGGTGCATGTTCACACATCTATGGTATATAAATCAAGGTACAGGGGCCTTTTCCCTCTTCAAGCTTTGAGAAGAAAAAAGCCAAACTTTCCATGCCCTATTCCTGTTGCCAGCAGTTCCTTCCCCAGAGAAAACCCATCTTGTTTTAATGCCATTGAAACCTCAGAGGATCTGGTCCCAATTAAATGACTTTTCTTGCAGATGTGAGCACTAAATACATCAGGCGATCCAGACTCATGAGTCGTGCTTCCTTGCCCGAGACCTGGTGTTCCTGAGCAAGTGAGTGAGAGAGAGAGAGAGAGAGAGAGAGAGAGAGACACGGAGACAGAGACAGAGACAGAGACAGAGAGAGGAGGAGGGAAGGGTTACACAGACCCCCAAACGGGACAATGATGGCTGGGGATGGGGTGGTGGGTAGTAAGGAGCATTGGTAGTCAGGGAGAAAGGAGCCAAGGCCTTCAGCTGCTGGGGTGAGGGCATCCCTGGGGAAGGTGTCAGTGAAAGGTGGGCTGGAGGGGGCAAAGTGCAGCAAGGGTGGCTTTGGGGCAGAAAGGTCCCAGGTTGGGATGTGGCTGGGCGGAGGGAGTAGGGCCATGATCGGGGTGGGGGTCAGGTGGAGACCACTTTACCATCCCACTTCCCCCTCTGAAATTCTAGTTGGTCCCTGCCAATAACGTGGGGCCCGGCTTGATTCCCTGTGGAAGCTGCCTCAGGCAGAGGGCAGAGGCTGGGCAGAAACTGGGGCTTGTGCTCGGCTGGGGTCGAGAGAGCCAGAAGGGGAGGTTGAGCGCCCCCTCCCCCACCCAGCCTTCCAGAGTGGGCAAGTTCATGTTCCAGTCCCAGCGCCCGTGTTTCCAGCTCCAGACGCATGTGACTCAGCCCTGCGAGCCTTGCCAAGCCGTCTAGACCCGAGTGTCTCCCCGCGGATGGGGCCATCCCGCCCGCCATTTCCTCTCCCGCCTCCCGGGGGAGGCTGAGCCCCCGCGCACTTGCCACTGAGCGCCCCCACCCGCCCACTCCTCTCTGCGCCTTGCACGTCCTACTGAACCGCTGCAAACGCGGAGCAGCTGAGAGCAAGGGTGTCAGCTGGGAACCCAAAGGCCCCCAGGGACCCAGCCTGCTCCCGCACGTGTAGGGCCTGGAGCAGGAAGACAAGTGAAGACACTGGCCCTGGCCTCGCCCCTCCCACGTGTCCGTTCCCACCCCAGGCTGCATTGCGGCCGGAAGCGCACTGGTGGATGCGCACGGCCCACACAGCCTGGCCCTGTCCATACCCCCCCCCCAACACTTCCGGACCTTGAAGCAAGATTCATCCTCGGAGGGGACAGACCCTGGGAGTCGACTGGGATCTGATACGGGTCCTGGGCACATAAAATGTGCTCTTGCAGGAGCTTGTGGCCTGAGAGGGGGGGGGTGTCTCCTTGGTTCCCAGGGCCCATCAGAGGCAGGACGTGGGGGCGGGCCCTAAAGCAGGAAGCCCCAGGCAGGGACAGGTTTGACACGGTGCAAGGGCAGTACTGCCTAGGTGTCCCATGGGCAGGGAGGCACCTGCGCCTCTCGAGGGCTGGCTCTCCAGCTGCCCTCGCCTTGGGTTGTCATGGTCCCTGCCCCAGCATAGGTACTAGAAGTGACAGGAAGAGGAGGCCAAGGTCCCAGGGTAGCAGCTCTATCCTAATGTGTCAGTAGACTCCCAGTGTGGACACAGGCCTAGAATGAGAGCATTCTAGAATTGGCAGTCATCAGTCAGCTCCTAGGTTGACAGTCTCATCCACTGAGTGCTAGGACTAGAGACCACAAGACACCCCAAGCCTACACTCATGGCAGGCCCAGATCTGTCAGGCCCATAGTGGCAGATCTGTAATCCTCCTGACTTATGCCATCTCAGTAGCTTGTGTTTGGCCAGGCCAGTCCCCAGGGAACTTGGAGTGGGCGAAAGACAATCACCTGTGGGAAAGTCAGCTTCATTCTTGTTCCAGGAACCCTTCCGGTCTCATTGCTCATGTTAAAGCTTGAGGTCCCTGCAGCCTTGAAGCTCTTCCTCATCTCATTTGCAAGGGCCCCTCACTTTCATGTTCACCCCTCATCCGATAACTGGATTCTTCCCGTGAAATGTCCCACACACTCCCTACTTGCCTTTTCAAGAGCCTGCATTTGGTGCTCACCAGAGGACACGGTGAAAAGCCCTTTTAGCTCCTTTTCTTACTGGGAAATCTCAGGGGGTGGGGGTGGGCTGGAGGGAGCCTTGGTCCCTTGAAGGCTCCCCCCTTTGTGGGACGGGAGTTGATGAGGCCCGTGGAACAAGGCCTTCAACCCTGTTGGACGCAGCGGATGCGAATCTGTCTTCCTTGTTGGAGAGGTAAACCCTTGAACTTCAAATTTGATTGGTGATGTCTGTTAGGGCCCCCCACCCCGATTCAGGTGCACCCTGCACCCTGGGGTCTGCTGCTCAAGGCAGCTGTAACAGTGGGGTTGATATGTTCTCAGGGCCCTGCCTCTTGCCTGATGCCCTGCATAACTCCCACCAACAGCCCACGGTCCAGGGCATGGAGGCCGTTAGGTGAAGGCACCTGGTTGGCTATACATTTCTGTGTCCGCTGCACAGAGTGAGGTGCTTCATATGGCAGCTGCCTCGGCCTCCACTGCCTGCCAGCCCATCCCTGGCTCAGTAGGGCTAGTGCCTGTCAACTGGTCTCATTTTCCAACCTGTTTTCCAAGCACTGACATATGGCTGAGGCCCTGCTGGGACCCATGGCCAAGTTTCCCCCATGATCAGGAGGTTGGCTCTTGTTCGGTGCAGTGCCTGGGTCTGCCTAAGGCCCTATAGTCTCCGCCAATCCTCCCCACACCTCTGCAATACTCCACCCACCCCCACCAAGGTGGATGGGTACTTTAGCACCATTTTCAGTCCCTGACCCAAACAGGCCTTCCTCACAGAGCCCAGGGGGCTCTGGGCAGGAATGCCCCTTAGAGAGCCATCCACTCCTTCTTCACTGTAGCAACCCACCCCTCCACATCCTTACCTGCCTTCCTGGGCTTGCACACCTCCCAAGACAGGGAGCTCCCTCCCTTTCCAGGCAGCCAGGTACTGTTTAGACAGTTTCTTGTGGGAGAAGTGCTTCCTTGAGCTTGAGTCCACTTTCCAGAAGCTTCTACTACTTAGCCCTTTCTTCCTCCCTCCCTGAAGGCCCAGCAGCCTCTGTTCCCATCCTAGCCTTCAGCTTTTCTGGTGGAGGATGCCTGGGAGGTGCCATGATTCGGGGTTGGTGGGGGCAGGGAGGTTGCAGCCTGCTGCTTCATCTTTAGCAGCAATCTTCATGAGCCGAGGGCTGGCCTAGCAGGTCCTCCATGTAGGGGGATAGACCCCATAACCCCTCAGGATGGTCTTTTCCCCTCAAGGCCCTGCCAAAACCTCCACATCCCATCCTGTGCCATAGACAGAGCTGCCGAGTTGGGGAAGGGCTGCTTAGAGTACTGGCTCCACCGGGCTGGGTGGAGAAGGGGAACTTTCCTCTAGAAAACAGGGACTGGTTTCTTCCTGATCCTCAGGAGCAGAGGATATGGGGAGGGTGGTGGAGGCCACCACACTGCCGTGGTTTCTCCCGCCAAATTCCCCAGTCCTAGGAAAGAGCCACATAAAAACCCACAAGAATTTGAATGTCTGAGCTGGGGCTGTGATTTAAATGAAATTTTTTAAAAAGAAAGAAAAACAAAAACAGAAAAGGAGAAAAAAATAAATAAATAACCCCAAACCCCTACAGCCCTCAGCTGCCAGAAGGGCCCAAGGCAGCAGCTACATGGGGAAAAGGGGAGGGGGTCTTAGGTGCTTTACATGTCCCTGGGCCCCTGGGCCCCTGGGCCTGGACTCTTTTCCATTCAAGCTCCAAGGCTCTGTGTCCTCAAAGTAGCTTGGAACTAGATACCATTCAGTAGGGTATCAGGCCCTACCCCACAAGGCCAGGCTGGTGTCCCTTCCTGTTAGCCGAGGCTTCTGTCCACTCCCTCCTCCCAGGTCGGAGCTGAGCCCTCTCCTGTCACTCAGTTGCCTCCTGCCAGTTCCCTAGGTCTCCGTGCCTCTGGACTTGTCCCCTGATCTCACCCTCCAGGAGCTAGCCGAGTGGGGCACAAAGGGGGGATAGATTCTGGAGAGGATCCAAGAAGGTTGGCAGCAGCTGCCTGCCGCTGGATCCCCACTTCCTGGGCACCAGCCACCCCCCACCCAGCTCCTTTCCACCTAGTTTGATCAGCAGGTCCCGGGATGCGGGCACTCACTGAGCTGGGAGCTTTGGAAGTCTAGGGTAGGACAGTCTGACAAATTTCATTCCAGACTCATTGAGTTTGAGGGGTTTGAGAGATGCAAAGCAATTTGTAAGCGGACAGGGCAGGAAGGAGTCCCAGAACCTGCCATGGAAGTCAGACAGGCTGAGGAAGGAGGAGGGGGAAGTAGCAGTGAAATTTTACATAGTGCTTTTTATGTGCCAGGCACTGTTCTAGGTATTTCATAGGAATCATTACCTCATTCCATCCTCATAGCAACCCAATGAGGTAAGTGCTCTCATTATCCCCATTAGGTGAGGGCAAGGAGGCACAGAGAGGTTAGGTAACCTGACCCACATCTCACAGCTAATGACCAGTGGGGGCGGATTCGAACTCAAGAAACCTCCCTCTAAATACAGCTGTGAGTGTGAGAAACAGGAGATACAGCCTCGAGCTGGGAGATGGTACGCTCAAGTCCCAGTGCCATTCTGTCCCCAAGGCTCCCCTTCATCCTCCCGGGGAGAACCCAACCAAGGCAGGAGCGCCCTCTCCTGGAAGATGCTCTTCCGGACGCATCCTCCCCGGCCGCCTTCAGGGTCTAAGCGAGCGAGACTTGGTGACAAAGAACCCACCCCGGCTCCGCCCACTGGCCCGCCCCAGCCCCTCCGTGCGGTTGGCTCTGGGGTGGTGCCGAGGCATGCGCGGAGCCGTGACTCAATGGGAAGGCGCGATGGCAGGGAAGGGAGGGCCTTGGTGTAGGCGGCCTACCTGTGATTGGCAGCCGGGCCGGCCAGTGAGCCTAGGGCGTGGGTGGGGCGCGGCTCCAAGCGCGAAACATGGCCGGCCTAGAGGCTGGCGAGAACAGCGGCTATGAGGACGAGGACGAGGACAGCGTGTTCAAGGCGGGCGTAGAGGTGTTCGCGAAGCTGAAGGTTCTGCGGACCCAGGGAGCCATCCAGGGCGGTGGGGCCGGGCGGCGGGGAGCTCAGGGCCCCTAGCGGAAGTTGGCGCCGCCATGCGCGCTGCCCGTATCTCCGTTCCTGGCTGCACCCTGTGTCCCGCTGTAGGGGGCGGCTTGTGGGGTGTCCATCTTTGCTCCTTTGGCGGTCCCTGGCTTTCGCTCTTGCTTTCTCCATGGTCCGCGCCTGGTAGTTAGGGCAGACGATGCGCGTGTGCTGCTGCTTAACTTTTGTCGCCTGGAACTCTGCAAGACCTAGCTGGGCGTGCAAAGCAAGGGCAGAGATGCGAGGGCACAGGTTTTGGCCTCAAGGAGCTCACGGGGTCCAGGGGAGACAAGCGGGCAGAGCCTGTGATCCCTGTCACAGGCCAGTGGTGGCAGTAGTGAGGAAGACGGCCGCACAAGGTCGGGTAGTAGTCCCAGATCCCGCTTGCCCGCAGCCCGGTCCCTCCTGCCCCCGCCCCTCCCCTCCCCTTCCCTTCCCTCCCCTCCCCTTCCCTTCCCTCCCCTCCAGGGAGAGCCAGCCGGCCCTCATTCCCCCTGATCCTTTGGTCCCATAGCCGGGAGCCAGCATCGGCATCTCAGAATCTCGCAAAAGCCCTTACTTGCTACTAGATAAAACTGCTACGTGAGCCCAGAGGGAATGTACTTAGAGGAGGTGGGGTGGTAGGCTGCCCGAGATGGGGGCTGAGAACGAGAGGCATTTAGGCCTGGGCAAGACGGAAGGAGGGTGCTGCGGGCTGCCGGGCGTACACGGTGGGGGTGGGCAGCGTGCGTGCCCTCTAGCAAGTCTGGTGTGTGCCTGGCTGCAGTAAACGTGTGTGAAGGAGCACCAAGGGCATGAGCGCAGAAGTGCACTGCAGCCCTTCAGTGATTCCGGCTTTCTAAAGCTTCCTGGCTTTCCCTTTCCTTGCTTAGGACCTCAACTGCCCCTTCCTCGAGGGTCTTTATATCACAGAACCAAAGACCATCCAGGAACTGCTGTGTAGCCCCTCTACGTACCGCTTGGAAATCCTGGAGTGGATGTGTACACGGTAATGGAGTTGTTCCTTCCTCCCGCACTTCCAGGGCACACTGGGCACCACTCAATCCAGCTGGGTGAGATGGGGTTTCTTATAAGTAGCTGTCCTCCCAGAGGGCTCCATACCATACCCCAGGTCACTGTGAGAGCAGCTGCTGAGGTGAGAAGTGCCGGTGATGGAGCCATGGTCAAATTTGGGGTGAAAGTGCCCCCACCAGTGCTTTTTGGAGTCTGTTTGCCACCTGGCTGAAGTGCTCAGCTAGGCTTCTGAGCATTTTTCTTGCTTTAACTACTGGTTTCAGAGCTGGCAGAGGCCTGAGAAATTATCTACTTCAGGCGTTTCATTTTCAGACTGGGAAGCTGAAGGTCAGGCTGGAGTCGTACCTGTCTTGGGTCTTGCCCTGAGAAGTGACAAGCAGGGCCAAGACCCACATTCCTCAGTCCTTCAGGTCAGGGTGCGGCCTGGTATGTGCCTGACACTGTGCAAGGGAAGCAAAGCCTGCCCAGATGGCAAGGGGAAAGATCCAGAAAGCCCTGTGGAATGTCGGTTCCTTGGGAGCAGCAGCCCCTGAGCTGAGCATCTGTCTTAATGTTATGGTGGGGAAGACAGGCTCATGTGCTATTGGGCGTGAGTCCCAGGGCCCTCTCTGGAGTGGCCATGCTTGGTCAGTAGCGAAGTCTCTCATGAGGCCAGACCTGGGCCTGCTCCTCTTCAGCCTGGCCTGTCTGCTCTTGCAGCTGAGGGAGATGCCTGGGCAGGAGCCTGGTGGTGGAGTAGCAAGGGTCCAGCCCGCACCCAGCTGATGGGCCTGCCAGGCCACAGGATATCAGCAAGCCTGGCCCTGGGCTGGGTGTCCTAGGGACGGCCAGGAGGAAAGAGGAGGCTTTTTTATGCTTGAACCTCTCCTGCTGCTTTCCAGGCCCTTCCCCAGGTCCCACCCCAGGCCTTGGTACATCAATGCTCTCATAACCTTTTGCTCTCTCTGACATTGTTCTTCCTCATGGAAATACCCTTCAGGGCTCTGCATGTCGCACATACTCTGATACAGCCCTCAAAGACCCAGCTCACGTCCCATCTCCTTTTAAAAAGTCTCTAGTTCTCAGGGCAAAATGTATTCCTCCTTACCCTGGACACCCACTACCTTTTATTTCTTTATTTTTTCAAATGTCAAAGGTGAATATTTTAAAAATTGTTTTATTTTTCAATTACAGTAGACATTCAATATTATATTAATTTCAGGTATACAGCATAGTGGTTAGACATTTATATAATTTATGAAGTGATATCCACAACCCGTGAGCACACTCCTGCCAGAGCCCTCAGCCCATTGTTTCTGTCTTGGCCTGCTGTCCTGCCTGGCTCTCCAAAGCACAAGGAACTGCTGGAGGGCAGGTACCAAGCGGGACCCCCTCATCAGCCCTGAGCCACAGCACAGTGTTGTACTGACAAGCAGCAGCATGGGCATACGCACGCCTCTGTCATTCCAAGCGCCTCAGACACGGATGGGTGTCCTCAAGGAGCTGGGGCTTTAGTGATCGCAAAAGGCCCAGGCACAAATCCCAGTGTTGGGCATATCTCTGCGGTCTGAGCGCTGTGGACATTGGCAGGGAGGAGGTAGCATTTGATCTGGGAGGGGATGGGTAATGGTATTAATAGGTGCTCGTTTGGACAGGAGCAGGGAGTCGAGGTGTAGGAGGGAGAGCCCGGCAGCAGTGGCCTGAAGGGCAGCTCCTGTGGAGTCTTGTAAGCCACGTGAAGGCCTTTTAACTTTGTGCTCTGGGCAGGAAGAGCATGGGACTAGGTAGGGGAGCAACATAACTGAAATTGGCATGTTGGCAAGGTGACTTGGGGGTTCTGTGGCGGATGGATTTGGAGGGAAAGGCCAGAGGCAGGGAGACCCAATATGGAAGGTGTTGCAATAACCCTAGGAAAAGATGGGAGGACCCTGGCTCGGATTGGCAGATGGCTCACATGACAGCCACTGCCAGCCCTGGAGGAACCAGTGCCTGGTCCAGGAACCTGGGAGGAGAGTACTGGGGATGGCCTGGGCTAGTGCAGGGGTCTTGAGAGTATGCTCCCAGGAGGAGGGAGGCCAAAGCCATGTCTTGTAGTCGCTCTTGTGGGAGGGAGCCCAGGTCTGCCTGGCCTAGGTGGAAGCTGGAGACTGGGCCACTCTGCTGGCCAGAGAGGGGTGGGAGGTAGTCTACCATTGCATTCCTCAAATGCTTTTAGTACTTTTTTAAATGCAAGAAACAATCTTTTTTATGACACCAAGCTGGCAAACGTGCTGTAGGCTTTTCAAGGGCTGCAAAAGAGGATTGGACAGAGTTCAGTTCCCCCCCCAAGTTCATGGTGGCTTGCTTTGCATGTGGCTTCACCATTTCAGCCCTTATTCAAGGCCATCTTGTTTACCCCTCTCTGGGGAGAACCTGGAAGCTGGCTGGGGGGGCTCGGAGTAGTGGCTCTTGGTGGCCCATGTGCCGTGCTGGCCCTCAGTGCAGGAGTGGGGGCAGAACCACAGGGCCCCCTGGATGGCTGAGTTCAAGGCACATGGGTTTTCTTGTCTCCTGAAGAATTGTACTTGCTTTCATCGCCTCACTCCCTGCTGCTCCAGGAAAATCAACGTTGAGTGAAAGCCCTTTCCGAGCAAGGTTACTTAGGCTTCTGTGGATTTGTCCTTCAGTGTGGTGAAGTGGTTTGCTGTGGTCCAGCCTGATGGATCGCCCGGTGCTCTCCGCTGGTGCCTTGTGAGTGGGAACATTGCCCAGCAAGCAGGCCTAAGGGCCAGCCTCCTAGCATTTCACATGGTGGGGCCCCTCCTCCGCCTGCCCTGTCTGCCCCCGCCTTCTTTGGCAGAACAGGAGGTTGCCTTAATGAATCATGAAGACAGATGGCACATCGGGTCCAGCACCCTCTCTACTGCAGTCCTGCAGCTTGGGGTGCGGGGCCTAGGTCTGGTGTGGCCCTGCTAGCTCTCAGGGTCCCCGCATGCTCAGGGCAGGTGTGGCCTAAGACAGGCATTTGGAGGCATGGCCCCAGGGAAGGAGCAGTGAGCCCTTTCCACGGACTAGCCACTGTGCCTTACCACTGTAGCTCAAGTCCCTAGGGACCTCGATGGTAGGGTGGAGTCCCAGGCCCCACCATCCTGTGGAAAGAGACTTTTGTCTTTTGTTTTTGTTTTTTTTTGGCTGAGCCATCCTGCCAACTGTTGGCAGCTCAGCGGCAGTTCAGCTCGGGCTGGGCATCGAACCGCTGTTGCTCAGAGCTCACACTCTTGAGCGAGCTCTTAACCAACTGAGCCGCTTGGCCGGCTTGAGCCTTTTGTCTTTATGGTGGCCAGCTCCTAGGGCTTGCTGGCAAGCAGACATGGGCCTCAGCAGCTGGAGCTCAGCCTGTGCCCCCTCACAGAGGAGACCCAGCGGTAAGCCTGAGCTGTGTGCAGCTCGTGAAGCCTGCCAGGGCACTGCGGCTCTTCCTGCCTTTGGATGCAGCTTGTGTCTGGAAAGGGTTCGGCCCATCAGCTCTATGTCTTAAGGCGAGACGCTTGACTGGCCACTGTTCCGTTTATTTGTGTGGTGTCGTTAAGGCCATGGCTCCACCAGGCCAAGTGGGGGCAGCTGGGATTGCTGTCTCCCTACCCAGGGTACCGGGAATGTGACCCCAGAGCTCAGAACACTAGGAGCCGCCAAATGACTTGAAGCTGTGAACTGGAGGAGCATAATCCCGCTGTGATTTATACTTTAAAAAAAAAAAAAGTTCCTCTGCCGAAAGAGCTAAGTGTGGACATTTACGAATGGCAGGTTATTCCATGGCAAGAGGCCACGGTAACTCATTTGTAATGCTCACTGGCCACCTTTTCTGTGCTGGCTGCCATGTTAGGCCCCAGAGATACGTGACAGAGAGCTAGCTCCCGGCCTTAGCAAGCCTGTAGTCTGGGGGGCGAGAGCCCTGTGTAAGGACAGTGCCCAGGTCCCACTGTGATGGAGGAATGCCTAGGTGACTTTCCGGGGGCGGGGGCGGTGACATCAGCCATGGGCTTCGCGGGATGAGTGGTGATGACTGTGCTCAGAAAGGGAGGCTGAGAAGAGCAGACACACTCTGCTCAGAGAGGTGCGGGAGGGGAACCCAGGCGACCCGCAAGGACGCCAGAGTGGGTAGGACTGTCCTTGGACATCCTCCAGACAAACTTGCGCCATGATTTAAGGAAAAGCTGGTCCGTTGCTTCCTTCTGAGAAAGAGCTAGAGCTCTTAAGGAATTCTGTTTTATCCTGTTCAACAGTCAATTCAATTTTTTATTGTGAGAATTTTCATTTCAGTTTCAAATTCGTATTTTTGAGGTTAACTTTCAGAAATACTTCGGTCCCCCCCCCCCGATAATTTATGGAGTTGAAATTCACATCACATAAAATTGCCCCATTTAAAGTGAACATTTCAGGGGCATTTAGCACATGCATGAGTAATTCACTTTTTAGAGAGACAGAGAGACAGAGAGAGACTCGTGAGGGGGCCTCTGGCCCACTCAGCCCTGACTGGTTTTGCTCTTTTCCTGCAGGGTCTGCCCCTCCTGGCAGGACAGGATCAGCTCACTGAAGGGGATCCCAGCCGAGGTGAAGATCCAAGGTGGGTCTGTGTTAGGGGAGTTTGGAGTTGGGTGGTGGATTCTGGGCAATTCTGAGCTTGTGCGTGACCTCCATAGTGAGTTGTGAGTTTCCCATTGGACTGGTGTTTTCTTCTGGATGGTGGACACCCTGTGGATGTTGCTAGAACCTTCTAGAATAGAATCAGGCTCCTTCCCCCACTGGTGTGGTGAATGGGAGAGCTTCTCTCGTAGGGGCATGTGAATAAGACCAAGAGTCTGTTGCCCTGCCAGCCTGTCCCCTGAGTTACTGTGGGGCAGAGATAGTGGTTCTTGCTGATGCCACTGGTGGTTCTGTCCCTGTCTCACAGGTGTCAACCCTGGCTCTCAGCCCAGCCACAGCCTTGACCTTGCCATTCCCAGCCTCAGTTTCCTCTTCTGTAAAGTGTAGGTGGCACTTGTGGAGTTGGCATTGGCCCCAGGCTTTCTGGCTCCAGGTCCTGGACGTCTCTGTATCCCAGGTGGTTCTTCAGCAAATGCCCAGGGCACCCTGGACTCAGTTTCCCCGTCTGTAAAATGGAGCTAAGGCCCACCTGCTAGGGTTGCTGGCAAGAGGAAAGGATACTGTAGGAAACTGATAAATGTGAATGATTCCTTTTGCTTTGGCCTGGTGAGGTCTCTGCAAGGGCTGCACACAGTGTGTTTGGAAGGTTCCCTGAGCTCTGTTGGCTCCTCAGACAGATGACTGGCTCCTGCTAGAAGCCAGAGTTCCCTGTATGGAAGAGCACTGGATGTGACCCCCTTATTTTTAGGCAAGGAAACTGATGCCCAGAGAGGGGCAGTGACTGGGTGCAGGTCACGCAACAAGAGGCAGTCCTTTGTGTGGGCCACCTGTTTCCTTGTCCACCCAGTCTTTCAGGCCCAGCCCAGCCTTCTGGGCGCTGGACCTACCGACACTGGAGTAGGAACACCCTGACCAGCAAACCGCTGGGAATCCTGCATGTTTGTGTACCCCTTGAGTGCGCAGCACCCGCTCCTGTTTGTGTGGGTGTCTGCAGTAACAGGATCCTGGTGTTCCTGCAGAGATGCTGAAACTAGGCCATGAGCTGATGCTGTGTGGGCTGGATGACCAGGAGCTCCTGAAGGTAAGAGGGGGCCCTCTCAGTCCCCACACATCCTTAGCCCCTGCTCCCTAGTCTCCCGGAGCAGGAACCCATAGGATTCCCTTGAGTAGCCATCCCTAGGCCGAGGAGGAAGGTAGCTGAGGAAGCCGAGGCAGATCTCAGGCTTCTGGTGATCAAAGGGACAGAGTGCATCCTGTCCTCGATTGATGACTTCATACACTGGCACTGTGGTAAGTCCTTTACATGCTAGTAATTGCCACACCCACCCTTGGCAGTAGTACTTGTCTTAGCCCCATTTTGCAGGGGAAGTGATAAACAACTCACTCCAGGTCACCCAGTGAAAGGGTCTGTCCTCAAACCCAGGCTCCTGGCTCCTAAGCCCATGCACCTTCCCCATGTGCTGCCCGTTGCAGGCTTCTCTACAGAGGTGGCCCTAATCCACCCCCCCCTCCATTCGTCACCCCCGAATCAAAGAAACCCTGCCCACTACCCTTAACATTTAAAAAAAATGAAATAATTATTTCCACACTTGGGCTGTTGTAAGTAATGTTGCTATGAATGTGCCTGTATACATTTTTGACTGAAGACATAGTTTCAGTTCTCTTGGCTATATAACTAGGAGTGGAGTTGCTGGGTCATGTAATAACTCTGCGTTTAACTTTTTGAGGCACCACCAAACTGTTTTCCAAAGCAGCTTCACCATTTTACATTCTCACCAGCAATGTGCGAGGGTTCCAATTTATCCACATCCTCACCTGCACTTCTTATTGTCCATTCTTTTGGTTCCAGCCATCCTGGTAGGTGTGAAAGGCTCATTGAGGTTTTGATTTGCGTTTCTCTGATGACTAACGATGTTGAGCATCTTTCCATGTGCTTTTTGGCCGCATATATATTGTTTTTAGAGAAATGTCTGTATTCAGTTCTTTTGCCCACTTTTTAGTTGGGTTATTTGCCTTTTTTATTTGCCTTTTTAATGTTGAGTTGTAAGAATTCTTAATATATTCTGGATACAAGTCACATCAGATATTTGATTTACAAATATTTTCTCCCATTCTCTGGATTGTCTTTTCACTTTCTTGATATGTCTTTTGGGGCACAAAAGTTTTTAGTTTTGACAAAGTCCAGTCTATTTACTTTTTCTTTTGTTGCTTGTGTTTTTGGTGTCATATTTAAGACTCTATTGTCAAATCCAAAGTCATGAAGACTGACACCTATGTTTTCTTCGAAGAGTTTAATAATAGTTTTAGCTCTTACATTTAGGTCTTGATCCATTTTGATCCATTTTACTTTTGTGTATGGTTTAAGGTATGTGCAACAGCTTCATTCTTCTGCATTTATTGAAAAGACTATTTTTTCCTCATTGAATTGTCTTGGCATCTTGTTGAAAATTAAGTGTAAATGTGAGAGTTTATTTCTGGATTCTCCATTCTAGCCCATTGATCTATATGTCTGTCCTCATGGCAGTACCACACTGTCTTGATTACTGTAGCTTTATAGTAAGTTGTACGCTGTGACTCCTCCAACTTTGCTCTTTTTAAAGATTGTTTTGACTATTAGGGGTTTTGAATTTACATATAAGTTTTAGAATCAGCTTGTCAGTTTCTACAAAAAAAGCCAACCGGGGTTTTGGTGGAAATTGCACTGAACCTGTAGATCATTTTGGGGAGTATTGCCATCAACTATATTAAATCTTCCTGTTCATGAACATGGGCTGTCTTTCCATTTATTTAGATTTTCTTTGATTTCTTTCAAAGATGTTTTGTAGTTTTCGGTGTACAAGTCATACACTTGTTTTGTTCATTTTATTCCTAAGTATTTTATTCTTTATGATGCTATTGTAGATGGAATTGTTTTAATTTCATTTTTGTATTGTTTATTGCTAATGTGTGGAAGGAAATACAATTGATTTTGCATATTGCTCTTGTATCCTGCCATCTTGCTAAACTTGCTTATTAGTTCTAATAGTTTTTTAAGTGGATTACTTAGGATTTTCTGTATACAAGATCATGTCATTTGCAAATATAGTTTTATATTTGTCTTTCCAATTTGGATGCTTTTTAATTTCTTTTTCTTGCTTAATTGCTCTGACAAGCACCTCCAGTACAATGTTGAATAGAAGTGGCAAGACCACCTTGTCTTGTTCCTGATATTAGGGGGAAAGCATCTGATCTTCACCATTGAGCATGATGTTAGCGGTTGGCTATATATATATATATATATATATATATATATATATATATATGTCCTTTATCAACTTGAGGATCTTCCCTTTTATTCCTGTATTGTTAAGTTTTTATCATGAAAGGTTGTTGAATTTTGTAAATGCTTTGTCTGCATCTATTGAGATGATCGTGGGGTGTTTGTCCTTTATTTTATTCTTCCTTCATTTGTGACGTTCCAAGTTTCCTTTCGGTATCATTTCACATCTATCTAAAAAACTGCCTTCAGCAATTCTTTTAGAAGCGTTCTATTGGGTCCATATTCTCTTCGATTTTATTTATTCGAGTGTGTCTAATTCCCCTTCATTCTTGATGGATATTTTCACTGGATACAGAGTTCTTCTTTTTCCACAGATTCTGATGAGAAGTCTGCAGTCACTTGAATCATTTCCCCCTTGTAGGTCATGCGTTGTTTTTCTGCTACTTCAAAATTGTTTTCTTGATTCATTTTCAGCAATTTGATTATGTGTTTGTGGGAAGATTTCTTTGGGTTTGTCTTGTTGGGATTTGCTTAACTTCACAATTCTGTCTTTCACCAAACTTGGGACGTTTTCTTTCTGTTGCTCATACTGGATAGTTTCTGTTAATGTTTACAAGTTCACTGACTCTTTCCTCTGTTCCCTCCATTTTACTGTTGAGTCCATCAGTGAGTTTTAAATTTCAGTTTTTCTATTTTTCTATTCTAAGGTTTCCATGTAATTAAATATTTTCTGTTTCTTTGCTGATGCTTTCTAGTTTAACTTTTGTTTCAGGGGTGTTCATGATTACCTATTCAGCATTTTTATAATGACTGCTTACATTTTTCAGGTTATTCCAGCATCTGTGCCATCTTGCCATTGATGTCTTGTTGATTGTCTTTTCTCATGCAAGTTGAGATTTTCGTGGTTTTCTTCACGTGCCCAGTAATTTCGGACTGCATTCTGGACATTTTGATTATTAGTTTGACTTTGGGTCTTGTTCAATTTTATGGAGAATGTTGATATTTGTGTTTTAGCAGGCACTTAACCTGGTTTGTTTTAAGCTTCCTGTTCCGCTCTATTCTCTGGTCTGTGGTCCCAGTGTCAGCTCAATTCCCACAGCCTCTGGCTTTTTGGGTCTGTCCTGCATATGCGCCACCTGGTGGTTGACCTGGGACCCGGGTGTTGGCTTCTCCACTGGCTTAGTAATCAAGTCTTCTGTATGCTCATCAAAATCAGATCAACCCCTGCGTGGAGGTGGGGGGTGGGGAGTGGGGGTGGGGATAAGCCCAGGCGTTCATGAACAGATTTATGGGGTCACTTTCCTGAGCTCTTCCCTTCCTGTCATCTCTTGGATACTATCTGGTTCCTGGGGCAAGAGGCCTCCTTTTCCATCCTCTAGCCATAAATCACTGACTTCCTTGACTGTACCACAGCAGTGGGAGGACAGAGAAGAATAAGGGGTAACAGGATTTGGCTCCATAGCTCCACTGAATGGAGAGGAAGGTTTCCTGCCCTCAGAGTGTTTGCTCCTGCAGTTTTCTGCTGCCACCCCCTCCATGATATTGCTTGGGGTCTGGGCTCTGAGAGAACAGGGAGGAGGGGGAGAAAAAAGGCCTAGGGTTTCTCCCACTCTCTCTGAGTGTTAGGGGTTCCCTTTTCTAAAGCTCTCTCTCTGTACCACCATGATCCCTTCTGGGTTTGGGCTGGTCTGAGTGAAAGGTCCAGGGAGAGCGGGGGAGAGAACACCACAAATCACCACCAGTCTGAATGGTAACCTTGGCTTCTGTGCCTCCTTGACACTCCTGCTGGCGTTTATCTTTCCGAGGCCACAGACACCTGCCAGATGCGTTCTGTCCCGCTCCGAGAGGTGGGTCTTCTGTGGGAGAGGAAGATGGCACGTGTTCCCTCCATCTTACTCAGAACTGTACTCCTTCCCTTAAGTTAAAAAAATTTTTATTGTGGTAAAATACACATAGCATAAAGTTTACAATTTTAACCATTTTTAAAAAATTTCCCAGTGGGCCCTGAAGTGGCTCTACTCTTTTAAAAAATTTTTTTTGTGCTAAAATATAAATAACATTTGGAATTTACCATCTGAACCATTTTAAGTGTACAGTCAGTGGCATTAAGTATATTCATGTTTTTGTGCAGCCATCACCACTATCCCCAGAACTGTTATCTTCCCAAACTGAAACTCTGCACCCAATTTTTAAACCATTTTAAAAGAGACAATTTAGTAGCATTTAGTGCATTCCTAATGTTGTGCAGCTGTCAACCTCTATCTAGTTCTAGAACATTTTCATCACCTTTAGAGATCTCTGCTCATTAAGCAGCTTCTCTCCATTACCCACAGGCCCTGCTACCCACTACTCTGCTGCCTCTATTTCATATAAATGGAGTATATAATATGTGGCCTTTTGTGACTGGCTTCTTCACTTAGCACATTATTTTCAAGGGTCATCCATGTTGGAGCATGGATCAATGCTTCATTCCATTTTATGGAATAAAAAATAAAAGCAAAAGCATAATTTATGTTGGCATTAGGGGGTGTTGGGAGTTGGGGCATGGGAGAAGGGAGATTCAGGTGTAAGATCCTTAGGCTTAGTCAAACCCTGTAGTCCGGAATGTGAGTTGGCAACATCAGTGTGAGATCCTAATGTATTATAACTTAAAAATTGTGTGTGTGTGTGTGCGTGTGTGTGCACACACGTGCATTTCCTTGCTTTGTCCCCTGAAAAGGCCAAGAACAGTGACACCCCAGTTGTAACACAGGCCTGGGGCAGGAAATGCACCAGTTGAGTGAGGATCACCTTGTCACACCAGAGAGCAAGACTTAGGGTCATGTCCGAAGGACTCAGAACCAGCTGGCAATAGAAGTCCTCACTGACCATAGAGGAGACATTGTGGGGATGATGCACACATTGTAAGGACAGTGACTGTAGTAGTCCGAGGCCCTTCACGTGTATTTAAATCCATGGATTCGTAATGATATTTTTAAAAAGTCATCATTCTGATACCAAAAGCACAAGCAACAGAAGAAAAATAGACCAATTAGACTTTATTAAAATGAAGCACCTTGGTACTTCAAAGGGACACGGAGAAAGTGAAGAGAATCCATAGAATTAGAATCTTGATCAATCACATGTATGATAAGGGCCTAGTATCCAGAATCTATAAAGAACCCTGACAGCTCAATAATAAAAAGACAAGTAGCACAAGTCAAAAATGGGCAAAGGAACGCCAGAGGGCCCCGGTTCGGATCCCACATATGAGGGCCAGTGACACTGCCCTCCACAGCTAAGATGCTGAACCACAGCTCAACCAGGAGCTGGGCTGCTGTGAGTCGCCGGCGACAGCATAGGCTGCAGCCCCTGTGGCAGTGGGTTGCCATGGGCTACCGTATGTAGCCAGCAGCCAGCGTGAGCGGGCAGCAGCCGCCGTGAGCGGCCGTCCAGAAGCCGGCGACTGATCTGCCTCACCCAGGAAGAGCGCAATGATGGTGCCAATTTGGGCCAGTGAAGCCACGTCCTCCACAACTAGACTGAAGAACAAAAGGAGAGCAATTTTTCTGTTCCCCTTCCCCCAATTCCCCAGCACTGTTCCCATCCCCCCAATTCCCCAATAAAAATCTAAAAAAAAAAAAATGGGCAAAGGCTCTAAATAGACATTTCTCCAAAGAAGATACACAAATGGCCAATAAGTGCAGGAAAACACGCTCCCCGTCATTAGTCATCAGGGAAATGCAAATTAAAACCTCAATGAGATCCCAGTTTCCACACACTAGGATGGCTGTAATAAAAAAAAGGAAATAACAAGCATTGGTGAGGATGGGGAGAAGCTGAAGCCCTCATACACTGCTGGTGGGGACGGAAAATGGTGTAGCCGCTATGGAAGACAGACTGGCAGTTCCTCAAAAGGGTAAACCTACAGTTACCACATGACCAAGCAATTCCTTTCCTAGCAGTGGAGCCCAGAGAACTGAAACTTACATCCACACATAAGTATTATTAATAGCCAAAAAGTAGGAAGAACCCAAGTTTTCATTAACTGGTAAATGGATAAATTAGTTAGCAATAATAAAGAACAACCAACCAATCCATGCTACAATGTGGAGGAACCTCAAGAATATTCTGCTGAGTGAGAGCAGCTGACACAGTGTATGATCCTATTGATATGCGGTGTCCAGAAGAGGCAAATCCGCAGAGACAGGATCCCTGGATGCCGGGGGCTAGGGAGAATGGGAGGTGACTGCAGTGGGGACAGATGGGTTTCTTTTGGGGTGCTGGAACTGTTCTGGACTTACACTGCGGTGATGGCCACACAGCTCTGTGAGTATCCTAACAAGCACTGAACTATGCATTTCAAAAGGGCGAATTCATGGTGAGCGCATTATATCTCAATAAAAAATAGCAATGTAGCTGAAGGAAAAGAGCAAATCTGCGAGACGAGTGCGCCAGGCTCAAGAACAGTGAGAGAGCAGCCCTGAGGTGGTAGGTGCTTGGCCTGTTCCACAAACAGCCAGCAGCCTGCTTTGGCTGCAGTAGAGCTGGGGGGCAGGCCATGTGGAACTTAGTAGGCCTGGGGAGCCCTTAGGGTGCGCTTTTTCATGAGGTGGGCGGCCACTAGAGAGTTTCTGTTCAGTAGCACAGGTGGATGTGGCCGTGGTGTGAAGGAGGTGGCTGGGTGGACCAGGGGTGCCTCCAGGAGACAGACCTGTTGGCAGGCAGCAGCTATGATCAGGTACTCGGGTGCTGGCATGGGTGGCTGTGGCGGGGAAAGCAGTTGGATTCAGCTGGGCCCGCCAGGTTTGCTGATGGAGGGATTGGGGTAGGGCCTGCGGGGAAGTCTCACCCGGAACATGGGGAGGTCTCGGGCTTCGTGGATTCATGCTACAGACCTTTCTGAGTGTCCTTATTGGGTCTGGACCTTTGCTGGGTAGGAGAGGAGAGACAGATGTGATGAGGCCTCTACCTGGTGCTACTCCTGGGCCACTAGAGGCCGTGGATGGACTTCAGCCAGGTGGCTGCAGTGCAGCCTGGGGACTCTTGTGTCTTAGAGAGGCTGGGCCCTGATAACCCACAGAGGACCTCTGTGGTCCAGGCCTGTGGCCTGGGGAGCTTGTGGGGAGACACAGGCCAGGACTGCCCAGTGGGGTCAGTGCCACAGTCCCAGCCCCACTCCAGGCTGGCAGAATCCCGGGCATGAGTACCTACCCCTTCCTGGGCATCAGGAGGGGCTATGGGAGCTACGTTTGTGCTGAGGAGTGGGTGGCAGTTAGGGTGGCAGTCCTAACCCTGGCCACTGGTCAAGGCTATGTGAAGTACTGAGTGACAGTTGCTCTCATGTTTCTGTCTAGACAGTGTCCCGCACTCTGACCTCCTACTCCCAGGCTGCCCTTCAGGTGTGTCACTTGGGCTCAGTGTCCTGTGGGCAGATTGGGAGAATGAGTCAACGGGAGGTAGTGATGAAGCCTGAGCAGCCCGTGGCAGGTGGAGGGCGTAGAGATGGAGATACCACAAGCTTCCAGATACACTGGTCCTGTTGATGTGGCCATACAACCGGGAGCCAGCCTGTGGGCAGTGCCAGGCAGCTGCAGCCATGAGGCCTGGCACCCATGGACAGGGAGCCGAGCTGCAAACATTATAGCAGAGCATGTCCCTTGTCCCCAGGTTTATTCCCAACCCAGGGCCACCTGGCCTGAAATGCAACCAGGAGCCTTTCAGCCCTTTCACTTAGCCTGTAACTTTAGTGCAAATGCTTCTTAGAGGGCTTTATAGGAAGTTGCCAGTGATGCTGGCTGAGCGAATCATTCTGGCGCATTCCTCAGCAGAACAGGTGTGTTGGGGCAGGGCAATGGGGAGCTAAAATGGAGCAGCAGGCCCAGCTTTGTTTCTGGCACCCCTGCTCCTAGGGTTCTCTGGAGCAGGCCAGGCCTTTGAGGTTGTGAATGGGTCCAGGGGAGCAGCTGTGAGCCTCCTCCCCTTTCTGGAAGGAGGAAGGAGTTGTATTTCTGAAGCCTCGAGTTCCTGGCTGGACAGCTGCCTGCCAGGAATTCCAGCCACCTTCAGGGCAGGGGACTAAGTCAGCTGCTGCTTGGGGACCCTGGGCCGTCTGTCAGGGACGAGTCCTTGTTCTCCCTGTGAGGAGGGTCAGCGCAGGCCACCTCTGTGGCCCTGTCTTGCTGTGCCAGTTGGCTTCAGTCATTCCTGGCTGGGGAAGGTGATCCGCCGAGGAGAGGCCTCCTGGAGATGTTCCTAAGGAATGGGCCACCGTCAGGTCCCTGTGGGCTGTGTCCTGCTTTCAGAAGGCCCTGCTGTGCTCTGCATGCCTACCCAAGAAGCCGCACTATTGGATGTGTGGTGAGCACACACTCCCAGATGTTTCTACAGCACTTGCCACTTTCAGATGTGGTCCCAGGCATCACTGCAATCCGGGGCTGGGCTTGGACAGGGAATGCTCAAAGACAGTGGCCCAGAGGCCAAGGGGACCAGGGAGCTGGCGACCCAGGCCCCTCCTTTCCACTGGCCCCAGCAGGGTAGAGTGTGGGGCGGGGACACCCGGCATGCCTGACCAGCGAGTGCATGTGGCCTCCCCTGCCCAGGGCCGGGCCTGTGCCCAGAAGCAGCTACACTTTATGGACCAGCTGCTGGAGACAGTCCAGAGCCTGACCATCGGATACTCCAGCTGCTCCAGGTAAAGGCTGGGAGTGGGCCCTGCACAGAACGGCCAGCGGGTGCCCTTGGTCCTCCACCTGGAGCTGCATGCACAAGGGGCCTTCTGGGCTTCTGGGCCTGCCGCCAGGCCCATCTCTAGCTGGGATTTCATTGCTTGCTTTGATGGCTGCAGGCTGTCAGGGTGAAAGGCTTGGGCCCGCTGGGGAGAGTGGATGCTGCACTGTCCCTGTCAGTGGCGGGCTCTCGGACGTGTGGGGCTTGGCTGCGGCCACCAAAAGACAGGGACTGGAGGAGAACCCCTCTCTTGGCCTTTCTGCTGGCTCTTGGTTTGGCTTCTTGGGTTTCTTGCATGGGACCTCAGCAAAGGTGCCAGCACCTTCCCTGGATGTCATGCTCCGGCCGGTGACAGCGTGGCCACCTTTGCAGTGTGCAGGAGCACTTCGAGGACACCAGGGAGAAGAATGAGGCACTGCTGGGGGAGCTCTTCTCCAGCTTCCAGCTGCAAATGCTCCTGAGTCCCGAGTGTGCCCCGTGGTACCTGGACATGCAATCCCTCCTTGACGAGGAGGGCAGTGACTGGCAGAGGTATGGGCCCTATGTGGTTCTGGGACCTGGACAGGCTCTTCCAGGTGTGGCCCACAACAGCCCAGAGCTGGAAGTGTCCCCTCTTGTCTCCCTGCAGGGCCAGCCCCTCTGTGGAGTTGGAGGAGGATGAAGAGGAGGAAGAAGAGGAGGAGGAAGAGGAGGAAGGAGAGGAGGAGAAGGTGGTGGAACTGGCCAGGCAGCTGCAGGAGAGTGTGGCCAAACTGCAGGCACTGCGGTCGGAGGTGAGGGTGCTGGCTCCTGGGACCTCAGGCACCCCATCTTTACAATGAGCTTAAGTGAGGTGGTGCATGCACAGGGCCTGATGGGTTCTAGAATGTGGTGGGCGCCCACGTGAAGGGGAGAGGCATACAAGAATGGAAAGGATTGGCCTCAGGCAGGCTACAAGCCAGGTCCCAAACTCCAGGCTTTCATGTGCTGCCTTGTGTGTGGCCCTCCCAGCAGCCCTTGGCTTGGCTTCCTTATTTTCCTAAAGAGGAAACTGATGCCCACACACGTGGCGGTGGCAGGACTGAGGCCAGAAGCCAAGCAGCCTTGCTCTAAACCAAGTTGCTCTTTTCCGCCTCTGGTCTTAGTTGTCCTGGTTTATGGAAGCCTGGGGTGGCCAGAAGCCCCTGCCCCCAGGTGGGGGGAAGGGGCTTGATTCCCCAGGGGCAGGCAGGGTAGCCTTAAAGGACCCTCTGCCTCTGGTTTTGCAGCACTTCATGCACAGCAAGCCAGGGGCCGCTGTGAGCGGGGCCAACAGCAGCACCGTGGATCAGAAGCTGCGCCTGGTCATCTCTGACTTCCACCAGCTCGTCGTAGCTTTCCTCCAGGTCTATGACGACGAGCTGGCTGAGTGCTGTCAGCGCCCAAGCCCCTACCTCCACCCGTGTGGCCCCATCGTCCAGGCCGTGTTCCAGACTCTGACTTCACGCAGCCAGGTAAGAATCACCCTCTCCTCTCACACTGCAGCCCCCATGGAGGACCTGAGGGCTGGCACGGGGGCTAGGAGGGGCTTGGCCCACATTCCGTGTGAGCAGGAGGCACTGCTGGGCTCCGGGCCCTGGGTTCCAGCTCTGAGCCAGGGATCGTGGGTGGGTTGCGCAGGAGCTTCTGGTGCCGTGGTGGGAATGAGGGCTAACATGGGTGGCCCCCTGAAGGCCCCATTATACTTCTGGGGGTGTTAACTGATATAAGACCCTGGGCCCGGAAGAGGTTTGTGCACTGTCTGCACCAGGTCCTAGTTGACTATATGACACCCTTGCTCTTTCACTGCAATTTTTATTGTGAGCACTGTTGTACATCGTTCCAACTTCTTTAAAAGCATGATCTTAGTGGCTGCAGAGTATTTTGTTCCAGCTTCTTTCCCTATATTGGTCTCATTCTGTATTCACGATACACCCGAATGTATCATGGCCTCTTCATTCTTGTGTATGACCAAGAACTATGCCAGACAGATACTTGCTTGTCTGTGCCTTTGACCCAGCTCACACAGACAGGCAAAAGAGGCCTCACGCTGCTGAGCTAACCATGTGAATATTTACTCATTTCGTTGTCTCACATTTCAGACCCCCAGAGCAGACCTAAACGCGGCTTTGGTTATGATTATGAGCACAGTTGCCACTCATGGAACGCTGACATTGGCTCAGTGCTTCCACAGCATTTGTCTTGGTTTTTTAACGGAAAGGCTCGTAGACTTCCAAACGTGGTCAGCCTGTCCTTTGCGACTCTGCCAACAGGGCAAGTTAGGGTATAGTCCTCTCCCATCAGAAAGGCCCTTTTATTTTGGGACATTGATTCCCACCATGGGAAATTTTTGCACTGTGCCAGTGGCTTTGCTTGGCTACCAGTGTGGGATGGAGCACGTGATAGTGTGGCCTGTAGGCAGGGAGTTAGGTTGGAGAGCTCTTACTGGTGACTCTCCAGGTAGCTGGGAGTCCTGCCATCACCCAGGGCTATCTTTGGAGGTGAATGCCACATGCTTGAGGGCCTAGGGAGAAGCGCATGCTCAGTGTGAACCTGAGTGGGAAGCAGGAGGTGTCTTCTGTAGGTCAGACCACCAGTACTTAATGCCTCCCGCTCTCCCTCCCTCCCAGATGTTGAAAGTGGTGCTGGAGGTCACTGACACCTCGGCCAAAGCTGTGAAGATGGCAAAGCAGCACAAGAGAGAGCACGTCTGTTGGAGCAGCAACAACTGTGTGATGAGTCCAGGTATGTGGTCACTACTTTCTGTGGCTACGGCTGCCCGCTCGGCAGTCAGTGGCAGGGCTGTCCCAGTGCACCTCAGCTGAGCACCTGCCTCGTGCCTGGGCTCCTTCTGTGCTCAACCAGCATTTGCAGAGCATTTGGGGACTGGCCCCTTACTTCTTTCTCGAACGTATAAGGTTTTCCTTCCCATGAAAAAATGCTTTTGACAGGTTATAAAACGAGGACATTAATTGTAGAAATTTAGGCTAACCCAAAGACGTGCAAAGATAAAATAAACCCAGTCTATAACCGGGTGGCCCAGAAATGGTTGGTGTTAATATTTTGATCTCTTTCCCTCTGTTCTTTTTCCTCTCATCATTGTTTATTTCTTTGTAGAAGTTAAGTGTGATCACAACACGTGTACACTTTTATATTATGTCCTTTTCCCTTGGACTTCATTATAAGCATTTCCCCATGTTCTCGAAGTAGCATTTTTAATTTTCAAACACTATTCCATTCAGCCGTTTGATATAATTTGCTTACCATTTTTGTGCCTTAGCTGTAGGTGGTTTTCAGGTTTTTAATATTCATAATGCTGTCACAGGATTTATAATAGTGTAAGAGGAAAACAAGGCAATGCTTTACCCTTGGGTAATGCTCAGATAGATAATGGTGTACCATATGGTGGGATAGTATTTGTTGTTTCAAAAGGTAGGGATGGTGACATGACGAAATGCATATTATAGAACGCTGAAGGGAAAATGCAGGGTAAAAAGGAAACACACAGTATGACCTCACCTTTCTAAAGGAAAACACCATAGAAGAACCCCTCGTAGGAGATGGACCAGAATGTGAACATTGGTTTTCTCCATGTTGGAATCAGGCGGTTTAGTTCGATTTCTGTTTCTTTATCCTGCTCTGTAGTCTTCAGATATTTCCCAATGAGCATGTATTACTTAGGTAGTCCCCTCATTGTCAATCTATAAAAAAGGATGCAGTGAATATGTTTGGACATACAGTGTGTTCTCCTTTAAGATTATGACCTTTGAATGGGGTTCCTGAGCTCATGTTGGTAAGGCCAAGCGCTCTACATTTTTCTGTATCCTCATCTGCGCTAGATTTGACCCTTCCAACATTTCTGCTCTTGGGTAGGAGCAAAAATGTGGCTGAATTTAGTTTCAATTAGGCCTTTTTTCTGAGTAAATTTATTTCTTTATTATGGACATATACATTGAGAAAACTTTCTTTGATAAGAAATTGAGCCTTTAGGGAGGAGTCTCAACTCATAGGGATAGAAACATGGAATAGTTGGATATGTCCAACTACAGCAAACTCCCTTGAATCCAGTTCAAATGCTTTTAAAGTGAATACTTGTGTAACCATGACCCGGGTTGAGAAATAGCCTAGAAACCCGCCACGCGCCTCTTCCTGTCTACAGCTAACTGATGTCCTGACTTGGGGATATCGTGTCTCTGTTGCTCTTATGGAAGCCCCCTCCGGTACAGCCCCTTGTCTGTTCTTGTTTTCAGGATTCTTTTGGCCTTTGGCTTTTGACAGTTTGATTAGAATATGTGTGGGTGTGGATTGCTTTGAGTTTATCCCATTTGGAGTGTTTTGAGCTTCTTTGTTGCGTAGTTTCATGTTTTCATTAACATTTGGTCACACGGTTGACAATTCTTCCTTCTCCTTCATTTCCTGTTTTCTCCGAGCCTCAGGGTCAGTCAGAGCTGATCGCTCAGGACCCCCTCAGGTCTCTCCTGGGCATCTGCACAGCCCGGGGCATGCCTGTGCCTTCGAGATTTCCCTTGTGGGCATCTCATTCCCCAGTCTCTCCTCTCACACTTTCTGCTTAAACTGTTTGCCCCAACTTTTATCCACTGCCTCAGGCAGCAGCCACTAAAGCATTTGCCTGTAAACAGTTTCCCTCCAGTGTACCCCCAAGGAGTGGCTTTAAGTCACATAGCCTCTGAGCCCTCCCTTTGGAGGGCCGTCTTTGCAGGAACTCTCTTCTCTAGCCAACCCTCTCTCGGGGTGGCTGGCCTTCTCCCTGCTCTTGCCCTTGCCACACAGAGTTGCCACATGTGTACCAGGCAGTCAGGAGTCTCACTTGTTTCTGACTGAACCGCAACAGAATCCTCCATTTTCAAATTTGCCATAACGTTTATCCTAATCACCACTGTCACTATGACTCTCACCCCCAGTGTATATAATTGCTGTTAATAAAAAGCTTATAATCCACGCTGTCATTAATGTAATAATGATCATTAGTGTTCTGCACCATGTGCCACCTCACCTGTGGTCACAGGACTGGTGGCAAGTTTTACCTTTTAGATAGGCACCCTTTCTGTCTAAGCTGTGTGAACCCTGCCCTCCCCCACCTCTCCCTCTGTGCTTTGTTGGGTGGTGCTGCCTTCCACTTGGAGGGCTCAGTTCTTGTGAGTACAGCTTCCTGATTTGGTTTGAAAGGAGTTTTTGGGCTATAGGCTTGCCAGAGAAACGGTCTGTGCCAAGGGCCAGTCGAAACGGCCTGTGCATCTCTCCTGTTCCCACCTGACAAATGAGGGCCTTGGTCTCCATGACCTCCTCAGGCCCTCCCACTGTGCAAGGTCTGTGTGTCTGTGCTACTTCCCCTCCTGGTATAAGAAACCGGGCCATTGACCTGGGTGAGAGTAGCCAGGCTTTGTTGGTCACCGTCCCATCATCATTCACCAGTCACCGTCTTGATTGGATGGACCTGAGACCCCATTTAGGCCTCCAGAAACCCCAATGCCATGAAAATAACAGTGCATTTTGAAAACAAAGCTACCTTGTCAGTGCTAGGAGTGAAGGAGGGGAAGGTGGGGAGTTGACAGCACCAACACAGATAGATGGAAACAGGGTTCTAGAAGCTACCGAGTAGAAGGGAGCAATTCGACAGATGCAAGGGGTGGAGAAAGCCACAGCCAAGAGGACACCCGGTTTGCCTTCTGGAATCACCGCAGTTCCGGGGCCGTGTGGCTGGCAGCCCCGGGGAGGGGACAGTGGCGAGTAGGCTGGAAGCAGAGGGCGCAAGCAGAGCAGGTCTCTCTATAGGTTGGTACGCCCAGTGAGCCCCTAAGGGCCTGCTTTTTGGTGAAGAAAATGATTGAAATGAATGGCAAACCCAGGCTCCTGGTGTGCCTGGCAGCAGCCCAGGTAAAGCCCACCTCTTTCTGGCCTCTGAGGGTCCGTGGCATGAGTGCTGACAGTCCTGTCTGCTCCTGCTGCCCTGCACCCACAGAGCTCCTGTTGGGGGTAGGGGAGACCCTGCGGGGAATGGGCGACTCCACCAGAGCACAGTGGGGCCAGCACCATGGAAGAGAGAAAAACCTGGAAAAGCAGGGCTAATGTGTCGTTCAGAGAAGGGAACTTTTCATAGTATAGCAGGTCCTTGAATAATGTCCTTTTGCTGTAATGTTGATGAGATGCTGTAGGAACTTAACTCTCCTTTTATCCATTATTAGCCTGTGCTAAAACTGGTTTCATTATCCATTGTTTCACTTAGAGCCGCAGAGCCTATCGACGACATTAAGTGAGGACTTACTGTATCATGTCCAAATGAAAACCAACGTGGAGAAAAACAAGCAGACACTCTTAGAAGTTAAACATGCTTGCCAAAGTGTTGAAAAATCAATGGAAAGAGTAGAAAACAAAATGAGGCAACAAATCTGTAAGCCTAGAAAGAAAAGAGATAAAATGAAGACACAGAGAATCGATGCAGAGGCCCGATCCAGGTGGCTAACAGGCTCTCCACAGAAAGAGAGGGAGGAAAATGGAGGGTTGAGGTTACCAGTGAAGCGACGGGCATGCAGAGCTGAGGGGGTGAGTGTCCATATTCCAAGCCCAGTGCAGATGGAACCCAAAAGACACGTCCCCAGACCCAGCCTCCTGGAGTCCGGAGTAGTAGGGACCCAGGGCCGGGGTCCAAGCCTCCAGAGAGAGAGCCCTGTGGCCTCTAGAGGCTGATGCCTTGGACATGCAGAGGGCCAGGGGCTTCCAGCCTAGGATCGAGACCCAGCCAAGCTGTGAGCCAAGAGTGCCAGGTAGTGTGACTCGAGTCTGGTACAAAGGGGAGACATGAGCTCATTTAGCAGGCAGGGTGAGGGCAGCCCTGGGAGTGGAGTGGGCTGGAGGGATCTAGAGACTGGGAAAACCTGAGGATTCCATAAAGGCAGATGATGCCCAAAGAGACTTAGGAAAAGCCCATCTGTGCAGCAAAGCACACTAACCTGACCCCAGAAGGAGCATTGATACCAAGTGTCGGGAGGGTCGTCGGGGCCGGTCTGGGGTGGGCTGAGCTTGGTCCCCGCTCTGCTAGGAGTCTGCCTGCTCCAGCACTGAGCTGAGGCTAATCACCCGGAGGCACACCCCACGATTCCTGAGCTTCAGAGTCACCCTCGGGATGGGTGGGACCAAATGCCAATTAACTAGCTTGTCATGTGCAAGGGGAGAGGACCAGCCAGGAGGCAGGGAAGCAAGTTGGTGGAGGATTGAAGAGGTGTCTGTAAAAGTTGAGGCACCACCACCAGGGAAACCCCTGTCCCCAGGGTGAGAGAGGGCAGTGAGTTGAAGTTGCCACACTGTGCCCAGTGGTCATCATCTGAAGTTGGTACCTCAAGAGGCAGGTGCGTGTTGTGGTGGTATTCCCCATCCCTGAAAGCCAAGCGGCAGGTCACACCTAAGGCCCATGTCATTTGATTTGTGTCAGAGTAAATCACAACAACCCCCCTACTACCACCCTCCCCCACTCTGGGGGGTGGGCAGGGGCCTTCTATCTGTCCTCAGCCCTCCCCTCCATGCTCTCCAGCCTCCCGCCCCCAGAGCAGCTCCTGGTTCAGCATTTTCTGTGTCATGGTGGGAGTCGGGCCCCTAGGCTGCAAGCCCTTTAAGGGCCAGGTGCAGGAGAGGAGGCGCTAGACTCACTATGCTTTTGCGTTTTTCTTTGCTCTGCAGCCACGAAAATGGAAGAACTAACCCAGAAATAGAAGCTCTTCAACGATGATCTGCACAAAGGCCTGGAGTAGTCTGGGAGACGGAAGCTGGGCCCCAAAGAGCCAGGCGGCCAGGGAGGACCGACCGAGCCACTGGGCGGGAGAAGCATTTACAGCCCCCATGTTCTCTGGACGCAGCCTCCGGCTGCCTGGACCTTCACCTCCTTGGGAAGGAAAGGGCAGAGATGGGGCAGGGCAGTGTGAGCTGCAGAGAAAAAAACCCTCAGGTTCCAAGAAGTTGCCTCCAGCCTGCTTTTTGCTTCCCTGGTTCCACGTGACCACCTCCGTCCCTCTACTGTCCTGCCCGGGCTGAGAGGCCTGTGACACCTTCCGTTTAGTCCTCCCTTCTTCCCGTTTTGGCTGATCTGAGTCCTAGACCACACGTGGCATGAGCCTCCTGCTCTCCTGGGGGGCCTGGACGCTGCCGCTATCTTGCCTCACCCTCCCTGGGCACGAGCAGCTCCCGTTGCGTCGCTCTTCCGCCTGGCACTGCCTAGTTAAGCTTGGAAGTGTCCACCTCACCATGCCGCCTGGCCGCCTGTGACCGGAGCCTGCCCCCACCCCACTGCCACCTCGCCCGTGACCAGCCTCAGGGTCCCATGTGAGGACTCCTCAAAGCCCCTCAGCCTGCTCCTTGGCACCCACAGCACCTGGGATGTGGTGAGCTGGGCCTGGCCCAGGTTTCCTCGTCCTTTTTCCCCAGGGCGCCCAGTACCAGCCTGGGGAATTCTTGCTAGTGGCCTGACTGGTTGTCCAGGAAGCTGCTCTCTGGGCTTCTCAGGGTGACCCAGTATCTTCCTGAGAAGTGTGCCTGTCATAGCCACCTCCCTCTCGGAGCACGGGAACAGGCACAACTGGTGGGGCCCCCGCCTTCCTCAGCCCAGTGTCAGGTCTAAAGGGGATCAAGGAGGGGCCCCCTCTAAACACAGCCTGTTAGGGAGGTCCACCCTGGCTGCCAGCCCCACTTGTGTCCGCTCTGCCCTACTTCACTTGGCACCCCCTCTGCCCTGCTCCCCGCAGCTGCATCTTCGCTTCGCCAAGTCCCCTGTGGGTACTCCACACAGGAGGCTCCGTCCCGCCCAGGCTGCCTGGGCATCACCTTGACGGCTGCAGTGGGAGGTGGGAGGACAGGCAGGCCCATGATCACCACTGCCCAGGCATGCCAACTCTACAGGCCAAGTGCTGGCATGTTCTGCTCCAGGACAACGTTCTCAGCTGCTGCCACCCGCTTCCTGGACCAGGGATGGCCTTCTCGCTTCCTTCCCACCTTGACTGAGCCTGGTGGGCTGGGCAGGCCCTGGAGCCTGGGGCTGGAGGGGCTGGGCTTCACCCCTGCTCCCGTGGTCTCGGAGCTGTGGGTGCCGCTGGGGCAGTCCTCTACTCCTGCCCCTCGCGTTGCTCATCCTTCAGAGGGGAAGGCCGGCTCAGCTGAAGCCTCCTGCCTCCCTTCCTCCTAACCCGGAAGCCTCTGCTAAAGGTTCCTTAGATACTATGGGTCATGGTACCCTTGAGGCAGATACCCTTCCTGGTGGAAGATGAGTCTGAAAGCTGGGTGAGCCACCCCTGGTCACTGAGGTGGTACTGAGGCCCCGTCCTGAGTGCACCCTTCCCCTTTGTGGCTGAGCATGGTGTGTGCAGTGACCTCTTTCCCACTCTGAGCTCGCTTTACCCTCACGAGGGGCAGCCCAGTCCCCTGTGACGAAAGGGGAACTGCGCCCTGGAGAAGAGGCCTAGTGCCTTTGTGGGAAGTGCCCCAGCATGGGGCTGGGTGTGAAACCCAGCCTGGCCAGGCCCGGCTGCTGTAGCCTGGCCAGGTCAGACTTGGAGGCAGGGCTGGGTGGAAGGCTCCGGCTTCCTCCTGTGCCTGTGATGACAAGTCCTCAGCCCACAGCCAGTCGGGTGCCTGCTTTCCAATTTGTAAACACGGGGCGTGTGTCCCAGTAGCTGTGAGTGAGCGAGGGGGTGGCAAGCCGGCCGCACAGGTCCTGCGGCCTCAGGCCTTCTTGTTGCCCAACAGGCGGCAGGGGGTGGGCCATGGCTGCTGATTAAAGGCCGCCTGGAGCAGCCTGTGCTGAGACAGGTGTCCAGCAGCCCAGGAAACCAGCCAGCACCCGCCCCAGGTAAGTCAGCATGGCTGGGTCGGCAAGGACGGCCGCCGGGAGCCCAGAGGCAGGTGGAGGCCAGGTTGGGGCCAGCACTTGTGTGCCATGGAGACTGGGGATGAGGGAGGCTTTCTCAGGTGCCTGCTTCCTGGAAGCTTACCCTAGGAGTGCAGACCCAGGCTGTAATGTCTCGGGCTCCTGGCCATGGTGTCTCCGTGAAGATACCATCCTAGACTGTACCTCCCCATGTCGCCGATGACATGGACCTGGAGGCAGGAGGCAGAGGCCTCTGGGCTGGGGTCTGGGCACATCAGGGCTTTCTGCTGTTTACTAAGTGGTAGTGGGGATGGCCAGTAGTGGGGACTGAGGACAGCATGGAGGGGGTGATGAGCCCCTAGCAGGTCTCATCCTGCACAGACGTAACAGACCCTGGTCACTGGGTCCTAGCTCTGGAGGCCCCTCAGCAGTCTCCCTGAATGCTGGCCTTAGAAATTGCTACTAGAGCCTCAAGTCCCATGGGATGGGATGGGGTGGGGTGGGGTGGGGTGGGGGTGGCAGGAAGTAAACCCAAAGGGTCGGAGGCTTGGCCACCGGCACGTCTGTGGGTGGCTGGGCCCAGGTATCCCCATCTCTGGTCCTCAGGTTTTGTGCCTCTTGCTCTGGCAGCTTTAGGCATCACTGTCCCCGTGCGAACATCACCATGTCTGAGGTGCCCCGGGCTAAGACCTTTGTCTTCCTGGACCTGGAAGCCACTGGACTCCCCAATGTGGACCCTGAGATTGCTGAGATATCTCTGTTTGCCGTCCACCGCTCGTCCCTGGAGAGCCCAGAGCGTGACGAGGCTGGCACCCCTGTGCTGCCCCGGGTCCTGGACAAGCTCACACTATGCATGTGCCCAGATCGCCCCTTTACCGCCAAGGCCAGTGAGATCACCGGCCTGAGCAGCGAGGGCCTGGCACAGTGCCAGAAGGCCAACTTCGACAATGCCGTGGTGCGGACGCTCCAGGCTTTCCTGAGCCGCCAAGAGGGCCCCATCTGCCTCGTGGCCCACAATGGCTTTGATTACGACTTCCCTCTGCTGTGCACGGAGCTGCGGCGCCTGGGTGCCCATCTGCCCCGGGACACCACCTGCCTGGATACGCTGCCAGCACTGCGGGGCCTGGACCGTGCCCACAGCCATGCCACCCGGGCCCAGGGCTGCAAGGGTTACAGCCTGGGGAGCCTCTTCCGCCGCTACTTCCAGGCGGAGCCCAGCGCAGCCCACTCGGCAGAGGGCGATGTGCACACCCTGCTCATGGTCTTCCTGCACCGGGCTGCTGAGCTGCTCACCTGGGCTGATGAGCAGGCCCGCAGCTGGGCTCACATCGAGCCCATGTATGTGCCTCCTGATGGCCCAAGCCTTGATGTCTGAGCGCCAGGAGCTTGGTGACACGGACTTCCAGGGGGACAAGGCCCACTTCCTGTGCCATGGGCAATGCCAGTCTTGACCATTTAGCTGGGCTCTGAGGCCTGGAGCAGGCACCGGACCAGTGCCTCGCTGCCCTTCCCCCATCCTCTTACTTGGGCATCCTCTTAGCTGTGCATCCGCCAGGCCTTCCCCGGGCTCTGGCCTACCTAGCCCCACAGCCTCACCCCTGGCCCGTGCTCCAGTAGAGTTTGCTGCTGTGGGCTCCCACCCCTTACCCTGTCTCACAATAAACATCACCAACTGCTCACCAGCTGACTCTCCAGTCACCCACCACCCCCACGCCCTGGCCCAAGGGGCAAGCGGGGAGCCCTGACGGAACAGGGCAGAGCCCCTCAGGGTCACCCCCTTGTGGCCTATCTCTATAGTGAGTCTGGAGGTGGGGGAGTTGGAGAATGGGTGCTCACAGGCTGTGGACCCAGAGCCACGGGCCTCTGCCCTGGCTGGTCTAGTACCGTTGCCTTGATTATTACCCCGCTCCCTGCATTTCTTGGGTCTCTCAGAGACCCATGAAATGTGTAAACAGGGGCTCAGGGACTTCTGTGTCCGGGAGGGAGATGGAAAAAGGAGCTGCAGCCTCAGCCTCCAGGAAGCTCAGGCTTTTTCAGCCCAGGGAGCTGAGCCCACAGAGCCAACTGCCTGCCTGACTGCAAAGCCCAGTTCCAGCACTTGCGCCTTCCAGACCCCAAGCCAGCGCCTTTCTCTCCCAGAGCCTCTGTGCCTACTCCACAACACACTTAAATGCTATGATAGGTTGACAGAGCAGCACAGTACCTAGCAAAGCATGCTTGGGGGTAAGTGAGGCACTCCTAGCCACACGCAGGCACATACATGCAAACAGCCCACTGGAGCATGCAGGGTGAGGGGCATAATGGATGGCTCCGGGCTGTGCCCGGGGACAGAATGGGCTGCACAGCTGACCTGAGGTGTGTAGGGGAGGGGCTAGCCGGCGCAGTAAGGGTGACACCTAAGAAAGAGTCCATCGTGGGCTCCGTGTCCCTCATGTGTGGCCCAAGGAGAGCCAGGAGGCTGCTCTGTAGGGAGCCAGCGAATCTGCCTCTGGGGCCCCACCTGTGTCACCAAACAATGAAGCAAGGCAGGGGTGGGATATCCGGGAGACAGGGCGAGCAGGTGAGAAGGGGTGGGGTGGGTGGGGCGGCCACGCCCAAGAGTGACTCCCACGAGCAAAGCCTTGAGTCCTGAGCCAGCCGGGCCATTTGGGAAACCTTAAGTAGGTCAAAGTGACTAGTGCCACTACAATTTGCAAAGTGGCAGAATGGCGAGACCAGAGCACAGTCAGTGGCCATGCCAGACCATCCTCATTGCCTGGGCCAGAGGTTCCGGACTGACCCTGAAGGCAATAGGTAGCCACAGAGAGTCGTAAGCAGAGGAGGAGCAGGATCTGGTTTCTGGTTTTTTTCAATACCTCTCAGGCTGCTGTGGAGAAGGGACTAGAGCAGGCCTGGAGTGGAAGGATGGTGACCGAGGGAGAAAGGAGTTAGAGGGGTTGGGGCCTGGCCAAGGACAGAATGGCAGGAGGTAGGGAGGGTGCTCCATAGAGAAAGAGCAGCAGGGGCTAGTTTGGGAGTGTGCACGGTGCGCTGCCGAGCTTCCTGAGGAGGGCTAGTTGGCCTCCTGCCCCGGGAGAGCACCCACCTGGGAGGGTGCCACAAGGCCAGCCAGGGTGGGGCCTCAGGTCAGGTGCCTCACAAGGTAGGAGCTGAAAGAGTGGGGGTGGCATCACAAGGATTGAGGCAACCAGGGCCCCTCAGATCCCCTGGTGCCCAGGCAGGGCTGAGTCTCTATCTGGCTGGCCAGGCTTCAGGCCACTGACTCACTGAGTGTGTGATGCCAAGAGGGTCCCTTCTCACTTGGTGGGCAAGTCAGGAGGATCTGGACTCCAGGCCCTGGTGGGCAGGTTGACAGCCCGATCCGTGGTCACTGCCACCGCCACAGAGTGGTGTTCGGTTTCATGCAGTGTCATCTTTTGCAGGCCCAGGTGCCCCTCCCTCACCACTCCGGGCTCTCCTGAGCTCAAGGCAGCCTGGCCTTGGGTGCCCTCCCCAAGCCCGTGCTTAGACTGGCCAGGCCGGGCATCACGCCTCCTGTGCTGCACAGACAGGCTGGGGCCTGTTCTGCTGCTGCCTGAAAGCAGTGATGTGCTGATCAACAGGTGACTGTGGCTTTCCAGGAAAGTAAATGTAAGCCTGTCTCTCTCTCTATATACACATACACGTATCTATGTATATACACCCAAACATATGTTTATTATAAGTTTTACTGATATAAAGGATGTGAACACACAATTTACAAATAAAATCTCCAACATATACAAAATATACAATCACATTTGCAATACACTTTATAAATTCCATATAGCCAGTTGATTCTCACAAAACTCCTTTGTTGACTTGTGCCAAACTCTTGTATCTGTACCCAACCCATGATTGCAACTGATGAATGAGTGTGGTTCCCACATCAATGTTGGTTGATATTGTCATTTATCTTAATGAATAAGATAAAAGTGAAACAACAAAGATGTATGTCAGAGCTTCACACATTCACTGGTGACACGAGTGACTCCTTTGCTGAAGTGGATAATAGTTGTTTTTTTTTTTCCTAAGATTTTTATTGGGGAATTGGGGAGATGGGAACAGTGCTGGGGGATGGGAACAGTGCTGGGGAATTGGGGGAAGGGGAACAGACAAGTTGCTGTCGTTTTGTTCTTCAGTCTAGTTGTGGAGGA
>NW_017731769.1:736402-760810 GCF_001890085.2 Hipposideros armiger | reverse complement strand
CTTTTGTTCTTCAGTCTAGTTGTGGAGGACATCGCTTCACTGGCCCATGTTGGTATTATCATTGCGCTCTTCCTGGGTGAGGCAGATCGGTCGCCGGCCTCTGGATGGCTGCTCATGGCGCCTCTTGGAAGCTCACATTGACTGCCAGCCGCTCACGGTGGCTGCCGGCCACACATGGTAGCTTATGGCAGCCCACTGCAGTTTCACTGCAGCCTACGCCGTTGCTGGCAACTCACAGCAGCCCAGCTCCAGGTTGAGCTGTTGTTCACCATTTTAGCTGTAGAGGGTGCAGCGTCATTGGCCCTCATGTGGGATCCGAACCGGGGCCCTGCTGCTCAGAGCCGGCGTCCCAAGCCAGCTATTAATCAACACGCCACTGGGCCGGCCGCTAAATGTCCACTTTAATAAATTATATTAAAAACAAAGGAGATACTCAAAACTCATGATATCTCCTTTCTTTTTTTGTTTTCTGCTTCATTAACTTCAGCTTTATCTTCATTAACTCCATCTACTTTCTTTTGGTTTAGATTTTGTTCTTTTTTCTCTAATTTCTTTTAAAGATTTTTATTGGGGAGTTGGGGGAGGGAAACATTGTGTTTTTCCAGGACCCATCAGCTCCAAGTCAAGTTGTTGTCCTTCAATCTTAGTTGTGGAGGGTGCAAGCTCAGCTCCAAGTCTAGTCGCCGCTTTCAATCTTAGTTGCCGGTGGGCATAGTCCACCATCCCATGTGGGAGTCGAACCGGCAACCTTGCTTCTCACAGCACACGCTCTCACCATCTCAGTGGCAGCTCAGCTCAGGCGCAGTTCACTGGCCCATGTGGAAATCAAACCTGCAACCCTGTTCCTCAGAGCTCGTGCTTTTAACCAACTGAGCCACTCGGCTGGCCCCTCTAATTTCTTAAGAGGAAGACTAACTCTTTTTGTCATCTTCCATCTTGAATAAGGTGCTCAGAGCCTGCAATCTCCCCCTGAATAACATTTTCCTGGGTCCCTTAGGTTTGCTAGTTAACATTCCTCTTTGCCTTGCTTTATGGAAGGTTTCTAATTCCGTTTTTCATTTTCTCACCAATCTAGTGCTTGCATAGTACAGTTTATCTTAAGTGCTGACTTATTAAGACTTTGTGGTCATCTTTTATTATATATTTCTAATTGTATTGGATAATGATGTGAGGGTGTGTTGCTTAAGGTTCTTTGGGGGATGTATTACTTTTCTAGGGGACAAAATTCTACAACATTCTATTAAAATAGCCCATTATAATTGCCTTTTATTAAGATCTTCCCTCAAGTCTAGGCAGTTTTTCTCTATGCAGTTCATTGCTGTGTGTCCATGTTTACAGCTTTATGACTGTATCAGGTAGGGGGTCGCGGAAGAAACAGAACTAGTGGGGTGCACATATAAGCTATTGGCTTATGCACTTGTGGGGGCTGTTGGCAAGTCTAAAATCTGCAGGATGGGCCAGTGGACTGGAAATTCAGGGAAGAGTTGTAGTTTGAGTCCAAAGGCCATCTGGAGAATTCCTTCCTCTTTGGATGACCTCAGTGTTTTTCCCCCTGAGGGCTTCAGCTGATTGGGTGCGGCCCACTCACATATGCAGGGTGAGCTGCTTTACTCAAAGTCTACTGATTTCAAAGTTAAGCTCATCTACCAAATCCATTCACAGTGACATCTAGACCTATTGACAAAACACTGGGTACCCTAGCCTAGCGGAGCCAAGGTGACGCAGACAATGAACCAGCACAATGACTGTCATGTGGTGTTTGTTCTCTAGGCTTTATCTCATTGCTTAACATTCATGAATCCTGGATCTTTGCCCCAGACCCTAGATCCAGGGCCTCCCTCTTGAGGCTCCCCCTCCCCCTGCACCCTACCCACCGGGAGAGAGTCCTCTCCACAAATGTGGAAAGGAAAGCAAAGAGCTTCACTACTGAATAAGCATCCAGCTGAATTGCTGCCATGCCCATGTCAGGCAGTCTGCTAACGAGATTGCAAAGCCGGGAGGGCAGCCCCAGCCTTTCATCTAGCCAGGCAGATGCTTCTCAAGCAGCCCGTCCTAATTGCTCACCTGGTAATCCAGGCGGCCATCTGGGCTTTCTCTCTGCTGAAGGCAGGTGGTGGGAGCCAGGTGCTACCCTCTTGGAGGCTTGCATTTCAAACAAGTTCCTCTGGGCACTTAAGAAGACCCTTTCTGGGCTGTAAGACTGGCAGGAGGCTTGTGGCTCTCCACTGCAAAGGCTCGACTGCCAGAGCTCCCGCAGCCTGTGGGCCCAGAGGGCCAAGCTGGGGCTAAAGGCTGCTGATGACCCTGGCACTCTCAACTACACTGTGGATGCTCGGGTGCTGCCCTAGGGGACTCTGGGGACAGTGAGGCAGCTCTCTGCTGGACGGAGGGCTCAGCTTCCTGTGCATTCTCAGTGCATGGCCTCTCCAGTGTCCCGGGTGGATTGTCCCTCCTCCAGCAGGCTTCCCTGTCATCTTCCTGTCTCTTCTCACTGCCACCAACCTCAACAAAACCAGTGTTCTCAGGGAGTGCTCTTGGCAAGCCTGCTGGTAAGCCTTCCCACAGTTGGCTTCTTTAGAAAGGTCTAGGTAGCTCCGTGCTGTCACCTGAACGGGTAAGCAGACAGCATCCACATGGGCTGTTCTGTGGGAAGGGTGGCGGGGCCAGGCAAAGAAGGGGGAGTGGGGATTGGAGGGGTAAGGTGTGAGCTCAGAATGATGGTGGGCCACAGTGGCTGGGAAGGATGAACCGGCAGGCCAGGCAGAGGCAAGTGAGAGGTGGCAGGAAAGCTGGTCAATAGAAGGCAGAGCACAGGCTGTGTAGCAGGTTCCCCTGCTGACAGCTAGAAACCCCTCTGCTCTCCAACCCCCTCCCCGGCAAGGTGGCTATGTGGAGCATTTCGCCTGCCCGCCAGGCATGTCAGGTGGAGAACCTGGAAATCCTGCTCCTGGAGAGAGAGGAGGAAGAACAAGGAATAGCTGACCTTTCCCTCATGTGTCTATTCAGGCCCGGGTCTCACGAGGGTTGGTGAGGGCGTACCAAGCACGTGGGAGGGAGCCTCGACTCTTACTGATGTGCGTAGCCTTTGCCGTGGGAGAGCCTGGGTTCTGGGCCCTGCCTCTCCACCCCCCACCTCATTTCCCAACTCTGCGACCAGCAGAAGTTACCTAACAGGCTGGCCTCAGTTTCCTCATCTGTAAAATGACGATAAGACAGTGTTGCCGGGGGGCTGGATCACACCCAGGACCGGGCACATAGCAGATGGGCAGAGAATGTCCTCTTCTTGCCATGGCCTCTGAGACCTGTGTGGCTGCCTCTGCTCCCCCTCCCTCCTCCCTCCTCCCAGCTCCCTGGACTCCAGCCACACGGTCTCAAATATGACAAGCATGTTCCTGTCTCTACTGGGCTGAATTGGGGGCCTCCCAAAAGGTCTGCCCACGTTCTAATCCCTGGACCCTGTGAATATGACCTTATTTAGAAAAAGTGTCTCTGCAGATATAAGTATATTAAAGATCTTGACATGACAGCATCCTGGATTTCCTGGGTGGGTCCTAAATACAATGACGGGTGTCCTTATAAGAGACAGACAGGAGAAGACACAGACACCGCGCAAAAGTCCACATGAAGACAGGCAGAGACCGGAGGGATATGGCCACAAGCCGAGAGATGCCTGAAGTCACTAGAAGCTGGTAAAAACAAAGAAGGACCCTTGCCTAGAGTCTCCAGAGGGAGCGCATCCTTGCCAACACCTTGACTTTGGACTTCCAGCCTCTAGAACCGTGAGATACTGAGTAGCTGTTGCTTTTAGCCACCCAGTTTGTGGTACTTGTATGGCAGGCCCAGGAAACCAACACGCTGCCTCAGGACCTTTGCACTGACGGTATCCTCCTTCCGGACTGCTCTTTTCTAGACATCCACCTCAACAAGGTCTCTGCTCAAATGTCCCCTCCTCTGAGAGAGACCCTTCACCCTATCCACTGTTCCCCTGCTTTATTTTAACTCCCTGCATGCAGCACTCCATCATTAGAAAGAAGGCTGGCTCTGAGATGGCAGGGATGTTGTCTTGCTCACCACTGGGCCCCAGCACCCAGCCCAGGGCCAGCCCAGAGCACTCCACCACTGGGGATTTGTTGACTTAAAGGATGAAGGCTCTTTTCATTTTTATCACAAGGAAGAAAACTGAGGCCCAGGGCACCTGACCAAGGAAAGCACTGCTGGCACGGCTCCCAGACCCCAACCCCTAGCTCTCAGGGGAGAACCAGCTGAGAGATGGGGGTCAAGGCTTTTGAAGTTCCCAAAGCAGGGTTTAACAGCATTTTTCTTTTGTAAAATCCTTTTCAGAAAATTAAATCTACTTTGATGTGGTTTTATTTTTGGATACAGTAAATGCAAGGAATCATCCCCAAACGGGCAAAGTTGGGGAAATGGGAAAGCCAGGTGGATTCCCTCTAGTTTGGGAGGGCAGAGTTGGCCAGAGTGGAAAGAGCTGTGGCGCTGAGGTACAGGGACCTGGGTGAGAATCTGTCGCCTCCTAGCGGCGAGGCCCCAGACAGCTCCTTTCTATCTTGAGTCTCAGCTTCTTTGCTTGTAAATAGGGGTCAGGATGGTATCCACTTCAGCCAGTGAGAAAATGCATGGGAGTATGCAGAGTGCCAGCATGTGGGCAGGGAGCTAGAGCAAGGTTGGTCTCCTCCCCTCTCGCCACCACACTGCACCCCAGCCTCGGAGGTTTTAGGCATAAAGAGCTGAGGTCCACGGGTAGAAAGTGAGATGTAAACAGGGCTGTGCTCCCTCTGTAGGCTCTAGGGGAGGATGCTTCATCACCTCCTCCAGCTTCTGGTGGTCCCAGACATTCCTTGGCTTGTGGCTGCATCCCTCCAATCTCTACCTCCGTCTTCACACAGCCATTTTGTACCTGTGTCTGTGTCTTCACATGGCTGTCTCGTGTCTCATAAGGACACCACTCATACTGGATGAAGGGCCCAATCAGGGTGACCTCATCTTAACTATTAACATCTGCAAAAATCCTATGTCCGAGATCTTGAGATGAGGTCACAAGGTATTGGGGGTTAGGACGTCAACATATCTTTTGGGCGGAACACAATTCAATCCATAACACCACCCAATACCCATTCTAACCTTTCCTGGGGACAAGACTCCAATTTTGTTCAGGGCATCAGTAAGCTCAGCCTCAGGGGACAAGTCATGACAATCCTGTCCCCTGCTTTCCCAGTCTCTTTTGCAGGTAAGTGTGGTCACGTGATCCAGTTCTGCCTCAGACCTAAGTAAAAGTCTTCCAGGTGAGCTTCTGGGAAAAGTATTGCTTTCTTGAACAAAGGGGACAGATGCAGTTGTCCTTGCCCCTTCTTCCTTCTGTCCTTGAATGCATATGTGATGGCTGGAGCTTCAGCAGCCATTTTGTGATCAAGAGGCAAAACTAAGCTAATTAGAGAGATGCTAACCGACCCTGCCAGTACTCTGCTGTTGAACCAGTGCCAGCAAGCTACCCCTAGATTCCTTATGTGAGAAAAATAAACCCCTAATTATTTAAGCCACCACAGTCAGATTTCCTATTACTTGTGGCCACTTTCCTAACTAACACTCTGTGTAGGTTGGTTTCCAAATCCTACCTCCATAATCTGAGTAGATAACTGAGGTAACTTCCACCTGTGTGTAAGCACTGCAAAGCTAGCCTTCTTCTCCTCAACCTTGTTTTGCTCTTTCCTCCTTTGTCCCTTTCCACCTCTTCTCTGTCTACCTGGCTCATTCTCCCTCTACCTCCTTTCACCTGTTCCCACTTAACTAGCCAGAATATGGAAGGAAAACACATCATACATTATGTGAAGACTATTTTTCACTGGAAAAGTAAAAAAATGTAGTTTGATTTTTACTTTTTTATTTTGATGTAATTTTATTTTTCTGTTAGGATTTTTTTCCAGAAAAAGTTAAAAAAAAAAATCTCGGGGTCGGTCGAGTGGCGCGTTGGTTAGGAGTTGGCTTGGGACGCCAGCTCTGAGCAGCAGGGCCCCGGTTCGGATCCCAAATGAGGGCCAGTGACACTGCCCTCTACAGCTAAGATGGTGAACAACAGCTCGACCTGGAGCTGGGCTGCTGTGAGTTGCTGGTGATGGCATAGGCTGCAGTGGAGCTGCAGTGGGCTTGCCGTGAGCTACTGTGTGTGTCTGGCAAGCCAGTATGAGTGGCCAGCAGCCAGCATGAGCTGCTGTGAGCCGCCATGAGCGACCGTTTAATGGCTGGCGAGTGACTGCCTCACCCAGGAAGAGCGCAATGATCACAGTACCAACATGGGCCAGTGAAGCGACGTCCTCCACAACTAGACTGAAGGACAAAAGGACAGCAACTTGTCTGTTCCCCTTCCCTGATTCCCCAACGCTGTTCCCCTCCCCCAATTCCCCAATAAAATCTTTAACAAAAAAATCTTGGAACAATCGGGGCGGCCAGTTAACTCAGTTGATTATAGTGCAGTGCTCATAATACCAAGGTTGCTGGTTGGATCCCCACATGAGCCACTGAGCTGTGCCCTCCACAACTAGATTGAAATGACTACTTGACATTTCCAGGAAATGTCCTGGAAAAACACACTGTTCCCCAATAAAAATATTTTTTTAAAAAATCTTAGAACAATGATAAGTTCTCAGAACCACAAACATGGGACACACAGCTCTGTTTTATATCATGGTCAAGGCCATTATCAAAGTTATAAAAGGCATCATAGCAACAAATACATGCTCCTGATTGTGAATGTAGGCAGGACATCTGCCTTACTCATCTTCACATCCCAGCATGCAGTTAAATGTGCAGTGTGTGTCTGGGGAACAGTGACTGCAGAGGTCCTAAGGATGATTGAAGCAATAAGCATGAAATCAATACCTGCCTGGAGGGATAAATCTGACAACACGTGCACAAGATCTGGACTCTGAAACCATAAGCGGTTGCCAAGATGATTTAGAGAAGGCCCCCAAATGAAGACGTATGCTATGTTCACAGATTGGAAGGCTCAATATTGTTCAGATGTTTGTCCTCCCCTAAACAAATGATAGAGTCAATGCAATCCCAGCAGGCTTTTTTTTTTAAATAGAAATGACAAGGTATTCTAAAACTCATATGGAAAGGTGACAAAATTTAGATAGACAAAACAATTTTGAAAAAGTGCCACGTCAGAGGACTCACATTACCTGATTTCAAGACTTAGTACAAGCCACAGTAATCAAGAGAGTGTGACATCGGCATAAAGATAGACAAACCAATTGGTGGAGCACCATAGAGAGTTCAGTAATAGGGCCGTCTGAGTGGCGCGTTGGTTAAGAGTTGGCTTGGGACACCAGCTCTGAGCAGTAGGGCCTGGTTCGGATCCCATATGAGGGCCACTGACGCTGCTCCCTCTACAGATAAGATGGTGAACAACAGCTCGACCTGGAGCTGGGCTGCTGTGAGTCGCTGGCAATGGCGTAGGCTGCAGCCCCTGTTACAGTGGGCTGCCGTGAGCCACCGTGAGCAGCTGTCCAGTGGCTGGCGAGTGACTGCCTCACCCGGGAAGAGCACAATGATAATACCAACATAGGCCAGTGAAGAGAAGTCCTCCACAACTAGACTGAAGAACAAAAGGACAGCAACTTTTCTGTTCCCCTCCCCCAATTCCCCAATAAAATCTTTAAAAAAAAAGAGTTCAGTAATAGACTCATGAGAGGCCAAGTGACTTTTGACAAAGGTGCCAAAGCAGTTCATTTGGCGAAAAGATCATCTCTTCAACAGATGGTGTTGGAAAAACTAGATGTCCATATAGAAAAAAATGAATTGGCAATTCACCACACCATACACAAGAATTAACTCAAAACTGATCACAGACCTAAATGTGAGCGCTAAAATCTATACAACTTCTATAAAAAAACAGAAGATCACATCTTAGTGACTTGGGTTTTGCAAAGATTCCTTAACTATGATACAAAAATCACGAAATATAAAATTTAACAATGCATAAACTGGACCTCATCAAGATAAAACAACTTCCGCTCTTCAAAAAACACTGCCATGAAAATGGAAAGGCAAGCCACAGTCTGGAAGAAAATATTTGCAAAACACATATTTGACAAAGGATTTGTATCTTACAAGTTAATAATAAAACAAACAACCCAATAAAAAATGGGCAAAATATTTTAACAGACACTTAACCAAAGAAAATATATGAATGGCGACAAGGGCATAAAAAGATGCTCAATACCACTAGTCATCAGGGAAATACAAATCAAAACCACAATGTGTTATCACTTCACACCCACCAAGATGGCTAGAATAAAAAAGATAGACAATAACAAGTGTTGGGGAGGATGTGGAGAAGTTGGAACTCTCATGCACTGATGGTGAGAATGTAAAATAGTGCACCTGCTTTGGGAAACAGTTTGGCAGTTCCTCAAAAAGTTAAACAGAATTACCACGTGACCCAGCAATTCCACTCCCAGGTATATACATACATATATATATATATATATATATATATATATATATATATATATATATATATATATATACCCAAGAGAGCTGAAAACATACGCCCACCCAGACACTGGTACACAAATGTTCATAGCAGCTTTATTAGTCATGACCAAAACCCAAAAATACAAACCAAATGTCCATCTCCAGGCGCTGTGGTCCATGCACACAATGGAACAACACTCAGCAATAAAAAATGAACTTCAGAATCACTATGTTGAGTGAAAGAGGCCAGACAAGAAAGAGTGCATACAGCAGGATTCCATTTACATAGAATTCTAGAAAATGCAAACTAATGAACAGTGACAGAAAGCAGAGCCAGGGTTGTGGGGAGGGGGGCAGGGAGGGATAAAAAGGAGGGAGCACTGGGGGGACAAGGGAACTTTTAGGGGTGATGGATGTGTACGTTCACTGTCTCCATTGTGGTAATGGTTTCATGGGAGTGTCCACATAAAAACTCATCCAATTGTATACCTTAGAGATGTGCAGTTTCTTGTATGCCAATTATACCTCTATATATCTGTCAAAAAAAAAGAAGAATCAGCGATTTCCAAACCCTGGGGGGCTGCTGTGTTTTGAGGTCATAGATACATCAGTGCTAGCATAAGAGAAAAGCAGCTATAAATACCATGGCAAAATAAGTTTGATGGGGGTAGGCCACACATTTATCTAAAACATTTACAGGTCCAAACCACTGAGCTAAAAACTGCCCTATTGAGATGAAAGCTGAGCTGCAAAAGATTATGGATCTGATGGGAAATGAATTCATTTTTGGCCTCACAGTAACCAAGCAAAGAAATTCAGAAATAAACTGAGTTCAGTGACAGAGTAGGGGGCACTAAGTGTGTGTGTGGGTCCTTATCCAATGACACTAAATGGAGGTAGTTCTCTAGTCATCAGTCACTTGTAAAGGACCCTTTGGCTGAGACCCAGAAGCTTCCATTCTGTCTTGGTGGAGTTCATGGACACATCCTCAAAAGGTATTGAGTCATTCCTGTGGCTGCAGGGAAATTCAGCTCCATGGGACCCAGGATGAGCTGGCAGCAACTAAAGATGGGGCGGGAGGAGGCTGGAAAGCTCAGCAGCTGGGAGGGGCTCAGAGTTGCAAGAGTTGTGAGGCCAGGACATGAGGAAGCCTTGGCAGATGGAGACCGATAAGGGAGATCCTGGGGCGAGGGGCCACCCTCAGTCAGGGAGTCTCACTCACCTTGGGTCTGAATGGCAGGAGTGCAGAAAAGCTAAGGGACTTGAAAAGAGCCCGGTGTGAGGTGAGGCTCACCTTATTCCAGTTCGACCTCATCCAAATCAGGTCCCATCAACAGCTACTGACAGCAGGACTTAAACTTATCTCTTTTTTTTTTTAAGCTGAGCCATCCTGCCACCTGTTGGCAGCTCAGCAGCTGCTCAGCTCGGGCCGGGACTCGAACCGCTGTTGCTCAGAGCTCAAACTCTTGAGCAAGCTCTTAACCAACTGAGCCACTCGGCCGGCCCTTGAACTTACCTTTTTTGGGGGACACAATTCAAGCCACAACATTTTCCCAGCCTGAGCTTCTGTCTCCTATCCTCACTCATGTGGTGGGCCACCAAACAAGGTTCACTCCCTCCTTATGCTAAGCTCGTCTAACCAGGCTTTCACGGGAGTGTGCTTCTTTTTTCCTTCCTTTTTTCTCATTTCCTTCTTCTGTTGGCCTTTCCATGTGGGCAGTACACCTGATCTCAACTTTCTAGCCATCCCTGGAAGCTTCACTGCCAACTCCTTTCCCCTCAGGTCAGGGGTCTTACAAGAAAACTCCAGCACACACATACCACCTCCACCTGCAAACAGACTTGCTCTCAAGGGACAGAGGAAGACCAGGCTGGTGAGCTGCACAATGGAGGGACCCACACTAGTTGGGGGGGGGTTTGCTCTCTGAAGGGGTAACATTCAGGCAGAGAGCTGAAGGCTGGGGGGTGAACAAAAAGAGTGGCAGGCCAAGGGCACGGCCCATATCCAAATCTCATAGGCCTGAGAGTGGGGTTCATGGTGCTGAATACTGGGGGACCACGCTGTGGCTGGTGAGCGGGTGGGCCCGGGTCATTTCTTATGCTGCTATGGGTGAGCACAGCTTATTTGTGCCATAGGAAAGGGCGAGGGGACAGGGTCCCAGAGCATTTAAGTTGCCCCAAAGTCCCTTATCACTTGTGATGAGCTGTCAATGAACATGGGCCCAGAATCAATAAACTCATGTGTCTGATGAAGAAGTTCATATTAATTAGAGAGAAACAATCCCTTAAGAACAAATGGACGTTAACACCATTAGGTGAAAGACCGAGGAACAATGGACATCCACGTGATGTCAAAATGTCTGCCCGAGTTACGGCTGGTTACAATAGAGAAAACTAACCTAATGGTGGCAGGACAGAGGTGGGACGCACCTTCGGGGATGCTGAGGGGAGTGCCCAGGTGGCCCAGGAGAACGCTTGCCAAAGCTTGACTTGATTCTAATGTAGCCTTGGGACCCAACTTGCAGTTTACAGAAGATCTCGGGGACAGAGGGGACCCATTAAAAACGCCACAAGGAAGCAACCAGCCCGATCCAGATGGTGGGCTGGTCTCCTCTGCAAACCAATGTCATGGGGAAAAGAGGAGGATGGGGAGGAAGACCGTTGTAGATGAGAAAAGATTTAAGGGGCGAACAGCCAAGCGCCATGGAGTCCTCAATGAGATGCTGGCATGAACAAAAGAGGAGTCAAAGACATTAGGGGGCATGGAGGGCTGACTGGAGTGACTCTCAGAGGACAGCGGGGTCACTGCTGCTTGTGTGTTGGATGGATAATGGCACTGGGCCATGGAAGAAAATGTCCTTGTTAAGACACACACATTGAGGCGTGTGGGGAGAAAATGGCCTGTAAGCTTACTTAAAATGTTTGGCAAAAACAAAGGAGGGTGGGGTGGGGGGGAGGGAGCTAGGAGCCACTGCCAACCCTGGGAGGTGGGTACCTGGGCTTCATTAGACTAGATCGACGGTGTTCAAAATTAAAAGGGAAAATAGTTTGGTGGTTCCTCAGTAAGTAAACATAGTAATCATATTAGCACAGCAATTGTACTCCTGGCTATATGCTCACACAGGCAAGGGTCCACCGGACAGTAGTGCCGCCAACGGAGGCGAAACATCCCCAAATTGGGAGAGGCGGCCAGTGGGCTTCGGCGCTGATGCCTTCGAAGAACCACAAGATGGGGCTATTTCCTCAGAAAAAGAAAAAAAAACCCCAATCATCAGAAAGGCAGTCAGCTATCCCACTCAGGCTGGATCAGGAATGGGACCTTTTTCATTCATAAAGAAGGACACCCAGGGCCACTGTACTTGGCTTTCTTCCCTCCTGGTGGACCTTCCTCTGTGGTCCAGTGATTCAAGACCCCAACTTCCTCCTTTCGGCCCCAGCAGCCGAACCTGAAGCCTGCATCATCTACTGCCACCTGGTGGAAAGGCCTGAGGACCCAGGGCCTGGGGATGCCAGCCTCAGCCCAGAGCCCAGGTCTGGCCCCAGAGCTGCCACAGGTCAGCCTAGGGCCCTCCATGTGGCCTGGCCCAGCGAAGTCCTCTGAGGAGCAGCCCTGCAACTCTTGTCTCCAGGCACTGTCTCAGGGGCAGAGGCTGACCTAGACATAAAGAGAGCCACCTCCTAGTGGTGTTCTGTCCTTCCTTGCTTACAGCCCTACCTCAAGTGCCTATCTCACTCAGAATAGACCCACATGGCCCTTCCTTACCTCGCCCTCCCCTCTTCCCATGCTGCTAGCTCCCTCTGCTCCAGCTACACTGGCCCTTAACTCCTCCCACACATCAGGCCACTCCTGCCTCTGGGCCTTTGCACGGCTCTTCCCTCTGCCTGAAAGGCTCTCTCACCTACTTCAAGTTTTTCGGAAACATCACCTTCTAACCACACTATTTAAACCTGCATCCCGACCCCTCACCTCCCTTACCCTGCTCTGTTTTCTCCCGTGGCACTTCCCACGGTTTAACATACTTTATAATTCTTTTTTTTTTAAAGATTTTATTGGGGAATTGGGGGAGGGGAACAGTGTTGGGGAATTGGGGAAGGGGACCAGTGTTGGGGAATTGGGGAAGGGGACCAGCCAAGTTGTTGTTCTTCAATCTTCGTTGTAGAGGGCGCCAGTCGCCAGTTGGCTTCCCATCGGCAGCTCATGGCCTCTCAGCTCAAGGTGCTGTGTTCAATCTTCGTTGTGGGTGGGCGTAGCCACCATCCCATGCAGGAGTCGAACCAGCAGCCTTGTTGTTAAGAGTGCACACTCTAGCCACTGAGCCATCCAGGCAGCAGCTCAGCTCAAGGTGCCAAGTTGTCTTAGTTGCGGGTGGGCATAGCTCACTAACGAACAGGCAGTCTTCTTGTTACACCAGCTGAGCCACCCTGCCACCTGTTGGCAGCTCAGCAACAGCTCAGCTCAGGCGCAGCGTCACTGGCGCAACTCAACCAACTGAGCCACTCAGCTGGCCCTACTTTATAATTCTTCATTTAAAACGTTTACCATTTTGCCTCTGTGCCTTGCCACTAGAACTGGATCCAAGGAACAGGGAGTTCTGCCAATTAATTCCCTGACATACCCCGAATGCCTGCAGCAGCCTGGCCCCAAGGGGAGCTGGGCAGGTATCTGTGAGAACTGGTCCCGCAGGGCAGGCCCGCACAATTCCCTCACGGTCCCCGTGCAGCTCAGCGTACTCTCTCTTGCCCTTGCAGACTTCCATCCTGTCCTCCGCCTCCTTTTCTTATACCCACTCCGCACCACCGAGGGGCAAAACCGCCCCCACCCCTGTGCCTGCGCACGGTTCACCAGGTGCCCCTAGGCAGGAGTGCCGCGACCTCACCATGCCAACCTGCCCTGGCGCTCCCACACGCAGAGACGCACAGTCCAAATTTACCAGGCGGCTGGGCGACAGGGTACGCTCTTGCCAGCCCCCAGAGTCGTTGGTGAACCGCACGCAGACACCGGGAAACCCAGGCTGCCTTTCCCGGGCGCTCAGGAAGCGGGCAGACCTGAGGGCCGCCCCCGGCTACCCGCGCCCGCTGTCTCCCAGGGCATCCCGACCATCGCCGTTGCCACAGCTTCCTCGCTCTCTAGCCAGCTGCCGAGACGGGGCCTGCCCCTCACCCCCTAGCAGTCCTGAGGCCAAGGCTGCCACCTCCGAGAAGCCCTCCGGGGTAGCATCCCCAGGAAGCAGTGGGGCTCCAGTCGGGGTCTTGACCGTGTTCACTATTCCCTGGCGCCGCTCAGGAGGCGCGTTCTGCGCAGCCGTCTGTCCATCCAATGCCAAAGAGCGGGGCCAGGCCCGGTAACGAGTGGGCTGGGCCGCGACGGCGGCAGCGTGAGAACGTGTGGAGGGGGATGCAGAAGGTGTGGCGCGGCACGGCGGGAGGGTGGCATCTGCCCCATGCCCACCTGGCGCGCCTGGAGGGGTTCTGACTTGGCTCCGCGTGCACCATGGGGCACTCCTGCTCCCAGTCCAGGCTGCTTCGATGGCTCGGGTCTCGGTGCTCAGTCCACGGCAGTCCCACAAGGGGACAGGAAAGAGCAACACTGGGCTTGAAGTCCATCCAGTCGTCCGCCCATCCATCTGGGATCTATGGAACCCCTACAGGGCAGCTAGCTGCAAGTGGTCAGGCCATGGCCACCCAGTAGTGACCGGGTCACTTGAACCAGGAAGGCAGCAATGAGAAAGTGAGGGGCAGTGAAGGGGATTGGGGGAGGGCAGTGTGCAGACAGATGGAGGGGAAAGAGAAGAGCAGGAAGGGAAGAGCTGCTGGGCGCATCCGTCTTTCCCTTGGGTCCTCCCATGTGACCACTCAGCTGGTCTACAGGGTGGACATTGGGGTCTCCATTTTCCCATAAGTCACCATCCATGTGGCAGAGCCAGGATTGACATCCAGGGCTGACCAGGACACGCGCTCTGTTGACAATGATGAGTTCCTCAAAAAGTTGGGAATATGAAAAAGGCTGTCAAAGAAAAGCAAGAAGGAAAACCAGACACCCTGCATGTCCCACCCCTCCCCCAGCCCCAGGCCACTGGGAATTGAGCATGAGCTGGGCACCTCTCTGTCTTTGAGCGCTACCTCTCCTTACAAAACCAGGGGAGCCTGGGCCTCAGCGAAAAGCCCTCAGTTCGGCCGCCCCTGGCTTAGGGCGAGAGCTGGAACACCCACTAGGGTGCTTCTGGCTGTGGGTAGCAGGGGTCACAGGAGGCCTTTCTCTGGAGCAGAGGCAGGGAGGTCCCTTGTAGCCGTTGACAGTGGGCGCTGTTGCCAGATCTTCTCCTCTCACTGGGGAGCTGGCTGGACAGGCCCAGGCCTGGGCTCTCAAGGGACTCTCAAGGTGTAGTGGGGTGAATGGTGCCCCCTCAAAAGATATGCGCACATCCTCCTGAAACCTTTGAAAGTGACCTTTTATAGAAAAGAAGTGTCTCTGCAGATGTGATGAAGTTAACAATCTTGATATGAGATCATGCTGGATTATCCAGGATGGACCCTAAATACAGTGACAAGTGTCTATAAGAGACAGAAAAGAGACACAGATGCAGGGAAGAACGCCATGTGAAGGTGGAGGCTCCAGGGACGCCTGGAGCCCACGAAATTGGAAGAGGCAGGAAGGGTCCTCCCGTAGAGCCTTTGGAGGGAGCACAGCCCTACTGACACCTTAATTTTGGGCTTCTGGCCTCCAGAGCCTTGAGATAATAAATTCCTGTTGTTTTACGCTATCTGGTTTGTGGTCATTTATTGCAGCAGCCCCAGAAAACTCTTACACGAGGGAATGGATGGATTGAAGCTCAGACCCCTTCCAAGCCAGTTCCGGGAAGGAAGCTGTGCCTTTGCACCCCACATCAGCTAGTAGTAATTGGATGTGGGCTAGGGGCAACCTTGGGTAAGGCAGCTCCTTTGGCCTTGAGCAATTTCTAGAGAGCACAGGCATTCAAGTTTCACAGAAGGAGGGGAGTGAGAGCCTTAGGCCTGGAGGGAGCTCTGGGACTGCACCCTGCATCCACTGCAGTGTAGAATAACTGTGCTCTGAACATGTAGCTGAAATAGGGCTATAAAATTGAGAATGGGGAGACAATGCACAATTGTTTTCAACCATTTTGGGTTACCATATGGCTGCTGGTAACATTACTACCATTAGTCTGTAGAACATCAGAATGCTTACAGCAAAAGTGATAGACCTATGAAGAGAAATACATTTCCCTTCTGTTATAGATTGTTTTCAACTTTTTTTAATGAAGAATTTCAAACACATGCCCAGTTTAGAGCGAGTAATATAACAAAAGTCTGTGGATGCGCCAGTTAGCTGCGATCCACACAGGGCCATCTGGCTTCATCTCTCCTCTGTGCACCTCCTTTTATTGTGGCAGGAGATCTGGGACCTTTTCTTAAAGAGGTGGCCTCACCACTGCAGGTAGGGATGGTGCCTCAAGGGCAGCAAGCTCAGATTTGGCTACTCTGCAGCAGGCCACCGGGACCCCACTAGGGAAGGGGTGGGTCTGGAGAAGGGGTCCAGGGTGAAACCAAGTCATCGGTGGGAAGTGAGGGAGCCACTGGCTCAGGAGGGAGGAGTCTGAGCCAGGTTCTCTTTTTTTTTTTTTTTTTAAGCTGAGCCATCCTGCTACCTATTGGCAGCTTAGCGGCTGCTCAGCTCAGGCTGGGCATCGAACCGCTGTTGCTCAGAGCTCAATGAGCCAGGTTCTTTATTGGCTCCTTTTACTCCATCCTTCCATTAACGTTGGTGTTTGTTAATAGTTATAAATGCTTAGAAGTTACATATTACTTGTTGGAAGATAGATAAATAGAAATGATCCATTCTGAGAAACTGAGAGGAAAAAGAATTAAACACACACACACACACACACACACACACACACACCCTAGAACAGAACCACAGTGAGCTGTGGGACAATATAAAAAGGTCAAACACATGTGTATTTGGGACTCCAGGAGACAAGAGAGAGAATGGGGAAAAAAAAACGATTTGAAGAAATAATGCCTGACATTTTCAAAATGTGGAGATAAAGATAATTTGCAGATTCAAGAAGTTCTGTGAACCCCAAAGAGATAAATACCAAAGAAAAACCACATGTAGGCTCATCATAGTCAAACTACTGAAAACAAAAGATAAAGAGAAAATCTTGAAAGCAGTCAGAGTTAGACAAAGCACTCCATATAGAACATTAACAAAAAAATCCACTGAATTCTCTTTGGAAAAGATGGAAACCAGGATACAGTGAAACAACATTTTAAAGTGCTGAACAACAACAGGAACAAACAACTTTCAGCCCAGAACTCTATCTAATCCAGGGAAAAGGCCCTTCAAGAATGAAAGTGAAATAAGGACCTTTTGAGGTAGATGGAAGATAAGAGAATTTGTCAGCAGACCTGCGCCAATCTTTGGATAGAAATGAAGAACACCAGAAATGGTAAATAGGTGGGTAAATATTAAAGAATATTTTAATTTCTTTATAGTACATATGACTAAAGTAAAACTTATAATAATGTATTGTAGGTTTTATTATACATGTGGATGTAATACATATGACAACTATAGCATAAAGGATGGGGCAGAGGGAGTGAATCTATATGGTAGAAAGGTTCTTACATTTATGTGAAGTGGTACAATATTAGCCAAAAGTAGGCAGTGAAACGTTAAGGAAAATTTAAAATGGAATTTAAAAAATTTGAGTATCTCAGGCAGGAAAAGGGGAACATAGGAACAAAAATAGATGGACAGATAGTGCTATAGACTGGATGTTTGTGTCCTCCCCAAAATTCACATGTTAAATCCTAACCCCCAATGTGATGATATTTGGAGGTGGTGCCCTTAGGAGGTGATTAAGTAATGAGGGTGGAACCCCCATGAATGGGATTAGTGCCCTTATGAAGGAGACTCTGGCAAGTTCCCTCTCCCCATTCTGCCATGTGAGACAGCTGTCTATGAACTAGGAAGTGGGCTTTCATCAGACACAGAACCTGCTAGTACCTTGATCTTGGACTTCCAGCTTCCAGAATTGTGAGAAATAAATATTTGTTTATAAGAAACCCTATCTATGGTATTTTGTTATAGATGCCTGTATGGGCTAAGACAGACAGTATAATGTTAGACTTAAATTCAACCATATAAAAAATGACACTCAATGTTAATGGGTTAAATACTCCAATTAAAAGGCAGAGATTATTAGCATGAAAAAAAGAGCAAGGATTTTGCTGTCTACAAGAGGTGAATTTAAAAATAAAGATTCAGATGAGTTGATAGTAAGAGTATCCAAAATGATATACCATGTAAAGAATAAGCTTAAGAAAGTGGGGGTCCGGCTGAGTGGTGCGTTGGCTAAGAGCTGGCCTAGGACACCAGAGGACCCCGGTTCGGATTCCATATATGAGGGCCAGTGACACTGCCCTCAACAGCTAAGATGCTGAAAAACAGCTCAACCTGGAGCTGGGCTGCCCTGAGTCGCCGGCGACGGCGCGTAGGCTGCAGCCCCTGCTGCAGTGGGTTGCCATGGGCTACCGTGTGTAGCCAGCAGCCAGCGTGAGCGGCCAGCAGCCGCTGTGAGCGGCCGTCCAGAAGCCGGCGACTGATCTGCCTCGCCTGGGAAGAGCACAATGATGGTGCCAACTTGGGCCAGTGAAGCAACGTCCTCCACAACTAGACTGAAGAACAAAACGACAGCAACTTGTCTGTTCCCCTTCCCCCAATTCCCCAATAAAAATCTTTAAAAAAAAAAAGTGGGAATGGCTACATTAATACTAGACAAAATAGATTTAAAGACAGACTATTACCTGAGATAAAAGGTAATAATATTTGGGTTAATTAATCAGGAACACAGAGTTCATAAATGTATTTGTACCCAATAACAAGCTTAAAATATATGAAACAAAAGTTGACAGAATAAAGGGAGTAGACATTTCCATAATTATAGTTGGAAATTAACACTCCTGCCTCAGCAATTGATCCAAATAGATTTGAAATCCGCGAAAATATAGCCTATCTTTATGACATTTTGAACCACAATAGAAAACAAGCTATGCCCAATTTGCCAAAATGGACTCTGTCTGCATGTTTACTCCAACTCCCCTGCCTTGTTGGTAGGCCATTTTGTTGCTGAGGGCCAATGGCTGTGCCTGCTGCTTCTGGAGGCTTCAAGTCTTGGGACATCATGTCCTCCACTCGTGGTCTATTGTTACTGTAACACAGTGCCTCCCCACGTGCTCTTCGGAGCCAATCATTTGCTCTGTGCCGAGACACAGAGCACGTTCTTCCTCATCGCCAGGGGGCTTCTGGGAGCCACAGGAAGCCCTCGTGGCCTCAGCACTGTTTGGAGGACGCCCACCATACAGCTCCTGGCTGCGCAGCAGAGGCGAGCTCTTCAGTCCCTTTGAAGTGGGCTTCCAGAGTTGTCCACAGAGGCCGAGAAAGTGAGGTGAAAGGCAGTGCCTTGGTGGGGGCCAGAACTCCCGGGCTGGAGGTGGGGAGAGGGCACCCTGGTGAGGGGTCTGAGTGGAAAGCTAACGTGGGGGTGCGGGAGAGGGAACAAGGTTCCTGGGCCCAAAGGAGGACTGCTGCTGACAGAGAGGCTGAGGGCAGGGTTCCCAGTGGGGGAGGGGGTTTCGTGAGGTGGGGAGGACTGCCGGTTGAGAGGGGGTCAGGTTGGGGTTCTCTGGTGTGAGAAGACCGATGGGTGGGTTAACGGCAAAGTGGTTGCGGGGGAACATGGGCATGGAGGGCTCCCGGGTGCTAGAGCTGGAGGGGAGGACGATTGTGCTTCCAGGAAGGTGGAGGGCAGGATCATTGGAGCTGCCGGGGCCGGCTTTTGGGGCTCCACAGAGGAGAGGCCTGCTGGTGGCTGGTGTCGGGGTGAAGGAGGGGTGGGGGTGCGAGGCAAGCGAGCTCCGTGAGCCTCCACGTGAGGGGAGGACTAATGGCTACTGTGAGGGGGAGAGGAGGGCTAGTGGATGAGGTGGGAACGAACGGGAGGATGCCAGCATACCGGAAGCTTGCAGTGCGTATTGGAGTGGCAGGAATGGAGGACACGGGCAGTCAGGCCACAAGGGGGCCTCCCGCTCCGGGTGTGGGGAACTGAGACAGGCGGGCTGCCATCTTGTATCTGGGGGCGTGAAAGGGAGGGCTTCCACTGTGGCGCTGGTGGGAGGGCTCCCTGTTGTGGGGAGCGGGCGCGGTGGTGCAAAAGCAGAGGGCGCCTTGCTTCTGGGGCCACAGGGGAAGAGAACTGGCTGGCTGGGTGGGGGTGGGGGACCTGGGAGGCAGGAGGGGAACGCTAACGTCTACGCAAGTGGCAGCACCCTGCTTCCAGCGTCTAGGGACGAGTGCCACATGCTGTGGGGCCCAAAAGGGTGCAGCACCAGGTGCAGGGAGGGGCTGAGCTGAAAGGTAGAACCTCTAGCTGAGGGTGTGGTGGGGGCAGGTGAGGAACCGCCTGGCTGCCATGGTGCAAGTGATGGTGCTGGCTTCCTGTGATCTGGTTGAGGCCCTTGGCCACTGCAAATGGGGTGGGGGCGGAGGGGGCGCTGCAGTTGGGATCTGGCATAGGGATTGCCTTGGAGGGAGGGGCAAGGCCTTGGTCTCGACAGAAAAATATAGATTCTTTGCAAGGCTGCTTTGTATATTCACTAGCTAACACTATACATCCAGCCATAAAAAAGTCTCCATAAATTTAAAAGGATTGCACTTTTACTTAAGTTCTCTTATCCCAGGTGGATTTTATTTGAAATTAATAATAACATATCTCTAAATATTTGGAAACCCATGGATCAAAGAAAATCACAAAAGAACTTAGAAAATATTCATTACCAAGCATTTTAATAATAAAAAGTACAACTTCCCAAAATTAGTCTTAGGTCACTAAAGAAATGATCACAGGGAAACGTATTGCTCTAAATGCTTATATTAGAAAAGAAGAGCATAAAATCAGTGACCTAATGGTCCATTTAAAGAATCTAGAAAAAGAAGAATGAAGTAAACATAAAATGAGTTGACTGATCAAGCCTCCACCCCATCCATGATGCGGTCTCCCTAGCAAGACATGTGACCATCTGACCCCCTGCAAAATATTTACAACATTATTAATTATATTCCTTGAACTGTCTTTCATGTCCCTGTGGCAATATTGTAGTTACATGTTTATGCTGTCTAATCCCTTCCCCTTCTCCCTCATCCCCACCCCCTCCCAACTAGCAGCCATCAGTTGTGCCTCTATATCTCTGAGACCACTTCTGTTTGCTTTGCTTGTTCATTCAGTTTTTTAGATTCCAAATATAAATGAAATCATATGAAAAAATAATAGAGCTAAGAGAGGAAATCCGTGACAAAGCAAATTATAGAGACATGTCTTCTTTTAAACTGTATTTTTCTTCTGTTAGATTAGCACAAGTGAAAACTGGTAATGTGATATTGAAATAGTAAGTTAAATGAATTGAAGGTCTCACTTAAAAATTTAACTGTTTTGTTACAAATGAGAAATTTGTGTTTTTAAAAAATATTTTTCTATTTTTCAATTATAGTTGACATATTGCAATATTATATTAGTGTCAGGTATACAGCTTAGTGATTAGACGTTTATATGACTTACGAAGTGAGCACCCCAATAAATCTAATAACAATCTGACACCATATATAGTTATTTAAATACTGTTGACTATTCCCTATGCTGTACTTTACATCCTATGACTGTTTTTTATAACTAGCAATTTGCACATCTTAATCCCTTCCCCTTTTTCACCCATCCCCCCAACCCCCCTCCTCTGGCAACCATAAAAATGTTCTCTGTATCTGTGAGTTTCTGTTTTGTTCATTTATTTATTTTGTTTTTTAGATTCCACATATAAGTGAAATCACATGGCATTTGTCTCTTGTCTGACCCATTTCACTTAGCATAATACCCTCTAAGTCCATCCATGTTGTTGCACATGGCAAGATTTCATCCTTTTGTTTGTTTGTTTGTTTTAGCTGAGCCATCCTGCCACCTGTTGGCAGCTCACCTTGGGCCGGGAATCAAACCGCTGTTGCTCAGAGCTCAAACTCTTGATCGAGCTCTTAACCAACTGAGCCACTCGGTCGGCCCCAAGATTTCATTCTTTTTTATGGCTGAGTAATATCCCATTGTATATATGTCCTACCTCTATCCATTCGTCCATGGATGGACACTTAGGTTGCTTTGTAAATAATGCTGCAGTGAACATAAGGATACATATGTCTTTTCAAATTAGTGTTTTGGGTTTCTTCAGATAAACACCCAGAAGTGGAATTGCTGGGTTCTTCTTTGTGTCTTGTTATAACCTTTGTTTTAAAGTCTATTTTGTCTGATATAAGTATTTATACTCTAGCTTTTTTTTTCATTTCCATTTGCATAAAATATATTTTTCCATCCATTTACTTTTCAATCTTTGTGTGTCTTTCTATCTAAAATGTGTCTTTTGTAAGCAGTATATGTAAGCGTCTTGTTTTCTTATCCATTAAGCCACCCTGTGTCTTTTGATTAGAGCATTTAATCCATTTACATTTAAAATTATAGAGAAAATGACGTCATATCTTGGTTCTTTTTAAAGAGCAACAAAACTGATAAAGTCTTAGCAAGACTAATCCCAAAAAAGGAGAAAGAACATTCATCATTAATATCAGGAATGAAAGAGGGCTACCACTACAGATCAGACAGACATTAAAAAGAGAATGAGGGAACATTATAGAAAAATTGATGCCAAAAATTTGAAACCTTGACAAATTCCTTGGGAAAAAAACTTCCTAAAACTGATGCCAGAAAAGTAGAAATTATGACTAGCATTATATGTTGTAAGCTAATTTATTTTCAAAATGGTTTCCTAAAATTGAACAAACAAAACAGGGAGGGGCATGGGGCTCTGGCTGGATGGTGGGGTGAGCTGTGTGGCATGAACATGCCTCTCTCAAGGGGTGCACTCGGACAGACTGCACGCCCCTGTCCAATCACTTCTTCCTGCCCTTATGTTTTCAGCAATAGTGATGGCGATGGCACTGGTGATTCTGCAAGACTGGGGCGGCTGGATGGGCCTGAATGCACAGTGCTCCCTGCTCATCCTGGGCATCCCAAATGACTGCGAGAACCAGGAATTCCAGGAGGCTGTGCAGGCTGCCTTGTGGCCCCTGGGCAGGTACCACGTGCTGGGCAAGGACTTCAGACAGGAGCGCGGGTCCACAGTCACCTTGGTCAAACTCACTGAGTGTTTAAACCACAGTCTGATCCACCAACAAATACCAGGCAAGGGGGGACCCTGGACTGTGGTCTTCCTGTCCCAGGCCCCTGATTCTGAGCCACAGGATAGACTCAATTTCCCTGCACAGCCCCAGAGGCAAGCAGTAGCTGGCAGGGCAAGTGAGGCAGGACCTGCAGGAGGGACTGGAACTGCAGGTGAAGCTGGAGCTGAGGGTGAGGAAGGAGCTGCAGGTGAGGACGGAGATTCAGGTGAGGACGGAGATTCAGGTGAGGATGGAGCGGGAGGTGAGGACAGAGCTGGAGGTGAAGATGGAGATTCAGGTGAGGATGGAGCTGGAGGTGAGGACAGAGCTGGAGGTGAAGATGGAGATGCAGGGGAGGACAGAGATGCAGAGGAGGACGGAGATGCAGAGGAGGACGGAGATGCAGAGGAGGACGGAGATGCAGAGGAGGACGAAGATGCAGAGGAGGACAGAGATGCAGGGGAGGATGAAGATTCAGGAGAGGATGGAGATCCAGGGGAGGAAGAAGCTGCAGGTGTGAACGGAGCTGCAGGTGTGAATGGAGCTGCAGGTGAGGAAGGAGCTGAAGATGAAGCAGTAGTATCAGATGATGGAGCTGCAGGAGAGCAAGAAGCTGCAAGTCAGGCTGGAGCTGTGGGTGAGGAAGGAGCTGCAGGTGCGGATGGAGCTGCAGGTGAGGAAGGAGCTGCAGGTGAGGATAGAGCTGGAGGTGAGGTAGGAATTGAAGATGAAGCAAGAGTGTCAGATGAGGAGGGAGCTGCAGGTGACACAGGAGTTGCAGGCATGGCAGGATCTGTGAGTGTAGCAGGAGCTGCAGGTGAAGCACAAGCGCCAGGTGAGGAAGAAGCTGTGGGCATGGCAGGAGCCCCAGGAGAGGCAGAGGCCTGGATTCAGCAATGGAACCAGGTCCTGCAACCTGTGCTGGAAAATATGGCCTGCCCAGAACTGAGAACCTTTTCTGGGACAGAAGGGCCAGGCAGCGAGGAAGAGCCCTTTGAGAGCTGGCTAGACCATGCCAATGACATACTGTACCAGTGGCGCCATATATCAGAAGGGGACAGGAGGAGGAGGCTGATGGACAGCTTGGGTGGCCCCGCGCTGGATCTCATATATGACCTCCTCGATGAAAATCCCAACATCACTGCGCATGACTGCCTGGTGGCACTGGTGCAGGCGTTTGGGAACAAGGACATCCGGATGACCGCGCGAATGAAGTTCGTGACTTGTGCCCAGCAGCCTCAGGAGACCCTCTTTGCCTATGTGATGCGTCTGGAAGGCCTGCTGCATACAGCCATGGAGAAGGGGGCCATCCACCCCACTCTTGCTGACCACATGCGAGCCCGGCAGGTGCTGATGTGGGCCCGCCCCAACGAGACACTCCAGAACAAACTGATGCGGATGAGGCTGGAGAGACCACCTGGCTTCGTAGGGCTGCTGCGTCTCATTCGGGAGACAGAGACATGGGAAGCCATTCTGGTTAGGAGCCCGCAGTTCCACCTGGAAGAAGGGGCCCTTCAGTGTTCTGGAGACCTGGCCACCGTCCAGGCTGCCCCGGCCAGTGAAGGTGCCGCCCCGGCCAGTGAAGGTGCCGCCCTGGCCAGTGAAGGTGCCACCCCGGCCGCCCCGGCCAGTGAAGGTGC
>NW_017731769.1:718309-736077 GCF_001890085.2 Hipposideros armiger | reverse complement strand
CGGCCGCCCCATCCAGTGAAGGTGCCGCCCCGGCCGCCCCATCCAGTGAAGGTGCTGCCCCGGCCGCCCCGGCCAGTGAAGGTGCCGCCCCGGCCAGTGAAGGTGCCGCCCCGGCCAGTGAAGGTGCTGCCCCGGCCGCCCCGGCCAATGCAGAGGTCAGTGAGGCAGGTCCTGGCACTACCGACCCTGGTGAGGCTTCTCCTGAAAACCGTGATGCCACTGGGGCAGCCCCTGCCCCTGAGGAGGTCACCAAGGCCTCCCTTGCCACTCAGGGAGATGAAAGTGCTCCCGCCCCTGCAGGCCTGGGCCAGACAGGCCCCTCAGATGCCCTTAGGGGCCTCACCCCTGCCCATGTGGGCAGTGCTTCCGGGGAGAGCCCAGAAAGTCCCATCGGTGATCCAGAGGGCCTGGCCCAGGTGGGACACCAGGAAGCTGAGGTGCCCCCCAAGGAGGGGCTCAAGCCCATCCTGGAGGAGTCGGGAAATGAGGACAGGACCGGGGAGTTGAGCACCCCCGAGTCCTCCTCAGGCAAATAGTCTCAGAAAGCCCTGCGGCCTCCTCTCCTCTGGGGCAGCAGAGCCCTGGAGGCAGGGGGAGGCCAGGATGGGGCAGCCGCCTCACCCCACATGGGGAGCAGGGCCCAGGGAAGGGCCCGCCCAGCCCAAATCAAGCCCCTGGGCCCCACTACCCCCAAGGGGCCCCGACCACCACCATCAGCCCTTCCAAGTGACCAAGATGACCACATGTAACACCAAATGGGGTGAGGAGAGGTGTCCTTCCTATGGCAGCACTACACGCAGCCCAAAACCCTTCCAATTAAGGCAGCTTGCCTGGGAGCACCCCTGAGCAGCCCGTCCCAGCCTAGGTGACGGACACCTGAAGACTTGTGTCACCCGCTCTGGACTAGGAGACTTTAGGGGCCATCCCTGGGGTGCCAGTTGTGGGAACTCCCATTCTCCATCCCCTGCGGCAGGCTGCTCCCTCTACTGCGAAGCCCCCACACTGTTTTTCTGTAGGCCCCACAGTGACCCTCGTGTCAAGTAATCACTTCCCTACACACACACACTCACATACACACACACACGCACACATGCCACGGCTCCTGTGCAGAGCTGCCAGGCATATGTGCCCCCAGGGTGGGTGTCCTGGCCAACATGGGGAGCCACCCTGGGCCCCGGCACATGTGAGCTTCCTGCCAGCCAAGGCTCTGCTCGCTCTCGTCCAGTGTCGTTAGCTCAACCTCTGCTTTCTCCATGCAGGTTTAGGCCAACCGCTGCTTGTTCTTGTGGAGATGTGTGTGTTTTTGTGTGAGCAGTTTTCTCCCGCTGACCACCCCACCCTGGAGACCCAGAGCCCAGCCCCAGGCGACTGCGGGCACGGCCGGTGCTCACCCTCTGACTTCAGGAAGGAAGAACTGGACCAGGGCCAGAGGGGGACTGCCAGCGTCTCCATGGGCATTGTGCTCTGATGTCTCACCCTGTTGTTCCTTGTTGACTTAGTTTTTTGGCTTGGTGGAGTGTCCCCTGCTGTGTTTTCCGGCATCCTCTGACTGTCCTGTGCAGGTCATAGGGCAGGGCCAGACCCCAGCATGTGGGCCAGAGGGGGAGGGGTGCCCTACAGTGAGTGGACATCGCGTGTCCATTGTTCTGCAAAAGCCCAATGTGGGCCCTCAGGAAAGGGGACTATGGCGTGAGGGCTGTGGCATAGGGGAGACAGTTGAAGCACCTCATCACTGACCCCTGGAGGAGGGTGTCCTGAGACCTGTGGGCTCAGGTGGCCGTTAGAAGTTCTTTGTGTTTTCATTCCCTTCAATAGTTTTAGTAAATGTTTCTGTTCAATAAATTACATTGAAAATTTCAAGCTGAGTCTCTCCTTTGTTGTGGGCAATTGAGGGAAGGGTCTGCTTGGGGTGGGGTTGGGGGCCAGTGAAGGATTCCTGCTTAGCACCCATGGGAGACTTCTTCAAGGAAAGGGTATGGTAGGCACTTTCACTGGCAAATTAGGATGTGATGAGGGCTTTTCTTCCATTTAATAGGTGAATTATAAAGTGTTCGGGTTCCATTGGTTCTTCTCTTGGGATGGTCCTGTCCCCTTGATCTTTTGAAAATGGATGGGGGTGATCCTGGTTTTCTAAATTTGGAGAAAGGTGCCACTGGCTTTCAGTGTCTAGGATTCAGGATGGCTAAGCATATTTGATGTGTGGAGTGGGCCAACCAAGAAAGAACTGTCATGCCTAAAACTAAAAGGCACATAGCATCCTTGATTAGAAAGCCAGTATTAAACTGGTAAGAGTTTTGTTTTTTTTTAAAAGATTTTTATTGGGGGGTTGGGAACAGTGCTGGGGAATTGGGGGAAGGGGAACAGACAAGTTGCTGTCGTTGTGTTCTTCAGTCTAGTTGTGGAGGACTTTGCTTCACTGGCCCATGTTGGCACCATCATTTTGCTCTTCCCGGGTGAGGCAGATGAGTCACTGGCTTCTGGACGGCCACTCACAGTGGCTGCTGGCCGCTCACGCTGGCTGCTGGCTACTCACGGTAGCCCATGGCAACCCACTGTAGCAGGGGCTGCAGTCTACGCCATCGCCAGCGACTGACGGCAGCCCAGCTCCAGGTTGAGCTGTTGTTCAGCATCTTAGCTGTGGAGGGCAGTGTCACTGGCCCTCATATGTGGGATCCGAACCGGGGCCCCCTGGTGTTCCACGCCAGCTCTTAACCAATGCGCCACTCGGCCGGCCCCTGGTAAGAGTTTTTATAAAAACCCCAAGTATTTTAATTTGAGGTATCCTAAAATGTGAAAATTTTACCATGGAACAACGTTGATAGCACTTACGGAGCAACTCAAAATCTCCCATGAGTTTCTGGGAGAATGGGCACTAACATATCCATAGTACCTCTACCTGCAAACAAAGTTGCTCTCACGGACAAAGAAAAAGAACAGGTTACTGAGCTGCACAATGGAGGGAGGGACCTACAATAGCTAGAGAAGAGGTGCTTCCTGAAGGGGTAAGGTTCAGGGATGGGGGATCAGGTTTCATCTTAAAGGCAGTGGGATCTGTTGGATCATTTAGGCCCAGAGAACACTGCTCATTCCTTTTGTCCCCAGAAGTTGCCACTTTATGAGGCTGAGTCCATCTCCCATGAGAGGAGTGGAAAATGCCAGGTCTGTGTCCTCCCAGCTTCCCTTGCAGCTAGGGCTTGGGGACATGGCTCGGATGTGCCAATCAGATGCACCTGCTGCCAACTGAATCTGGGCCCAGAGGTGGAAAGAAGCAGTGCCACACAGACTCCACTTGGGTGGTGGGTGGCAGCAGGGGTAGGAAGACCTGTTTCCCAAGGAGCAGTGACAGCCATAGCTCCTGGCCGCGCCCACGTCCCACATTGGTGATGCAAACCACAGTGTCTCTGCTCAGTTGTAGGAGGGAGCCAGCCCAGCACTTCGCCATGATGCAGATCCTTGTTCCTTTCTGCAAAGCCTCCAAGCCTGGTTCTCCAGTCGTCCCCAAATGCTCAAGAGTCACCCTCCGTCCTTCAGCTAATTACCTTTGTGCTTCCAGCAGCCACAGTGAGATGCGATGGCTAAAGACCCACGTGGTACAAAAACCTCCTAATGACACCCAACAAAAGAGTGCCCCCGCCACGTACACAATAGCAAACATCTGTACTGCAGCTCCAGCTAGGTGGCTGGGAGCTGGGAAGGCCGTGCCTCATGCCTGCAGGGCAGGCCTGAGGGAAAGCAGGCCCTGGGAGCTCATGGTATGTGGTCTTGGGAGTACAGGGTCAGGGTGGGTGGGCCTGTGTCTCTTTTCTCTTGGAAATGGGTGCTATGGCTGAAGTCTGAGGGGGAGCTAGTCTGGTGGAGAGAGAGGAGCACCCCGCCCTATCTGGGGTGAGTAGCCGGGCACATGCTCCTGCTTTAGAAGCTCTCCCAGGCCCGGTTAAGGTTTGTTCCTTCCTGCAGACTTCTGCCAGCCGGATGCGCCTGGCCACAGGTAGAGAGGAGCCTGTGAGGGGGCAGGGAGAGGTCCTGGGATGGGAGGGAGGGGTCAGAGCAAATCTTCAGTGTATGTGTGTGTGTTGGGCAAGATGGCTTCTCTCAGTTTGCATCACCTCCTCTGATCAGAGCCTGAGACTTCCAGTGGCTTTCCTCTTCCCCACGAATTGAGGAAGAACACATCCGCTGACACTCACTGAGGCGGGGTCCAGCAGACTGGTTGCTGGGGGGAGCCGCTGTCCCCAATTTCCCACACTGTTCCCATTCCCCAAAGCCTCCAGTGCTGTACTCATTTCCCAGATGGGATGGTCAGAGACACCCCCACAGGCCTTCCACATCTCCTTGTTAGTCGCCCTCTTGTGTCTTCTGTCTGGCCCGCAGTCCATGTCCACATCAGTCTAACCTCTTCCTGTTCCTGTCTGTAGCCCCCGGGCAGTGGAGAGCCCCTCCACCCCACCTGCCACTTCTTTTCCAGTGGACGGGGCCAGGTCCAGAGCTGGTGCAGGGAGCGGTGGCTCAGTGGGTGGACGGCTCTCCCTGAAACCTAGTGCGGATGCTGTCAGTGCCCCATCTCAGCCCCATGCCCATTCCATCCCTGCCCAGCTCCTGTCTGCAGAGGGAAGGGACACTATTTACCAAATGACTGCTGGGACCCTGCTACAGAGTGGCTCCTGAACAATGAAAGAGAGAGAGAGGCCCGCTGGCTGCTTGTGGGGACTGCCTCTTGGTGGGTACCTGAGACCTGGTCTTCAACACTTCCCCAACAGAGGCTTGATGTGGGAGCTTGAGTCTTATTCTGTGAACACATTCCAATGGCCACAGGGCTTTGGGGGACAAGTCCACCAGAACACGAGCCCACTCTCCTAGCTGCCAGGTCCCCAGGGAACCAATGACTTCTGAGTGAGAGGGGATCCGTCAAGGTGGCCTTGAGAGAGGGAGCTTGGTGGCTACCTGGTACCTCGCAAGCCCCAGAACCCAGTCTTTCCAAAGGTTTAAGGCTAAAGAGGCAACACAAGCCCATTCCCATGAGGGACAGCTTCCATCATGGTTGTGTAAGTTGCTGCTTTTTCCATCTAGTGCACTCCAGACGCCTGGGACCCTGATGGACTCTGCCAAGGGGGCTGCATCAGGAACTCGCACTCAGCTGGCTGCCTGTACTGTTGCAGGGGCAGTGCTTCCCGGCTGTGCTCTCCAAGCAGCCAGCCTGGGCACTTGCCCACTCAGTGATCTCATCCAGCCCATCAGCGCCCATGGGGACACGTGTCCACAGCGCTGTGGGGGGCACATGTGTACCTCTGAAGCATAAGCTGAGTGTCCCCAGGTGTACATAGAGGAGCGGAAGGGATGGATGGAGGAAGCAGGGAGGTATCCCCAGATACGGGAGAGCACTTGTCGAGTGTATTGTGTCCACTGGGCTAAGCTGCAACTAGTTCTCCCAGAATTCCCTGCCCTTTATTGTCCCTGGCTAAGGTTGACCACAGGAGAAATTTGCACGAGATTTGGAAGGGAGAAATGAAGCGGGCGTCTTTTTATTTTATTTATTATTTATTTTTTATGCTCAGAAGGTTGGAGTAGCCCAGGATGAAAGCATTTTTCATAGTTTCATTCCTTGACTTTTGTGGGATCTTTTAGGAACTAATACTTCTTGTGAAGAAACATTTATTACAAATTCAACAATTATTTATGTTTTCTTTCAGTTTCTTTTTTTGTCATAATCAATTAAAATGAGTGTAATACTTCAGATAACAAACACAATGTATATATAATGACCCAATTTTTCTGAGATGTAATACACATACCATAAAATTCACCCTTTTAGTGTACAATTCAGTGTTTTTGGTATATTCACCAAGTTGTACAACCATTAAACCATCTAGTTCCAGAACATTTTCATTGCTCCCAAAAGAGACTGTGTGCTCATGTGCAGCCACTCACCGTCCCTGCTCCCTCAGCCCCTGGCAACCTCTGTTACTGTCTCTATGGACTTGCCTATTCTGGACATTTCATATGAAGGGACTCATACACTTTGTGGCCTTTTGTGGCTAGCTTCTTTCATGAGTATACGGAATGATCCTATTTTGAGGAAATAGTTTCATCTCACATACCCATTCCTGTTCCTGCATCTGTCCATCCTTCTGTCTTCTCCCTCCTAGGTAAGAGGCAGTGTTAACAATGGGGGTTTCTGGATGCTGGGATTTGGGGTGGAGTCAATGTCATCTCTGGACGTTTTGGGAACACTCGACTCATTCCCACATGCATGTATCCTCTCTCCTCCTCTCCTTGCTAGCTACCTCATGGTGAGCTCTCTCCAGCTAAGTTATTTATTTGACAAGTATTTACTGTATACTTCTTGTGTGCAGTTGTCAATCCAGTGAGGATGGGGCCTGGGCCAGAGTAAGCGACAGGGAGAATGGAGAGGGGTAGATGGCTGGACTTGGGGTGCGCCGAGGGGTTGAGGTAATAACAGTCCCTGATAGACTGGCAAGGGGTGTGAGCTTGTAGTTGAGGAAGAGGGGTGTCAAGGATGATGTGCAAGTTTTCAGCCTGGGCAACTGGATGGGATTGCTAATCAGCAGGTGTGTCCATCTGGGGCTGGGAGATGTGCTCCTAATCTGGGCTGTTCTCAGGTTGTGAGAATGAAGGGCCCTGGTCCAGGAGGACCAGGAAGCCTTTGGGCCAGAAGTCAAATGAAGCAAGCACAGGTCATCCCCCCACAGTCAGCCTCTGCTGGACCTCATTCAGTGCACCCTGCTGGAAACTGCCTCCCCACCACTCTGGCATCTGGGGCCACAGGCTCTTAGGATCCCTCCTTGCAAGAGCCTTTCTAGGTCAAGGCTGCTTTCATGCTGGTCTGGGAAGCAAGCTCTGAGGGCACACATGATTTATATGGGGAAGGAAACAGACTCGAGTCCCCAACAGGCTATTCTTGTGTCAATCTGCACTTGGTGGTGTGTGTGTGTGTGTGTGTGTGTGTGTGTGTGTGTGTGAGAGAGAGAGAGAGAGAGAGAGAGAGAGAGAGTGCTGTGTGTGGGGAAACTTCCCATGGATGGAGCCCAGCACACTCTGTGGAAAGCCATCATTTCCCAGAGCCTGTGGGCTCTCCCCGAGTCCCACACCTCCCCAGCTCTGGAACTGCATTGGGTGATAGGGAATGGGCAGGTGGCCAGAGTGTCATCCCCTCCTCAGCAGCCTCCAGATAAAAGGTGGCAAAGGGCCCTGCAAGGCCCGTCCACCTCCAAACAACAGCTGCAGAAGCTTCTCTTGGCTTGAAAATTCCTAATGCCAGCAGAGGGGTGCTAGCGCTCTCTCCCCTTCTGTCTGTCTCTGTTTCCCCACCCCTCACTCCCATGTGTCACACACATCAACATGAAACCAAAGCCAAGAGGCCCCTGAAGAAAGCTGAGACCCTTCTGGGTACAAGGTAAGCCTGTGTGGCTTCCAGGCAAAGCCAAGAATGATCTAGCCTTTCCTGTTTTTGGAACTGTGCTGTTTCCTAGACAACGTGTTTTGCGTAATCATGGTCAAGGCAACATACACTTCTGCTCAGAATCAAGGTCACAGTATAATACCAATTCACCACGGCAACAGCAGACTACTCATCTGACATGGGAGATGGGATTTACAAGGAAAAGCACACGCCGAGCGCTCATGCCCAGCCTGCCCGGCTCAGCTTCCTTGATGGAGATTGTGGGGCATGGGAATTCTGCACCATGAAATGTGCTTCACCCCAATGGAATCTGGAATCCACATCCTTTAAAGGCATAGAGTTCCTTATAAGTTGGACATAAGTAATTTGCCAAGCAGAGTCAGCCGGACAGATGATGCCCCTGGTAGACCAACAAGTCACAACAGGAGCCATTCTACCTGACCAAGCTTCACAGGTTTAGCTCAGTCTGCAAATCCATCCCAATCACCTAGCCCTTTGTAAACAAGCCCTGTGCTGCTCCGCGTCAAGCTAAGGATTTGATGAACTCTGCTATCAGCTTACTGTGGAACCAAGGCAGGCGCCTGCCCTTCGTGGGTCTCAGGTCAATGAGCTCTGACGACAGTGGTTCTAGAACAAAACTCTGTAGCTTAAAATTTGATGTGTTCCTAATTTCTTGGCCCAAGGCCAGTTGTCAGTCACCCCCTAGCACATTGCCTCTCCTCTCTGGCACCTGAAATCAGAGAGAGCTGGCAGTGCCCTCTTTAGTTTGGTAAGCATTGGCCTGGGCCCATTATGCTATCTTTGGGTCTGAGCACAGTTCAAGATTACACACCCTTCCCCGAGGCTGCCTGTTTAGATGAGGGAAAGGAGAAGGCGTTGGGGAGCCCTGCAGGCCTGTGGGGTGAGGTCTTCATGAAGGCGAACATCACCTGGGAAGGTCTCCTCTGGATTTGCCCCAACCCCTCAACCCCACTGAGAAGGCTCTGCTGTTGACCCCAGGGGGGAAAGGTCAGAAAGAGAACACAGGCAGGAAGGGGGGCGAGAGGAGGCGCGAAAGAGCGCCTCCTGGGCATGAGCCCGGGGACTGGGGTTGGTGTGTGTGAGTGTGTTGCATGTTGGGGTGGGAGGGTGGGGAAAGGGGGTGGTCTTCACACATTCTTATTGGTGTTGATATCAGAACTTGGGCTGGCAATTCCACGTCACTTCTGGTGTCTGTCACATGGCAGCTCCAGGCGTTTGAACTTGGATAATGGGGTTCCCCAGCAAGGACATTTCTTTTTTATTATTATTAGTTTCAGGTGTACAAAACAACATAGTGAATAGACATTTCTATACCTCACAAGGTGATCACCCCAACAAGCCTAGTACCCACCTGACACCATACATAGTTATTACAATATCATTGACTATATTCCCTATGCTCTACTTTATATCCCCGTGACTATTTCTTAAAATTATAGTTGACATTCAATACTATTTTATATTAGTTTCAGGTGTACAGCATATTGGTCAGACATTTGTATAATTTGGGACATTTCTTTTTAAAGGCTACAAGGACAAAAGGAAAGACAAGGTATAACACCAGGTCCCGCACAGCTCCCCTCATCCATCAGGGCCACTGAGAACACTCAAGTAACCATGTTGGGTTAGTGAGCCCTCAACAACGCATGCCCAGGACAAATGTCAGTGTGGGCCTCCCCCTGGCCCTGATTCAAGTTAGGATATGCGGGTTGGAGAGCAGTCAATTTTTTGGTGTCTAAAACACGACATGGTTCTCAAGAGCACACTGCATGAATATTAAGTGAAATGTAGAGGGTGGCATGGGCCATGCTGCAGCACCTAGGAAAGAGGGACTGGGGGGGGCCTCTTTGGGGCTCCTGGGGCCTGGGGTCTTGCCTGAGGTCTTGAAGGCCAGTTTCAAGTCCCCCTTCGAGGGGAAGGCAGGTGATTGATGGGGTCTCTCAGAGGCTGGTGGTGGTGGGGATGGAGGAGTAGTGAGAAGTGTGGCTGCCTTCTATTTATGTCCCCAGGTGCCCCAGCTGGAAAGAAGTTGGCCCAGAGAAACTAGCTGACATTTTGTCAAAAGAATCAAACAGTCCAACATGCCGGCGCCTCTCATTGGCCACCGGTGCCCTTGCCTCTTCTTGCATTTGAGACTCCAGACTCTGAGACTTTCAGCCAAGAGCCCCTCCTTCCACAGGCACCCTCTCCAGGGGTCACTGCCTGTGACTTCACAGGCCACCTCTGTCATACCTACTGGCCTGAGAACCTTCCTTGGGGACCCTCAGAACCCAATGGACCCTTCTTCCACCCAAGGGTGCTATTACCAGAAGCTCTGTCTTGGTGGATTCTATTTCAGAGCCCCGAGGCCCTGAGGTTGAGAACTGACCCTCAGTGAGTGAGTGTAGCTCCAAGGGCAGGGATCGAGAGGGCGGACAGTGGTGACAAGATCTGTCCTTGATCAGCAGCTTGGCTGATAGAAAGATATGTTCTAACTCAGAGAGTCCCGTGATTCATGCCAGGGTCACCCAGGAAGGGCTGGGGGCCACTCCATGGCCACGTGGTCAAGTGGTTAAAGCCAGCCTGCCAGGAAATGCTCTCAACTCCACTGCTTTGGTTACCAACTTTCCGAAACTTATATTCCGTTCCAATCTCATGGCTCAAGGAAATGCCAAAAGCACTTTGTAGCAGATGCTGTGCTGGGCACTTTTCCACAGCTCACCTCATTTTATCTTCACAATCCCTCCCTTCACTTATTCCGCCCACAGAAGTTGAGGCCTGGCCCACAATAGGCTGGGTACTGGGGCACATGGAGAGCCCAGGGGATGGATTTGGGAGGTGGACGTTAATGGAAGATCCCACTCACACGTTAAAAAACAATGAAGTGGGAGAAGTGCTCCAAAGTGAACAAACAGGATAGAGATCAATATGGGTGAGGCTCAGGGAAGTCTCTCTGAGCAGATGACCTTGAATCTGAAATCTGGAGGGTGAGCAGCAGGGGGCAGGAGAACATTCCACAAAAGTGGGACGCATGTACCCTGGCCTCATGTGGTACACAGACCTGAAACTGCTGAGTTTGTTAGGAAACCAAGGCTCACTTTGGGGAATGGTGTGACCAAGATGGTGCCACCAGGGAGTGGCTCTGTTGTGTTGGATTTTGTGACAAGAGTTGTGCTCTGCTCAGAGCTGCTGTCACCAGCATCATTATTCATGACCCCACTTCTTTCCAGTCAAGGGGGCCGTTTCCCTTTTGTGACCACAAGCTCTGTAAAGGCAGGAAATATGTGGTTCCCCGAGTGACCCCCAGCTCCTAGCCCCTTGCCTGCGCATGGTAGGTGTCATTCAAGAACACTGACATTCATGGAACACCCACTCTGGCCAGCCTGGGCTAGGGGTTTTGGCCACAGACATGGAGCTCAGCGTTTGGTGAAGGAAAGGAAAAGCTCCCTGAAGACTCCACCCTCCCTATCTGGGGCCCTGTGGGTGGGCCACCAGTGACTGCACAGGTCCATTTGGAAATCTTCGTTGCGGCTGACCCCACCAGCCTCACCTCCCAAGTCTTGCTGGTCGATACTAAGATGCCATCTCCCTGAGTACCCATCGTCTCCCTGCTCCCCCCACACCAGCCGCTACCCTTGGCCCTCGCACCTCCTTTTTCTCCGCCTCCTGCCTCAATTAGGGCATGGATATCTCCAGGGGCCACCCCCTTGAACTCTTCCTTTCACCCCATGTACCATGGGGGGAGGAGGGGCCAACATCCTCTTTGCTGTACAGTGTCACTTCCTGTACCTGCACTCCTCCACACGTGTGTAAAATCTGGCCCTTTTAGGCTCGCCCTATAGAGTCACACCCGTCTCAAGTGTCCCTGTGGTTTATGCCTCCACCCCCATCCCTCTGCTTGGTCCCCTGCTCTCATAGGCAAATCCTGGGCCTGACCGCCGCCGCCCCTCCCCCAACCCCCGCACAAACTACTTACACCCAAGTGCCCCCTCTCTGGACCCACATCTCCTTCTGTCCTCCCATCTGCTCCTGCTCCTCTGTCCTCCTGTGACCTTGATGGGAGAGAGCACCAGTCCCTGTCCCCACCTCCTTTCCCAGTCTCTTCCAGGCTCCCTTTCTACACAACCTGAGATTCTAGGGCTCCCATGTGGCTGCTCATTCATCCCATTTATTGAGCACCAGCTGTGTGCCAAGCACTATGGTAAGTGCTGGGATCCAGCCAGGAGTCTTAATTGACCAGCTCCGTGCCCTCATGGATGTCACAGTCCAGACATTGAAAAGTAACTCCACAGTTAACATGGATGATCACAAATCGTGATAAGTGCTGTGCAGGAAAACGCCAGGTGCCCTGAGAGCAGAATAAGATCCAAATGTAGTGTAGGAGGAGAGAGGGCAGAGAAGGGACTCTGAGGAAGTGACATTTGTATTGGAATCTGCAGGAAGAGGAGGAGCAAAGCCCCCATCTTTTGAGTGTTAGCCTGCTGCAGCCACGTGCTCAGCTCTCTCTAGCCAGGGGTCGAATCATGATGGGTAAGGGCATTGGTCAGCTATTGCTGTATACCAAATTACCACACTTAGTGGCTTTCACCAACACCCATTTATTATGTTGCTCGGAAGTTCCAGACATGATGTGGCCAGGTCCTGTGCTCAGGATCTCACGGGCTGCAATCAAGGTGTTGCTAGGTGGCCTTCTGCTCTGGAGGCTCATTAAGGTCACTGGCCAGGTTCATCTCATTGTGGCGATGGGAATCGGGTCCCTGTTTCCTCACTGGCCATCAGCCGGGGGCCGTGCTCAGCTCCCAGAGGTCACCCACATTTATTGCTATGTGGCCCTGGCCATCCTCAAAGCCAGCAGACATTTCCTCTCCTTGAATCCTTTTCATGCTTTGAATCCCTGACTTTCCTGTCTTTGGTCACTAGACTCAGATTTCAAGGGCTCCTAGGATTAGGTCGAGCCTGTTGAAGATAATGGCCCTTTCTTAAAGCCAGTCTTGCCGTAGAATATAATCCAGTCACGGGTGTGGTGGCTCATCAGATTTGCAGGCTGGGGCATCATGCAGGCAGTATGCTCCAGGGGGCAGGGACTTGGGAGATGTCAAAGAAGTCAAAGCCGGACCCTAGTTAAAGTGGCAAAGACAGATGTTAATTAGTAATTTCCCTACTGCAATAGGGAAAAGAGTCCACTGTGAACTCAACACAATTCTGATTTGTACACAGGTGCCTGGCGCATTTTAAAGGAAGAATGAGCGAGCAGGGAGGGCAGTGAGCCAGGCTCAACAGTCAGGAGAGCGAAAAATTACAAAAAGAAGGAAAAGAGGAGGTTGCTCCCTGTGAAACCTGTCTGGGTTTGCTAAGTGGTGCTTCTGAAAGTGAGGCTCCTGCCCTCCCGCAGAGGCTGGGAGACAGGGATCCTGTCCTCAGGTGTGGGCTGTAACAGCCAATTCTTTTGGCAGCCTTCCATTTTCTCAGGTAGGCGCTTTTAAGGGGGCCAGGGTTGTCCTACAGAGGCAGACTTCAGCTGTTAGAAAATATGTTAGTATTTTGTTCAAGCCTTTATAGGCCAAGGTTGAGGCCTAGTTGAGAAGAGGGCTCAGAGGAGCCTGGATAGAGTTTGGTCAAGAAGAGAGTTTTTGCCAGGGCCATTTTGGAATTCTGTGGTGTGTGTGTGTGTGTGTGTGTGTGTGTGTGTGTGTGTGTGTGTGTCGGGGGGGGGGTCTCACTCATTGGCCAGTGGGTGCTTTAAGCATGGGCATGGGTGGATTTATGGTTTGTGGGGCCTAAAGCTTATGCAATTTGGAGGGCTCCCTTTAAGAAAAAGAATAAAAAATTATAAATGCAAAATTGATAAGGCCCCTCCCAGGACCTGAGTAGGAGCCTGTGCAAGTGAGGGGCCCTGGAGCTTATACAATCAGGGGAGTCAGAAGTCTGCAGTCAGTCTCACTGGGCCAAAATCAAGGTGTCTGTAAGGCAGTGCTCCCTCTGGAGGCTCTAGGGAAGAGTCCATTTTCTGGCCTTTTCCAGCTTCTAGAGCTGCATTCCTTGGCTTGTGGCCTCTTCCTCCACCCTGAAAGCCAGCAGCACAGCATCTTCAAATCTTTCTTCTTTCATCGCATTGCCTTCTCACTTCTGTCTTGCAAATCACCCTTTTATAAGGATACACATGGTGGCAGTCAGGGCCCACCCAGATAATCCAAGATCACCTCCCCATCTCAAGGTCGTTCATTTGGTCACTTGTGCAAAGTGCCTTTTGCCATATAAGTTCACTTCACAGGTTCCAGGGATTAGTACATCGATATCTTTGGTGGGGAGGAGCCACCACAGTCCACTGGCCTTGGCCACATGGACCCTGAGTAGTACAGGAGGGACAGAAGCCTGGAAGCACAACCAGGGGAGAGCCTATGCTTTCTGGAAAATTCTATTCTCTGTTGGGATTTACAGCACAATCTGAATGGAATGTGAGAACTGAGAAGCAGGCCTAGAAGATTTAATCCCTGTAATGGTGAGTCCCATGCACCCAGAATTTAATTACGTTTATTTGAGAACAGGGAAGGATTAGAAAGGCTCTGGACCAGCTGTGATTCAAGGACCTCAGAATCACAGCCCGTGGAGGGAAAGGCCATTGCAGTCACCTAAAAAGGGACGAAGTTCGAGGGTTGATCAGTCCACCAGGAACTACCCAGGGGCTCAGACAGGCGGAGTAGAGGGCCCTCATAATTGCCTTGTTTTCTGTTTTAGTTGCTTTTCCTGCTGCTTTTGGATTAGCATGCATTAAGTAATGTCTACGTCGGCATGAAATTGAGGCCACTTGTTGGTCTCGAAAGGGCTCTGTGCACACTGGATTTTGTTTCTCCTATCAGCCTCACATTCTCTCAGTTGCCCTGGCTCAAGGCCTGAAGGTCCCCTTTCCCACATCCTTCTCTCTTGGAAGGAATAAATAATATAGATAAATGTGGAAATTAGTGAAATAATAACAAACAGAAATAATGAAATAATAGGCAGAAAGCAGAAATGACTGCCACAGCCGAAAACTGAATATTTAAAAAGACTAATGAAATATGCAAACTTCGGACAAGAGTGATCGAGCAAAAATAAAGAGCAAACAATAGTAGGAGTGAAAAAGCATATGTGGTTACAGATATAGTAGGGATTTCTTTAAATCATAAGAGAGTACTATGAACAAACTATGACAATGTATCTGAAAATCTTGAGGACATGGAAAAAATATAGAAAACTATAAGTTACCAAATTGACTCAAGAAGAAATAGAGGGAGAGGACACAGTCGAGTGGTTTCTGTTAAAAAAGGAAAAGAAAAAGAAAAAAAGAAAGAGAAGATATAAAAATCTTCCATTAAAAACATCACAATTACAGAACTTGAAACAATACTCAGAAATTACCCAGGGGAAAATAAAATAGGCTCCAGGCACTTAAAACATTTTTAGCAAGATTTCAAGGATCAGATAATTCTTAACTTATATGGTCAAGCTACTAGAAAATGAGAAAAATCTATCAAATTTATTTTTATGAATCTAATATAACATAAAAACTGAACAAGTTTAGTGGAAGAAAATTATAGCTAAACTATCCTAAAGAAAATATTAGCAAATTGAATTTAGCAACTAAAATAACTGGTTTGTACACTTTAAAATGGTAAATTTTGTGAATATGAATTATTGATCAACAAAGTGGTTATGAAAACATGAATCCTATGATATATTAAACCCACACACACACATCACCACTAAGTACGATGTATCCCATGAACATAAGGATGGTTGAGCATCAGTAAAATCTCTCATTGGCATTCACTGCATAACAGATTAAAGGGGAAACAAAACAAATTATCATTTCAATAGATCCAGAGAAGAGATTAGATATAAATCGACACCTGTATCTGATGAAAATTCTTATCAAATGAAGACTAGAAGAAAACTTCCATAACTTAATAAAGATTAGCTACCCTAAACCGTCCAGCAGCCATCAGACTTGATGCAAGATACAATCCTTCCACCTGCTACCACCACCACTGTTGACCATTCGTCAGAAGGACTAGCCAATGCCAGAAGAAAAAGAAATGAGCAGGGTGGGGATTACAAAAAAGGAGACTGAATGATCATGAGAATTATTGGATTGTATATTCTATATTACAAAAAAAGAGAAGAGAATCATTGAACCACTCATTAAAATTAATAAAAAGTGCAGCAGGGTAGCCAGATAAATGATCAGCATATATAAAATCATTATTATTCCAATATACTATCAATCACCAAATAGAAAATGAGATAGACACAAAGGAGATATAATACACAAGAGCAATAACAATGAAAAGGTATCTGGGAGTAAACCTAACAAAAAAATGTGCAACACCTTTTGGAGATAATGATCAAACTTAAGTGAAGGATATCAATATTGTGTACTCTACAAGGACAAAAATCATTTCCAGAGGAGTTAAAGATGTAAATGTGAAAACAAAATTCAAATGCCATTAAAAAAATACAAGACAAATGACCTTGCAGTAGGCAATTTTCTGAAACTTTCTTAAACAAGGCACAAAAAGCACAAGGCAAAGATATATTTTACTACATCAAGATGAAAAACTATAGAGTATTATGCAGCTGTAAAAAAAAGAACATGGAAGCTCTCTGGGAACTGATGTAGCATGATTTGCAGAAGTTATTGTTAAGTGGAAAAAGCAAAGTGCAAAGAGAATACACAGGGTGGTGTTTTTGGGTAATGAAAAAAGGAAAATAAGGAACTACACGCACATCTGCTAATCATTACCAAAAGAAACACTGGAAGGATAAGCCAGAAAACAAAGAAGTTACTTATCTACAAGAGGTGGGGAAATGGAGCAGAAGGGGCACAGGGGGGAGCTGTATTTCTGAGTACGTCTTTTTGATTAGTTTTGACTTTGGTGATCATGTTAATATTCTGCATACCCAGAAAATAAAATCATTAAGAATGGGAAGGGGAAAAACCTAAACCTGAAAGTAAATGAACCAAATTTTATGTCAATTGAATACCATAACCACACTGAGGGAGAAATAAAACACAAAGGGACTCATAAACACTATATTGAAAAATTATTTTTAAGCTTATTTGACTATATACCCACAGTCTTCGGCAAGGTTACAGAGGCAAGGGGAACTGCCAAGATATTCCAAGCTCTTAGGCTTGTTTTTGGTAGTGGGAAGCAATTTGAAACTACCTTTGTATTCCAGGACTGAGCAAATGAGTAAACTTGTGTGTGGGGGTGGGGTGGGGGAGAGGGCGTGGGGGTCAGGGTTCTCACTGTGGAGGAGGGGAAGCACAAATATGGGATGGAGGAACATAAGAAAGAAGCCTGTGGGATGGAGGTAGAATGAAGGTATAGATGTGAATGCAGACATATGTGCTCATGAATGTGGTGTGTGTGTAAACATGTATGTGTGCATACATACCAGTACATGCATATATTTCTTAGCTCCTTCCACTGGAAAGGCCCACTAGCAACAAGCACACCCAGTACCCAGATCTTGGTCCATAATACCATTCCTCACTCAGAGAAACCAGGGCTCCTTAGAGAAATGGCTGATCTCAGAACTGGGACAGGGAGTAAGGAAGTGCTCAAAAAATGATGATGGCATGTCAAAAGGACACTGAATGAGCTTACACTGGCCAAATCTGGGACAATTTGAGCACCAAATAAGTAAGGACTGTAATGAATTATAAACCATTGAAAAATGGAAATCTGTGAGTCCAAACAAATAAAGAGATAAATAAATGTAGAAGAGAGGACTCTTACTTTCAGCAGCAAAGATAGAGAGGCTGAGAATGATAACAAAAATGGGACAAAATGTTAATAACAGTTGAATCTGATTAAAGTATGTATGGGTGGTTTTTGTGCCATTTTTGTTACTTTTCTGTAAGTTTGAAATTCTTTCCAAATAAAAAATATAAAACATTTAATTTATAACAGCATCAAAAACATTTTGACATAGCAAAGGTGATGGGCTGTTACTCCCATAAATTTTAAGTATATACCTCTAAAAAAACAGACTCTTTATTAACATAACTACATTATCACACTAAAAATTAACAATAATTATTTTTTATTACTTTTTTTAAATTTATATTTTTATTGTGAAATACACATTTTTAGAATTAGTTTCAGCTGTACAACACAGTGCAATAGTTATGCTTTTTACCCCTCAAAGTGACAACCCCCCTCCTCCAATCTGCCGCCCTCCCCCATATCATACATATCTATTACAATTCCCTTGACTCCACTCCCACACTATACTCTATGTCCCATGACCATATATATATATATATATATATATATATATATATATATATATATATATATATATA
>NW_017731769.1:685511-716849 GCF_001890085.2 Hipposideros armiger | reverse complement strand
TGAATGAGTGTTTTATAAATTTTGGATATTAACCCCTTATCAGATATATCATTGGCAAATATCTTCTCCCATTCAGTAGGCTGCCTTTTTGTTTTGAACCAAAGGCATTCAGTTCAGCCCTTCCCCACAGGCTCCTAGGCCCTGCTCACACAGCTGCTCCCTCCACCAGGGGCCGGGTGAGTGCTCACTGGCAAATGAGTCCGTGTGCTGGCTCCACTCATTCTCCTGCCACCCTCAGCCTCACCGAGCTGAGCAAAGAGTCCTCACGAATTTCTACTTCCAGCTACTGTAGAACTCCTCTTCCCGGCAAAGTAACTGGACTGGTGAGCTCAGTGTGGGGCTGGAGAATCTCTCCCCCAACCAAAGAAGCCCCCCCACCACTGAGGTGCTCCTCACGGGGTTCGCCCTCTCTTGTCTCTGCCCCTCCTACCAGACTCGACGTGGCCTCCACTTTAAGTCCTTTGTTAAGAGGTTCTGTTCATCTAGTGTTCAGAGGACTTCCAAGGTTGAATATTTTATAAGTTATTTGTAATTTTGGTATGATCCTGAGAGGCAGTTGGCACAGCGTTTGTCTATTCCACCATCTTACTGGAAGCACCAACAATAATTCTTTACTGTCATCAAATATCCAGTCAGTGTTCAAATTCTCCAGTGTCACTTTTTTTATAGTTTGTTTTAATTAGGATAATCAGGAACCAATTAAGGTCCATACATAAAATGATATGTTTTTAACTGTCTTTTCACCTGCAGTTTCTCCCTCTTTTTTCCCCCCTTGCAATTTATTTGTTGAGTAAACTGTGTTTGTACTGTAGAGTTCCCACAGTCTGAGTGTTTATTGATGATTGCTTCTCTGTGGAGCAGTTTAACAAGTTCCTCTGGACTTCATATTTCCTATAAATTGGTAGCTGGATACAGAGAGCTGATGAGATTGGGGTTCAAAACAATTTTTTTAGCAAGACTAATTCATATGTAGAGTTGGGAGACTTTAACACACCTCTGTCAGTACTTGGCAGATCAAGCAGATAAGAAATCAGTAAGGATATGGATTTGAATCATTGGCAGCTTGATCTAATGAATGTATATAGAATATCAACTGCAGACTACCCCTTCTTTTGGGCACACATAGAACCTTTACAAAACCGACCACGTACTGCAACCTAAAACAAATCTTAACACATTTTAAAGGATCAAATTATTTAGAGCATGATCTCTGACTACAGTGTAATTAAGCTAGAAACCCATGAGAAAAGGAGAAAAAAAAACAGAACAAAACAGCAGCCCCTGGCATCTGTAAGCTGGCCTGGCACTCACAGTTAGGCCATGTCGTTCTCTTATTGGACATAAACAATCTCACAGAACACTAACTTCAGACAAGGTTGTGCTGAGACCATGATAAAATGGAACAAAGCAAGGCTACTTCATGGTTTTCTCTAAGCATAGATAAAACCAAGGTCAATTTGTAACCAGCAAATACCAAATATCTCCCTCTTGCTTGTCTAATATGGGGGACCTGCTGTTGCTTTCCCAGCCACAGCTTTAGCCTGGTGGCAGTCTGCTCTCTGTATAGAGAAGCTGGAGTGAGATCTTCAATCAGAGAATTGTCCTTGCTTTCTGATAGCATCTACAGCAAATCCTCGCTTCCTTGGACTCTCACCAAGAGCACCCAACCAAAGCCCAAATGTTACAATAGTTTCTTTCTGAGGTGCCTCACAGCTTTCTATGTAATAGGCCCAACTTGTTCACCTACACATGTGTTTCTGGAGGGTCTTGGCAGGAGGCTATTGAGCCTCATAACAAAAAGATAACTGGAAAAAACCCTACATGTTTAGAAATGAAGAAACACGCAGTTAAATAACTCATGATTCAAAGACAATAACATGACGGAAAGATTTTATTGAATGATTAAAAAAATACTACACATATTAAACAGTCAGTAGCCTGACAGGAAACAGATGGTACATGTAAACTAAGTAATTTGAGGAGACTTTAATAAAGCATTTGGGGTTGCTTTGTAATAGGTCAATTTGGCTCACCTGAACTACAATTTCCAGAATTCTCTTTCCTATAGGTTTTGATTAGTGTGGGCCACCTGAGAGATTCTGATGGGAGACTTGGAGAAGAGAAAAGAAACATTTATAACTGAAAATGTCCTCATAACTAGAAGTTAGAAGGAACAAAATAACGAGAAAAGGACAAATAACACAATAGAAAAATGGGTCAAAGTCTTGAACAGACAAATAATCCACAAACATGAAAGGTGCTCAACTTCATTTGTTATTATAGAACTATAAGTCAATGCCACCATGAGATGTCATTACACACCCACTAGGTTGGTGGAAACCAAAATGTCTGATGAGTTTAAGAGTTGGCAAGGCTGTGAAGCAATGGAAAAATTTTCACACACTGCTGATGGCGGTGTGTTGGAAAACATGTTGGCATTTTGTAGGAAAATTGAAGGCATGCTTCCCTTATGGCCCAGCATTTCACTGCCAAGCATACAAACTCTGGGGAAACAAGTGTAAATGGTTGTAATGGGTTCAGTAGTGGTTCCCCAAAAAATATGTGCACGTCCTGACCCAGGCCCTGTGAATGAGGCCTTATTTGGAAAAAGGGTCTTTGCAGATGTGATTAAGTTAAGGATCTTGAGACGAGATCATCCTGGGTTATCTGGGTGGGCCCTAAATTCAATGACGAATGTCCTGACAGGCAGAGGGAGATTGGAGACAGACAGAAGAGGAGAAGGCCATGTGATCAGAGAAGCAAACATTGCAGTAAAGTGGTCACAAGTCAAGGAATGCCTCCTACAGCCACCAGAAACTGAGTGAAGCAAGATAGGACCCTCCCCTAGAACCTTCAGAAGGAGTGTAGCCTTGCTGACACCTTCATCTTGGACTCCTGGCCTCCAGAAACATGAGACAAATTTATCTTGTTGCAAGCCACCAAGTTTGTGGTACTCTGTTACGGCAGCCACAGGACTACAATGCTTCATTGCAGCATTTGGGTGCTGAAAACAAACCAAATATCCAGCAGGGAAACAATAGATAAATGCACTATGGTAAATAGTGCACACAGTGGAATACTCTACTAAAATAAAAGGGAATAAATGATATATACTATAGCATGATGAATTTTAAAGACATAGTGTTGCGTTAAAGAACCAAGATACAGAAGAATACATAAATTATACTTCAATTAATATAAAGTTGAAAAACAGGCAAAATTAATGTATGTATGTATGTATGTATGTATGTATGTATGTATGTTTAGGTGGCAAAACTCTGGTGAAAAGCAAGAAAATGGTTACCATAGAAGTTAGGGAGGGAGAAGGAGGTGATTGCAGGGAGACACGCTGGGGCCAGAGGGTGGGACCTTGGGGTGGTTACAAGAGTGTGTTCACTTTATATAAAGTGCAGGAAATGCATGTAAAATATATATTATTTACACTCTTCTCTGTGTCTGCTGTGCTTTGCAATTTGAAAGGTTAAAACATAAGAAAGCAGAATTAAAATGATGGCTATTTGCAGATGATATGTCTCTATATCTGGAAAATCCAAAAGAATTTCCCTTTAAAAATGTTATAAAGAGTTAGGAGAGCACCATGATAAGTCTAGTAACCATCTGACATATAAATGTTGAATAAATAAGGTGTATACCTGAAACTAATATAATATTGTATGTTAGCTGTATTTTAATAAAAATGTTTTTAAAAGAAAAAAGGAGAAAGGAGAATACAGTAAATTGGCTGGGTTCAAAATCATTTAGAAAATGACAAGTTAGAAGACATAAAATAAAAGGCTCCATTTTACAAAAGAGATAAAATATCTAGAAATAAACTGAAAAAGAAATATTCAAGATCTATGTAAAAAAACTCTAAAATGTTCCTCAGGGACGTAAAAAGTGTCTGAATGAATGTAAAGGTCTATCGTGTTCTCGGGCAGGAAAATTTAACTTTATAAAGATGCAAAATCTCCCTACATCAATCTATCAATTAAATACGATCTCAAAAATATGATGATAGAATTTTTTTGGAACTTGTCAACATGATCCTAACATTAATATGAAAAACTAAAAGAGTGTAAACAGACAGAAATATTCTTAAAAGGAGACTAATGAGAGGGGCACTAGTCCTATCAGATATTAAAACAATAAAGGTACAGTAATTAAAGAACAGTGTGTTACTGGTGTATGAATCGAATGACAGAAAAATAGAAAAAATAGAAAGTCTAAAATACACACACAAATACAAACAAAAAATTAGTATATGATAAAAATGTTATTTCAGTTCACTGGGGGAAATGGATTGTTCAATAAATGGCATTGGGACACCTAGGTGGCCATCTGGGAAAAATATAAAGTTGAATTCCTACCTCACAATATACAACAAACTAGATTGCAGATGGATCAGATTTAAAGATTACAAAAATGAAACCGTAAAAATACTAGAAGCCACCGTGGTAGATTTAAAATGTAATGTTGGAGGAGGGAAGACCTTTTTAAGTATGATTTAGATCTCAGAAGTCAAAACAGAAAAGCTTGATTGATTCAATACATAAAAATAAAATGTTTCTTTAACAGAAAAGTGACCATTAGCAAAGCCCAAAGAAAATGATAAACTGGGAAAATTATTTGCAACTCATCAGAAACAAGGGGGCTCATTTTCCTATTATGTAAATAGCTTCTACAAAATAGTAAGAAAAATGCCTATGATGCAATGGAAACATGGGCAAAAGCTATGAATACAGTTCACAGGAAAGAAATACAAATGACTTCTAAATAAGATACATCAAAATTAAAATTACAGTGAAATGCCTGTTGTCATTTATCTGATTGGCAAAAGTAGAAGAGTTTGCTAGCACACAATGGCAGCAAAGGTGTGGGCCAACAGGCGCTCTCTTGCGTTTCTGATGGGAGTTGGAGCTGGCACAGCCTCTATGCAGGTACTTTGGTGACATCTATTAAAATGACAAATGCATATACCTTTTGCCCCAACAATTCCACATTTAGGAATTCTACAGATTTACGAGGTGTGATCAAAAGATACGGTGAATACTTACATTAAAAAAAGTATTACAGTAAAAGACACATTGCTATTAATCCTCCTCAAAATACTCCTCCTCGCTTCAAACACATTTATCCCATCATTCTTGCTGCTTTCTGAAGCAGTTCTGAAAGTCCTCTTTCGTGAGTGTCTTTACTTCATCCTCCAACATGACAACACATCATGTCATACATCATTTCTGATATACGGCAATTTCTGTCAGATAAAAATATTATGGTGTGTCCTCATCCCCCTTATTCACCACATCTGGCACTGTGCGACTTCTGGCTCTTCCCCAAAGTCAAAATGATTCAGGACATTGAGGCAGCCACGACAGTGCAACTAAAGACACTCAGGAAAGAGGACTTCCAGAACTGCTTCAGAAAGTGACAAGAATGATGGGATAAGTGTGTTCAAAGCGAGGGGTAGTAATTTGAGGGGGATAAATGGCAATGTGTCTTTGGCTATAATAATTTTTCTTTGAATTTAAACATTCACTATATTTTGTGATGACACTTTGTATTTGCACGTGTGAAATGATAAAAGAATACTAGATAGACAATAAACAGAATGAAGAAACTATGTACTGATATGGAACCATCTCTAGCATACATTGTTAATTTTAAAAAGGAAGGTGAAGGAGAGTGTGAATAGTATGCTGGCATTTGTGTAAAACAAGAATGTGTGTGTGTGTGTGTGTACATGCATAGAATATTGACAAATATAATAGTTGTTGAAGCTGAGTAATGGGTACATGGAGGTTAATTATACTATTTGCTGTTTTTGTGTATGTCTGAAAATTTCCATGATAAAAAGTCAAAATATACTTAGAATAATAAAAATAAAAAGAATATCCCTAGAAGGATACACAAAAAACTAACAACACTGGTTGCCTCCACAGGCACTGGAACATAGGAACTGTGTTTGATGGAATAACAGATATTCAACAATGGTTGTTTAAACACAAAGAGCTTGTTTTTCTCATGCATTAAGATGTCTGAAAGTAGGTAGCTGCTGCCTTTGGTTAGTTTCTGAAAGACGTTAAAAGAAAGGTCTTTATGATTCTCTTTGCATTGTCCTTACTGTACCAAGATAGCTGCTGAAGCTCCAGCCTTCAAATATGTGTTCCAGGTTAGCAGAAAGACAAAGGGGCAGAAGAGGAACAAAAGGGAGCAGCTCCCACTAACTCAGCTGACTGTAAAGAACTTTCCAGAAGTCAATGCCTTCCCAGTGACTTCCACTCTCATTTCATTGGCCACCCTTATCTGCAGGGGAGGCTGGGTAATGTAGTTTTGAAACTTGGCACATTGCTACCCCCAACAAACTCAGGGTCTTATTACAAAACAAATCATGGGCCAGCCGAGTGGTGCATTGATTAAGAGCTGGCTTGGGAGCGTGAACTCTGAGCTGCAGGGCACCAGTTTGGATCCCACATGAGGGCCAGTGACGCTGCACCCTCTACAGCTAAGATGGTGAACAACAGCTCGACCTGGAGCTGGGCTGCTGTGAGTTGCCGGTGAGGGCGTAGGCTACATCCCCTGCTGCAGTGGCCTGCTGTAAAGCTACCATGAGTGGCTGGCAGCCTGCGTGAGCGGCCAGCAGCGGGCGTGAGCTGCCAAGAGCTGCTGTGAGCGGCCGTCCGGTGGCGGGCGACTGATCTGCCTCACCTGGGAAGAGCGCAATGATAATACCAACATGGGCCAGTGAAGCAACGTTCCCCACAACTAGACTGAAGTACCAAAGGACAGCAACTTGTCTGTTCCCCTCCCCCAATTCCCCAATAAAATCTTTAAAAAAACCAATCATGAGAAGAGTAAAAAGAAATGGATAAAAAAATATGCCAGGAAGATACTAACAGGAAGGAAAAACCAAACCAAACCAGACAGAGCAATACCACTATCATGTCAAACAGAACCCAAAGCAAAAAGCTTCCAAAGAGACAAATATGAATATTCCTTTAAATAAAAGACACAAGCCCAAAGAAGTTATGACAGGTATAAACTTTTGTACCCAACATAGTTTCATAATACGTGAAGCAAAAAACTAATAGAAGTTCAAGAAAGAATGGACGTAATCAGAGTGGAAGAGACTTACTGTACATCTGTCAGGAATTGACAGACCGAGGAAATGAAGAATGAGTAAGAAAATAGAGGATTTGAATAATACAAGTCATGAGCTTGACTTAACAGATCTACATTGTATATATAACCATACCCGACAATCCTATAATACAGATTCTTCTCAGATGTGTATGGAACATTATCCAAAACTGACTATGTGTTTGTTTACAAAGAAAATCCTGACAAGTCCAAAAGCAGAAATCATATTCATGTAATCCAGAGCATTAAAATTGGAAATTACTAACCAAAGGAAAGCCTCTGATGTTGAGAATAATGACTAATGAAATAAGTAAAGCCAAAAATCCAGAATAGCTAAAAGACCAAATTTAAAAATGCACAAAATCATGGCAATGTTTGTCAGGAGAAAAGAATGTGAAGAAATGAATCAATATAAGAAACAAGTCGTGTTATGACTTCAGATGCAGAGACAATTTTTAAATTGTAAGAGAATACCATATAGAGCTTTATATGGAAAATTGGAAAATCTAGATAGAACAGACAATTTTCTAGGAAAATATGAATTATAATAATTTATCAAAAAGTGTAAGATCAGAATAAACCAATATCCATCGAAGAAATGTAATGATAGCCAATGATCTGTCTTTCAAACCTGCATCAAGCCCAGATGGTTTTATGGTTAATTCTACTAAACCTGAAAAGAAACAAATAATTCTCATGTTGCCTAAACCCTTCTCTGCTTTGGAAAATATGGAAAGCATCCAAACCCATTTTATGAGGCTATTATTACCCTGATACCAAAATTGGGTTAAGATAGCAGAGTAAGCGCTCTGTGTAGACCAATCTTTCTTATGAACAAAACCACAAAGATACTAAATCATATCCTTTATCATGCCCAAGTAGGGTTTTCCCCAAGAAATAAATATTGACAGAGTTATTAATGCAATTCACATCATTATTGGTTAAAGGGGAAACATAAATACATTATTTCACGTGTAGGAAAAGCAGTTGATAAAATTCAACACCTATTCACACCATCCTTGCCACTCTGTGCTATAAAGGACTCATCCTGCTCAATGCCAGACAAGAAAAGAAATACAGGATATAAATATCGCAAGAGAAAAAAACTATTCAGAGATGTTATGCTCATTTGTCTAAAGAATCTAAGCGAAGCGCTTAACAAATCATTAGAGCTCATATGAGAGCTTTTCAGAAGCTCTACCTTCCCAACAATTAGCAATTAACAAATAGAATATACAAAAAACTCCTGATCCCAAGAGCAACACAAACTATAAAATGCTTCAGACTAAAATGTATTAAAATGTGTAAGACCAATGTGAAGAAGAAAAATATAAAAGCTCACTATAGGATATACAATAAAAGTGGGCCTGAATTAATGATGAACTACATCATGTTCTTTAAGACAAAGAGTCAACTTTGGAAGATGCCAGTCCCCCTGAAATTAGTCTATAACTTCAATACAATTGCACTAAAAATCCCAAGGAGGTTTTAATGGAAACTGATGAGCTGATTCTTAAATCCATTCTGAAGAAAAATGTACAAGATTGGCCAAAACATTTAAAAGAATCAAATATATTATAATGTTATAGTAATTGAAACAGTATTGATGCACGAGTAAGCATACTAATTGATGGAATGACAGAAATCCCAGAAACACACCCAAGAAAATTTGGCAATTTAGTATGCATCCATTTATTCATCCATCCATCCTTTCATTCATTGACAAACAGTGATTATCAATGATAGTGACAGTGTATTAGCGGTGAATAAGACAGAACCTCTGTTCTCATGGAAACATGGAGCTTCTGTTCTACATGGTGAATTTGGCATTTTGATAAATCAGGGAAAGGATGGTGTTGGGACAAGTGGCTACCCATGTAAGGAAAATAAAACAATAGATTCTAACTAGATGTCATAGATGAAAAGAGATTCCTGAATGATTAAAACATCTAAGCATGAACATAAACAATAAAACTATAAAAACAAATTTATGAAAAGAAAACCAGAGGAGTATATCTTTCTAGTCATTGGATAAAGATGTTAACAAGCAAGGCAAGGCACAAAGCACAGACACCATAAAAGAAAACCCGGATACATTTGACAGCATCAACATGAAAAATACAACTTCTGCATCACAATAAATGCACTATAAACTAAGTTCAAAATAAATAACAGTGTGGAAGAAAGCATATGCAACATCTATGACAGATGAAGGGTTAATATCAAGCATATTAAAATAACTACAAGTCAATGGGAAAAATAACAAAGAATATAAATAAGCAGTTAGTAGAAGTGTCAATGCTAATAGTCTATAAATATTTGAAAAGATGCTCAACATGACTACACTAGTAATCAGGAAAATGCCAATGAAGTGCGGGAGGAGGGGGCAAGGGCACAAATGTGACCATCTGGGAGCTGACCCTGTAGTGGAGGCAATGTCCTTGAGCCGAGCTCCTGAACATGGTCCCCAGACCACACTGCTTAGCCACAAGCCATCCCTTAGCAGTCCATGAAGAGGCTAGTACAGATATCAAGAGGAAGTGTTGTGAAGCTTTTATAGCAACGCAACATCACCATGACATCTTCATTGCATGTTGCAAAAGGCTTGGTTTGCAATGGATTGGGGGATATAGATTGGTCTTTCACCATAGGTGGTTTGAGAAGCGCTACTCTGAAGGAGAGAGGAGAAAGCAGATGTAAGGAGCAGGGGTCCCCGAGTGACTGTGTGGAGTGGAGCTGCCCCATCAACTTGGACTGCTGGGCTCTGACTTATGTGAGTGAGGAATAATCTTCAGTCTTCGCCAAGCCGCTGCATTATAGCTGGTCTCTTTGTTGATGCCGTCTTGTGCCATGCTACCTGATTCAGCATCAGTCCCACAGCAGCACTTGTGCCTGTGTGATGGGGCAGGTCTGCCCATGCAGCATTGTTCCCATTGGTGAAACCCAGCAAGACACCTAAATGTGTGCCAAGGAGAGGAATGAGGAAGAAATCAAACTACTGAGCTGTAGTTCAAATCTCTCCCAGGCTTAGTTATGTGAAGAGAGAAAGTTACAGAATAAACATACAACAAAAGAAACTCTCCGGTGTGTATGTACATATATGCATGTAAATGTGCAGAAAACGTTTATACATTTTAAAAAATAATACAACACAGGATAATAATCTCACTCAATGGCTTGGTATATGGGCATGACATTCATAGCACTGTGTAAAAGCACTTTAAGAATGGAATCTAGTATTCTGTTGTTTGATTCCAACATGAGTGTTTTCAGAAAAAGTTCCTAAAGGGAATTCTCATTTTGTAAGAAGGAAATAAAGCAGAATCTCCAGAAGGAAAATTTCCAAAGTTGTATTACAATTGTGTCTTTGATAAATTGCCTCTGATGCTGAAATAACAAAGGATGTGAACATATGAAGAAAAGAATCAAGTTTTAGAGAAAAATGAGGTTCTCAAAACACATTTTGATTTTACCTAAACGAATAACTTCAAACCAGACTTTACAAAATGCTTTAGGAAAAACATTGCTGGAAAATGTAAAGATCTTGTCACTAGGACTATTATAGGCACCAAGTGTTTTCAGTAACTAAAGACAAAGGGTTTTTGAGATTTGACTAAACTGTTAATCCTGAGTACAAGGTTCCTTCTGGAAAACATGCTACTGAAGCATTTTTTTCTGAAATCCAGTGGCCTTCTCAAAGAGCGTCAGGCGTCATGTAGCAGCCAGTGCAAAGTGGGCAAGTGCGCAGCACAGGGACCCAAGGAGTCAGATGCAGAACACTGAGGCCGTGGTTCCTGCACCAGGAGGCCATACCTGAAAGTCCAGAGGGTGAAAGTGGGTAGCAAAATTATAATAACAGGTACACTTGGAGATAAAGTTCAGGATTATTACTGAATCTCGGAAATTCATTCCTGGATAGTGAGATTTGGGATTTGGACTTGGCCATCTAGCATTGGCCTAATGTGTCTTTCATGCCCCTCCATGCCCTTTCATAGCTGACTTGGTGCAGTGATGCTTCTTGGAGGTGAGTCAACAGAGCCCACCCCCACCATTTGTCTCCTCCTATTCAGCCACCCAGCTTGCAGGCCACCCCAGGCCTCAGGAGGCCTTCTGAGTCAAAGCTGAGGCTGCACCCCCATCCTCCAGGCACCTGCCACCCATCCAGGAGGTCCTACTACTGGCGCCAAAGTGTCTGGCTGTCCTGGAACACACAGAGACCTGGAAGGACTTAGATCTGCCCGAGGTTCCTGCTCTCTGCCGTGCCTGGGGCTCTGCCACCCTCCCTCTTGCCCTTGGCCCCAGCCAGCTCCCTGGGCCCTCCAACTTCCCGAGGGTCCTAGGCCACGCCTCGCTCTGGCCAAGCCTCCCGTGTCTCCCCGTCTGTGAAGGGGACCATCGGGGCCCTGAGGGGTGGGGGCCAAGGTCCCGCCTGGCAGCAGGTGTCAGCCTCCTGCCCCCCACCTGGACGTGCTGCAGGATCCTCTGGGCGCACCAGTCCCCCAGCTCCACGTAGTTGCCCGCCAGCTCTTCATCCGACTCCCCAAGCTGCTCCACCAGGTTGAGCAGCATCATGGGCACCGCCATGGACTCTGAGGCCGGGGCCCCCGGGAGCTGGGGCCGGCCCAGCCCCGACGGGTCCTCCTGCACCCAGTGTATGATCTGATCCATCATTTCCACTGCTTCAATCTGGGTGGGGAGAGGGGGGAGGGGAGGCGGGGGCTGAGGCTACATCCCGTCCAGCCCAGTCCCAGGGCTCAGCCCTGAGGGGGGAGAGACCTGTCCTCCCACCCACCCGCAGGACACCTTCCTTCACCAAGGACCTGCTCTGAGCCTGGCCCCGGGTTGGGTTGCTGGGGGCCAGGGTGGAACTGCCCCACCCTGTCTCAGGGGCTCCAAGTCTGGGGGTGCAGGCCACAAGCGGCCCCAGGGAGGAGGGAGAGGCCCCCTCCCAGCCAGGGAAGGGCATGAAGGGCCTTGGAATGTAAAATCAGCAGGACCTGAGCATGGGAGGAGAGGATTCGTTTGCTAATACCATGTGTATTTGGCTCTGTAGTTTTTAAAATTGAAACCTAACCAGCATCCACTAAAGTGCAGAGCTTGGTGAGCGTAGCTCCCACTTGTGATGACATATTGGCTACATGTCTGTCTTGCTCTGGTGCTGTCCTTGAGGGTAGGGATTATGTCATTCGCTTTTGGAGCTTGGTGTACATCAGGTGCTCAATAAATGCTGGTTGCATGCAGGTCAGGAAAGGGGTAAGGGTGACGGAATGCAGGGGTTTTCTGACCTGTGTTGCCTGAAAAAAATTGGGGGCCATGTTTTCTGTTATATATTTAAATAATTAAAGCAGTAACAGGTGCTCAGTGGGAAAAAATTCAAACAGCTTACCAATGTATAAGTCAAACTCATAAATGCATAAATCCAAGAGAAGCCCAAGTACCCGCATGTTCATTAACGGTGGGCAGGGCACTCCTGCCCCCATTTCCCTCATTTCTTTCTCTCGTCACCAGTGTAATGGTTTCAGGCCAGAGATGCACATCAAGGTGAGGCTAGTGGCAGCCACAGCAGTCATTTGAATGAAATGCACTTCAACCCAGCATCCTGATGGTGATCTGAGCCATGGCAGGTGCTCTCGGAGGGGCTGGTGATGGTGCAAACTTGAGGCTAAAGAAGGGTTGGGAGCAGACTAAGCTCAAATGCAGTGAGCATCAAAGCAGAAGTCCCCTTCTATCTACATGCCTGTTATGAACTGAATGTCTCTGTACCTCCAAAATTCATACATTGAAATCCTAACCCCCAAGGGGGTAGTATTAGGATGTGGGGCCCTTGGGAGGGGATTAGATCATGAGAGTGGAGCCCCAATGAATGGAACTTGTGCCCCTATTAATGGAAATAAGAGACCCCAGAGCTCTCTCACCCCTTCCATTTGAGGACACAGCAAAATGACAGCCATCTATGCATCAAGAAGCAGGTCTTCACCAGACAATGGCTCTGCTGGCAACTTGATCTTGGATTTCCAGCTTCCAGACCAATACATGTGAGCAATAAATGTCTGTTGTTTATAAACCACCTGACTTATGGTTATTTTTGTTATAGCAACCCAAACAGGTTAAGACAATGCCACTGGTCCCTCCCAGGTGGGCTGCTGCAATCTGGACAGAAGTAGGTTGGGGCAGAGGGCAGTGGTTGGGAGCCTGGATTAGGGTGAGGTGGGGTTCTGGGGACTGTGAACTCCCAGGCTAGCACAAAGCTTCTGGGGGCTTCAGAGAAAGGTGGTGTTGAAGCTATAGGGCTCCAGAAGGAAAGGGGACTAGAGAGGGGCAGAAAGAAACATTCTCAAACCCACATTAGAGGCCCATAGGCCCCTTAGGAAAAAGCCCGGGCTGTCCCTTCCCTCTGGGGCCTGATATTAGATGTCCAAATGGACCTGTGAAACTTGCCAGAACAGTTTGCACATTTTAAGGAAAAATAGGTGTAATTCTAAGTGGCAAGCGTATCAGGAAACTGGGAAAGCGAATGAATGGTTCTTCCCAAACATCTGGCTTGCAAGCAGAGCTGGCTGGGCTGGGGGTGGGGCAAGGCATTATCACACCCCTTGCCTTATCACAATTGACAGCGTGATGAGGATGGGACCCTAGAGGAAAGACCTTACCTGGGAACCTCCAGGGAAACTGGGTGAGGGGTCATGCTTCTTTCTAATGTTGCTCCTCCTGTTGGGGTATATCATGGCCCACAAAGGGCCCAACCCAAGCACTCCTGGAGCCCATTGTGTGCTTGTCCTTCCAGGACCAGCAAGGTGACTCCACAGCTGAGCCCTGGGCCCTGTTTGCATCTGGGAGGGTCAGGAAGCCAGAGCCCTATCCTTATTACCTACCTTTTTTGAGACAAGTCATTAGAGAGAGGGCCAGCCACTGGCCAGCAAGACTGGCCTCCCCACTCCCACCCCCACGCAGCCCAGAGCGGCTGGCTGATTCTCAAGTCCCAGGGGCCACTTCTGCCATCCCATTCCTGGTTCCTAGGGGAGGAGCTCAGGGTCCAGCCTTGTCTTCCGCTCCCCACCTGGAATTCAGTTGGGGGAAAGGCCTAGCAGGGGTGGGGGGAGGCACCTGGCTGAATGACAGGCCCCTTCTGCCAAGGGGAATCTCAAACTTCTAGGAAAACCAGCCCTCCCTCCTCAGGACTCCTCTCCCCTCTATGCATCCAGCAAGTGGAGGCCAATACAGCCTAAACCCCAGGACGGGGCAGAACTCCAGAATGTGGAGCAAGGCAAGGGAAGAACTGATAAACTAAGCATTGACAAAATAAGTCAAGAAGACCAATGCCATTTAACATATTTATTGAAATCTACTTGATGCAAGGCACTGTGCTAGATCTGGTAGGGGGAATCAGACATGAAGGGCCACCCCTGTCTTCTAAGAGCTCACAATCTAATGGGTGGGGGAGGGAGCAAAGGAGGGGGAAGCTCTAGTGCAAGGCTGATTATAGTAAGTGCCATAAAACAGACAAGTTAAGGAGATTGGGAGGAAGGAAAAGTGTGCCAGCAACCAAAACATGAACTGGGGCGGGACATAGCTACTGTTCTCAGATGTATAAATAACACTGAAGGCCAAATTTAAAGAGACCATTTATACTTCTGAAAGTAAACACCCAAACTGACGCAATGACAATTATAGAATGTTAGTATACAGAGGAATAGAGATGTTATCAATTCCTCATCTGAAGGATTTGCTGGAAGTAGGGACACACTTCCAAAACCAAGAACATGGTGGATGGGGACTTAACTCACTTCATGGGGCAAATCTGATGTCAGTACAGGAATGATACCCAGACAGGAAAGCATTATTCAAACTCATTTGACACTAGAAGGCATAGACTGTTTGCCCATCTTAGAGAACAGAAGATAGTACCACATTTAAACAGGTGTTTACAACAGTCAGGTGGGACTTGGGCCAGGTAGAATATGAGGAAAGCCAGCCACATGATGCTTCTCAGGAAGCAGCCATGATAAAATGCAATTGGCTCTTGACAGATTGCAAAAAGCAGAGACCCACTCAAGCTGGCTCAAGTCAAGGAAGTCTATGGTGGGGACACAAGTGGACCAATGAGAATGAGGGCAGTTGTTAGATGACAATCCAAGAACATAATGAGGCCAGGCTTTCCTCGGGGTGCTGGGATTGAGGCAGCTCTGGGGCACCTAACAGGAACCCACAGATCTTCAAGCCATTGCTGCCCAATTCCTCTAAATACTGTGTGGCTCCCTTTCTTCCAACACTAATTAGAAACATCTTGGTTGCCTTGTTCGAGAACCTAAAAGGCCCAGCCCATCATCTCCAGCCAGCTCTGATGACTGGTTACTGCCCTTGAGTCAGGTGGTCAGTGCTGGTATAATTAATATGGCCTAGAAGTGGGGGTGGGGGGTCACATGGCACACAACAGGACCCAAGCCAGGGGCACTCGGAATGCAACACATGAGAAAGATGCCCATTGTGATAGGGTGGGGTTCATTCTGGAAATGTGCGAGTGGGTATGGCACAACTAATCAACATAGTTAATCTCAAGCAGCAAAAACAGTAAACAATTATTCTTTTGAAATTTTCAGCAAGTATTCAAAACTTTAATAAAAGCAATGGAGGGTTTCTTTCAGAATATAAGAAAAAGATATACTTCTAATGAGAGCCGGCATCCTATGTAACCCAACTGCTCTTCATTTCCCTTGCGAAAGGAATCCATGTGATTAGAAAGAAAAATGAAATGAGGTAGATACACGAATGCATAGACAAGCACACACGAGACAGAAAGCTTGATCACATTTTGCATCTGACATAGCAGTACACCTAGAGAATCCCAGGAAATCCACCCCCAAGTTACCAGAGGCAAAAACGGAACTTGGCGCAACTACAAGAAACACGTGAAAGCCACAGACTGCTTGCATTTGGAGAGCATGGACTTCACCTGCAAACACAGTGACGAAAAAGACGCGGTCTTTAGTGTTAACTCTGGAAGAGGGTTTGAGAGGAAATTATAGAGCCGAGAATGGAAAAAAGAAAATGAGGGTGTTACAGAATGCCAGGACAATGTGTCCCGGCTGGGGGAAAGGGAGCAGTGATGACGATGCTAAGTTCCGAGTTAATACTGCATCTGGATCCTTCATAAAACCTGACACATGCCTAGTGAATAGGCAAGACATGGCCGAGTACTTGCAGGTGTAGGTGCCAGACTTGCCCCTCCGTGGACATCACCATTCCTTACCCAAATGACACTTGTATCAAACACGTCATAACAGCTTGAAAAGAGAAAACTGCTGAAAGAAGTAGTGATCTCAGACACAGATTCACGACTACTGCAAGAACTGAAGCCCACAGAGCAAAAGGAATCGCTATGTAACAAGTGCTGCCAGCGGCTCTCCAGCCTGGAGCTCAGGATGGAGATGTAGCAGAGAGCCACTGGTGTGGCCTGGGGGGCCATTCCAGAGTACCTTCTGGCTAAGGTCAGAGAGGTCACTATGGTACCTGCTTCCCAGGATCGGGGGCTTCTGGGAAGTTCTGCCCCAGCCTTGGTGGGCCCATCAGAAGGGCACACTTCCTCTCCAGGCTTTCTAGTGCCCCCCCAACCGCGGGCACAGCTGCTGGGGAGTCACACCATAGCCCCCGTGTCGCCAGCTTCTACCTGCGGGCTCTGCAGGAGGGGCCAGGCTTCTGGCCAGCCCTCGCTGCTGTTCCTCCTGGGGGAGGGTGCCGGAAGTGACAGCCCAGCCCCAGGACGACTAGCTTCTATTTCTATGCCACATGGGCCATCAGAAGGGCATCATTGCCCTCCAAACCCTTGCTTTATTGCCCCTCCTGCTGTAAGTCACAGCCCAGGCCTGGTGTGGCCGGCTTCTATCACCATGACACACAGGCCCTCAGAGGGGCACAGTTCTTCTCCGAGCCTTTGTTCTGTTGCCCCTCTTAGATGTGGCTGCAGGAGGTGACGTCAGAACACGTGGGTGAATCTCCCCCTAGTTGCCAAAAGTGGAAGCCACCAAACCAACCTCTTTCTTGTTCCAGAGTCACTTGCTAAGAGGAGGATGTGATTCACATGACAGCATCGTCAGGTGATTCTTCTTGTGTTTGAGATGTCTCTTGGGTGGATCTGCTGCTCAGGCACTGAATCCACGCCAGGTATGGCCAAGGCTCCCAGGAGCTCAAAGGATGGTCGGCTGCTGCCAACACCAAGTGTGGACCACCCCATTAATGTAGGTGAGGCCCAGCCCTGCTGCTGATGGCTAGGGCTATACTGAGGAGCAGTCAGCGTTCGGGCCAATCTGTGATGGAAGTTTCTCTCGCGTGCCTGAGTGGCCAGGTTAGATAGTCAAGTACTGCCCACAGACATGCACAGAGTCTGCAACTTGGATGAGGAGTGAGCCTGCTTCTCCGGCCCATTCCCATCCAGCCTGCCCACCTGGCATATTCACCTTTGGGTGGGGCAGGGCTTTCAACTTTTCATTTGTAATTAAAATTCTAGAAGAAAATGTCATCATACCTAACTACTGAAGCAATGAAAGTTTACGATTTAACGGACAACAATGAATGCTTGGATTTGTAAAAATTAAAAAGCTTGCATAACAAAAATGTAGTAAAAGTGCTACAAAGAGCAAAACAATAAAATTGGAAAAGAGATCATCACAATCAATATAGAAAGAACTGCTGTATAAAGTCAATATATCCAAAGGTAACTTGATAACTGGTCAAAGGAGATGAACGTACCATTTGCATGCAAGAAAACGGAAACAGTATTTAAGTCATCACATGAGAGAAAGATGATGAGACTAGGAGTCAGGAGGCCTGGGTCCACCACCAGTTCTGGTACTAATGAGCCATAGAATGACAGCAATAACTATGACGATGACAGCAGATGCCCTTCACTGAGTGTCCTATGCCAGGCGTGGTGTCGCAGTCCTCACCATAACTGCAGGAGGTAGTCCTATGTTCACCCCCGTTTTATAGAGCTGGAAACGGAGGGCTGGAGAAGTACCATCTAGGTCTCTTATGAGGAGAGGCAATCATTCCCAGAAAGAAGGCGTCACCTTACACTTGAGTCCTTGAGACGTCTCTGTTGCTATGGAGATGCTCTCTCAACTACTTTATTTTGAACAAAATAGTGCTGCTGAGGACTAGACCCATTAGCCTGAAACAAACCCCAATTAATGCTAGTTTTGGATATGTGTGAGAGTCACCAGATTGAACTGGTTTCAGGAAAAAAGGATGCAAAAAAAAAATTAACCTAGGAGCATGACCTCACAATGACAAGTTTTTGATGCTTAAAAGGCTTTTATAGGTCATTTCAAAAAGCAACACCTGAAGTGGTTATGTTGTTGAGCTACAGGACAAACTAGAAAAACCATTTTCCTAATGTTACATGAAAACGAATGTATGGCTTGGAAAGAAATTTCTAGTGAGAGCCTTGTGCAGGGATTGTCACAGTGCTACATGGCACACAGCTCGGATGGGTAGAAGGCATTAGATGAACTCTGAAACTGATGACTGAAAAGAGACTCCCAGGCTGGTGAAAACGGTGAGGTCAGAAATGCACATGAGGAGTTAGAACAAAATAATCTCATGGAACGGAACGTGGGAAAAAGGGAGTATTTTCTAAATTAATATATTATTCTATATAATATGTGATTTACAATATGTATGTATAACTAAATTAATAAATTAAATATTATAACACATTTGAGTATTCTATTTATATCCCTAAAAATTTATGAATTCAAGTAGGCCAAAAGACTCTGGGGCAATCTCTTCGGGACAGGATGCCATCATTAAACAGCTCTATGTCTCAGTTTCCCTGAGGTGGGAGCTTGGAGGGGAGGACCAACGAGGCCCCTCTTCACCCCCACATCCAGGTTTGCTCTCTCATTTTCAGATTCAAGACCTGCGGATTTAAATACCTGGAAGGTACTTTATGCCCATTAAACTAGCCAAGATCAATTAAAATGGAAAAAGCTACTCTGGAGAGGCAAAATGGGAAACATACACTTATAAGTTGCTGGTGGCAGTATAAATTGGTTTCAACATTTTTGACAATAAAATATATAAGCGCTACAAAACTGTTCATCTCCTTTGACTCTGCCATCCCACTCTAGGGCCCCGGGCTCCTGCAGGAACCCGCCAACAGCCGAGGGGCTGCGGGCCTCATCTACTCGTGGTGGGTGGGCTGATGCTTCTGCAGCGCCGACCGCCTCTTGAACACGCGGCCACATTCACTGCACTCACAGCGTCTGGCTCCACTGTGGGTCCGCCGATGGCGACTCAGGCCTGAGCTCCTCCGGAAGGCCTTTCCACACTTGTCACACTCGTAGGGTTTCAGTCCGCTGTGGATCCGCCGGTGTTTAATCAGGTCAGAGGGCCCCCGGAAGGCCTTGCCGCAGTCGCCGCACACATAGGGCCGCTCCCCAGTGTGAATGCGCTGGTGCTCCAGGAGGCTGGAGCTCTGCCGGAAGGCCTTCCCGCACTGGCCGCACTCGTACGGCTTCTCGCCCGTGTGGATCCGCCGGTGCTTGGTGAGCTCCGAGCTCCTGCGGAACAGCTTGCCACAGTGGGGACACCCGTAGGGCTTGGCCCCGCTGTGGATGCGCTGGTGCTCGGCCAGCCCATTGACCCCCCTGAAGGACTTGCCACAGTCGTCACAGTCGAAGGGCAGGTGGCCGGTGTGCATTCGCTGGTGCTTGAGAAGTTCCTGGCGATCCAGGAAATCCCTGCTGCATGCCTTGCAGGCAAAGGGCTTTTCCAGAATATGAAGCTTCTGATGGTGAAAGAGGTGGGTGTTGACTTTGAAGGACCGCCCACATTCTTCACAGTCAAAAGGCTTCTCTCTGCTGTGGACACGCAGGTGTTGACTGAGGCCTGCATTCTTCTTAAACCTTTTCCCACATTCCTCGCACTCGAAAGGTTTCGCCTCCTTCTCCATTTGCTCCCTCTTCTCCATGGCATCTTCGACAGACCGACTTGGGCCGGGGCGGGGCTCTGCAGCCACGTGGCTCTTCTGGTGCTCATTGAACTCGGAGACCCCCCTGAAGATCTTCCCACAATCGCCACACTCCCAGCTCTTCACCTCACTGTGAATTCTCTGGTGCTGCACAAGGAGGACCTTAAGCCGAAAGGCATCCCCGCACTCTTTACATGAAAAGTGATGCTCTATGGGCAGATCCTGGGGGCTCCCTCCCCTCCCCTCAGAGTCCCCAGTCTGTTTGACCTCAGGGCTGGGCTCACTGGCCCTCGGGGAGCTCGGGGATGCCATCTCCTGTGGCTGGGCCTCTTCACCCATCGTCTGCAAAAGAGGGAGGAAGGCAGTTATTCTATGCTGTCAAGGATTGCTTTCCTCCTGAGACAGCTGCTTAGCACCAGGCCTGGGGCCACCAGGGCGGGACAGCTGGGGCCCATCCAACTGGAAGCAAGGACCACAGAGGGAAGGGGCAGCCACACCCTCTCTCCAAAGGCTTACTTAGCTGGGCCATCCCCATGATTTCCTCACATTTCTTCAGGATTCCTTTTCACTTACCAGAATACCTAACTCGATCTGTGTTAAGGGTCTAAGACCAACAGCACGTGTCTTTGCACCAGGTGAGAGATCAAAACAGAATTCCAAACAGGAACTCCTGTTGGGGGGGAAAAGGAAACGGGTTATGGTGGCAGCCAGAGAGGACATCAGAACAGTACAGAAACAGGGCAGGGCCTTCAAAGGAGAGCCCCTTTCAATATTCAAAGTATGGGTTGGCTGTGACCTTAGGAAGTCATTCATCCAATTCAAATCCCTTTCCCAAGGGCTGGCTCCTTCCAGGGGCTGGATAAGGCAGGTTCTGGGCTCACCTGGGCAGAATGCCAGGTGGTCATCCTGAGGAGCTGACCCTCCCTTTCTCCCTATCCACCCCCTCAGGGCCCACACACTGAACTTCACGCTCTCTTGTACAAGCCCACACCCAACCCCAGCAGTCTAAGAACACTCTCCACCTCACACATGCAGCCCAATTGTGCACAGGAGCTTGCTGTTGTCAACCTCTCTTCTCAACAGTAAACTACTATAAAATGGCTATGCAATTTCCATCATTTGTGGGTTTAAAAAGTATTCTAAATTACAGTGGCCAGTTTGTTCTCATTTCTTTCCAAGAAAAGGCCAGGGGGGCTTCTTTCTGGGCCATTAGGAGTTGGGGGGGAGCTGCAATTTTGAGGTGTTGGGTGTGGCAGACCCTTTGTATTTCCTTGCAGTCCATCACTGGGAAGCACAGCCCCCTCATCCCACTCCCACTGCATAGGACCACGAAGCTGGTGGAAGGGCTAGGGGATGTCCTTACTCACGGAAGTCACGTGCTCATAATATGCCAGTGTCGTCTGCTCAGTGTCCAGCCTCAATCACTCCCTTTGTGAGGTACTGTGCCACATCGCCAAATGTCAGTGAGTCCTGAAAGAATTCAAAGGGATAACCAGTCCTTCCATCCATTCTAGAATGAGGCAGAGGCAGCACCAGTAATACCAGGGACACATGGTGAGGGTCTGGAGTGGGTGTGCCTTGCTAACATGGAAATCTAACCACAGGTGTCAAGAAGTCCTAGAAAGAGAACCTGACCGAGTGCCAGGAGACCTGGGCCATGGCCCTGGCCTCCCATTGTCTTCCCAAGGGACCTCCATTTAATCACTTTCCTGGATTGAAACTCAGCTCTCCCAGCAGTATGATGGGGATTACAAGCCCAGCGGGCATTGGCTCCTTGGCAGAATCCAAGCAGAGAAGTAGAGGGAGGGAGGGAGGGAAAGCAGCAGCTGGGGTTCAGGCCCTGCCTTCTGTCATCCTGGGGCAAGACGCGAGGCCAAGGCCAGAATTCGGGAGCAATGACAGATCGCCAAGCCAGGCAGAGGGAAGCACAGCTCAATAGGGCCTCCAGCAGCTCAAGAGGGCCTGGTCAGGACCTGGTTTCCCAGGACTCTATCCTGGGGAAGGGCAAGACCCTGTGGGAAGGGGCACAGGCAGAGCTAAGGAAAGTGAAAAGAGCCCTGAGTGACAGCAGCTCTGCCTCTGGGTTCCCTGGGACGAGACTGGCGATTTCTTTTTCCCTGGTTTTACATCTTGTTGAGCCTTCTCTTGCATAGCAGCTGAATGACAAGCCAAAGCCTAGGTACGTCTAAGAAAACATACCCCAAACAGTAGAGAAAGTGGGCTGGAAAAGAATGAATACAGGCAGGCCAGAGGGAGCCCTGACAAGAACAATGAATGTTAGTTACTCCAGGCATAGCTGGGAGAAGACAGACACAGACGGAGAGCTGATGGCAGGGAGGCTGGCTTTCAGAGACAGGCCAGCCACAGGCCTCCTAGCAGCCAACGTGAAGAGGTCAGTGCTCGCTCACACTGCCCGGAAGGAAGCGTTCCCAAAATAATATTGGGAGAAATAACTAGGAAGTGAGAGATTCTTTCCCACTTTGTAGGAGCAACAAAAACCCAAGTCAAGTCACTAGAGGGAAGAGAGGCAACCAAGGGCGGGAACCAGGGCTTTCTGACCAGCAGCAAGGCCATGTAAAGGCTACATCCCAGCTCGCTGAAACAATCTGCCAGGTGACAACGAGACAGTTGCAGACAAGAACATTTCTGTGATACATTCGACTAAAGGAAAAGCTGAAAAAAAGTTGGAAAAAGAAGCATTAAGAAAAAGATCTTCAGGGCCGGCCGAGTGGCACGATGGTTAAGAACTCACTTGGGACGCCAGAGGACCCTGGTTCGGATCCCACATATGAGGGCCAGCGACACTGCCGTCCACAGCTAAGATGCTGAACAACAGCTCAACCTGGATCTGGGCTGCTGTGAGTCGCCGGTGATGGCGTAGGCTGCAGCCCCTGCTGCAGTGGGTTGCCATGGGCTACCGTGTGTAGCCAGCAGCCAGCGTGAGCGGCCAGCAGCCGCAGTGAGCAGCCATCCAGAAGCCGGCGACTGATGTGCCTCACCCAGGAAGAGCGCAATGATAATACCAACATGGGCCAGTGAAGCAATGTCCTCCACAACTAGACTGAAGAACAAAATGACAGCAACTTGTCTGTTCCCCTTCCCCTAATTCCCCAACGCTGTTCCCATCCCCCCAATTCCCCAATAAAAAATCTTTTAAAAAAAAAGATCTTCAAACACTAAGTTGCTAAATAAAAGGTCTGAACAATAAATATGTGTAAGTTACCTTTTTCTTCCAGATTGCAAAATGTGTTAAACATAAGATCCTACCAGACATGTGCATGTCCCCTGCCTCCCACTTCAGTGAGTGCAAAGAACCAGGAGCACAGTTTCTGTTCTGATGTCAGGTCAATTCAATTGAATTCATAATTAAATGAAAAAGAAGCATTTTTACACCAGCTCAAGGAGTACAAACCCCAGATATTCCAGCAGAAAAAACTTTTTACACACAATTAGATGCTATGTTAAAAGGATGTACGGAGGAGACTGCCACTTCTGGTCATGATGGAGTCACAAGGAAAAACAATGTAGAAAACTGGACAAAACAGATGTGAAACAACAGTTTTTAAGACATCAGACAGCAGGCAGTGCAGGATCATGATCCTTGAGAGAAGAGAAACAAATGAGGTGAGCTGTATCACTGTTCCAGTTCTCTGTCTGGAGGCAATTTCCAGATTGAGTGTTGGGAAGGGGGATCCAAGCAGAGCTTGGTGGCTTCATCAAGACAGACCAGCATTCAAGGCAGCTGGAAGTTTCAAAGCAGAATTCCAGAAAGGAGGATGCTATACAGAAGAAAGCTCCAAAAAAACCCCCAAAAAACCAAAAAAACCTCCACAAACCTCCATAAGGTTCCCCTTGAGTCTTTCCTGACTACTAAGCCATGCATGCATACAGTGGAACCCCAAAGGACTGGGAAAAGCATGGCCAGGAAGCTGTAAGCTGAACAATTCCCAGGATACATAAAGGTAGCAAAATGCTCAGGTCCAACAGACCAGAGTAGAGTCCTCAGTGATCACCTGGGGGCATTCAGTAAATAAAGAAAGGAAAAAGAACAGATGGGACAGACAGAAACAAACAGCAAGACGGTAAATTTAAATCCAGCCACATGGATAGTTAAGTTAAATGTAAATGGACCCAACAATCCAATTAATAATCCCCAAATCATAAGAACAAGAGGAAGAGGGAAATGATGAATGAGGCTCAGAACTCTGGAGATCTTACTGAGAGTCCTAGGACTCAGAGAAGGAAGAAAACCAGAAAGCTTAGGTATGAAATCAACAGGTGGCAGAAAACCAATAGAAAACCAAACATAAAATAAAAACCCATAGACATCAATAGGTGGCCAATGCAGGATGACATCTAGCAGATTACAGAAATGCGAATCCTTCACAAAAGATGCAGACAGAGAAACTGAAAAAAATCCAACGAGGGGAAGGGGAGAGAAGGGTAAGTATTTGCATTTTTGGAGTAAAAAAGGAATAAAGTAAGAGTGACTCGTAGCTAAAATGAGCGCACCTAGACTGTGATGTGTGCCACACCGGGGGTGGAGCCCGTGTCTAGAAGGGTCTGCTTTGTTTCTATAACGCATGCATTTTTAGTAACCAAGCTGCAATTCTTTGATAATCAGACAAGAAGAGCAATTTTAAAAGATGTGGGTAGACTTTGGATAAGAAAGATGCTCAGCAAGCAAGAGGACAGGGCTGAGGCCAAGGAGACAACAGGAAATGGCCGTCGAAGCTGGGCAACATCCACGCGGGCAAGGCAGGCACAGGGAAGAAGGGCTAGCAGGAATGTGGGGGTGGCCAGAAATCTCAGAGGTTGTGACTTCCTGGGCTCGGCCCCCCATGCTATCAGTGCCATGGACAGGCGTGAACAGAAAGCTTCCTTTTGCCTCAGTGTCCACAGAAGCCCCATGCCCATCTTTAACCAGCTGCCCAGCAGCCAAGCCCTGTGTGTCCCACTGTCACCTGAGCAGGACCCTCTATGAGCAGTTGGGTTCTTCCTGGTATACATTTGATGTTGACTTCCAATACAAAACAAACTGGTCATAGATTACTTATACAGCTTATTTTAAAAAATTTACTTCCAATTGCATTGAGGTTTTGCTGTCCAGCAGAATGGGGGAGGGGGGGAGTACACCTTGCACTCACCTTCTGAGAAAGACGGTCTGTTATAAACCTTGTCTCACTGCCCTCAGGCCAGAGACCTAAGGCCTTAATCCCCCACAAGGCCCTGGACCAGGCCATCAGGCCCATATTCCGCACCTCAAATCTCAGTCATTCCTTCCAGACACTCTGACCTTCATTCTTCCTAGATATGCCAAGGAGACACCCCTCAGGGCCTCTGAACCTGACAAATATGGCTTCTAAGAATCTGGGCCTCACTTAAGTGTCACCTCCCTAAAACGTCTTCACTCTCCAGTCTCATCCGGGTTTACTCGTAACACTTTCCATGACCTAAAACTTATCTTCTGAAATTGCTTTTTACCTGACTCTCCCCAGGAGAAATGTCACCTTCCACAGGACCGGGGCCTTCTCTTTCTTGGTCACCCTGATCCCCAACACCTGCAGCAGCTGCTGGCACTGAGTGGGCATGTGATAAACTGAGGGAGAGGGTCGTGTTATATGGAGCTGACTTCCATTTACAGGGCACCTAGTATGGGCTTGGCACTGCTTTCCCCTTCACTTAATTTAATTATTGCAACCTGTATTATTACTATGCCTCCACTTTACAGAGAAGGAAGTCATGGATCCAAGAGGTCAAGTAACTTGCCTGAAGTCCAGCTCCTAAGGTTTGAGACTTTTCAAACCATACCAGAGAAGACAGAAATAATATGAATCTCTCTCTCCCTCCCTCTCTCTCTCTCTCCCTTTCCTTCCAAGCCATCTACATTTAATTGGGAAAATCCTCCTGAAGTGTTCCATTTAATTGAGCGGATCCCACCGAAGTGTTTTTACTTAATTGGCCTGATTAACTGTTGAAATCCTGGAGTCCCAAGTCCCAAGTGAATCATTCATTATCCTTTCCTGGGTAGCCAACAGGAGTGGCCCTTCCTGTACCAGGCTTTCCCAGGGGACTTCATGGGAGCGCACTTCAGATCACCATCCACAGCAACAGAGCCCAAGGACACACAGAGATCATTTAGAAGGTGCTCATAAAAATAAGAGGGAAAATGTAAACCCCGATTCCATAAAAGGAAGGTAAACTGTATAATCAACCAAGTGTATCAGACAAAAGTTTTAGAAGCCAAAAAAGATCATGAAAAAAGATAATAACACATTAACCCCCACTGCAGTTAAAAAGAAAATTACCGGGGCCGGCCGAGTGGCGCGATGGTTAAGAACTCGCTTGGGATGCCAGAGGGCCCCGGTTCGGATCCCACATATGAGGGCCAGTGACACTGCCCTCTACAGCTAGGATGCTGAACAACAGCTCAACCTGGAGCTGGGCTGCCGTGGGTCGCCGGCTACGGCGTGGGCTGCAGCCCCTGTGGCAGTGGGTTGCCATGGGCTACCGTCTGTAGCCAGCAGCCAGCGTGAGCGGCCAGCAGTCGCAGTGAGCGGCCAGCAGCCGCAGTGAGCGGCCGTCCAGAAGCCGGCGACTGATCTGCCTCGCCCTGGAAGAGCGCAATGATGGTGCCAACTTGGGCCAGTGAAGCAACGTCCTCCACAACTAGACTGAAGAACAAAACGACAGCAACTTGTCTGTTCCCCTTCCCCCAATTCCCCAGCACTGTTCCCATCCCCCCAATTCCCCAATAAAAATCTTTAAAAAAAAAAAGAAAAGAAAATTACCATCAATCCCAGAGACAATCGGATCACTTAGAAGACATGTTACACAACTGTTCCACTTTAAAACGGTGGAACTAATCTGGAAAAAAAGCTGGACGCCGTGACCAAAGTGACAAAAACAGGTGTCTGCTGCCTTCCAAAAGTGAACCTTGGGGGAGCAAGGTCAAAGCAATTCCAGGCAGAATATGAAAACCATTGTAGTGCACCCAGTGGATACAGAGGGTGAGGCTGACCTTCAACGTAAGTCGCTATGGAAAAGCATGCCCCAAATCGCAGAAGGTGCACTTCTATACCCAGCCAGGAAATGGGAATTTGGACAAAGATATGGGAAAACAAATCTCTATCTCTTAACGTAAATAATATTATCTTCCTTCTTTAAGTGAGATGTAAAGTGTAGTCTAATGACTATACTTTGTCAGACAGCGAAGGCCCTGTCAAGGTTGACTTTGGACTCCACCCTGAACCTAATCGAGTGCCACAGCCGCTGCAGGGGTTTCATGAACACAGGGAATCTGAAAAACCATGCTTTCTAAATCACAAGAGCTCACCGAGTGAACAAATGTTCCTGATAGTGCTTTAGATGGCAATGTGACTTTTAACCAACTTATTCAAACTGAATTTTCCATAGGGAATCAGAAACATTAAAAGAACCAAAATAACCATTCCACATTGATCAGAAAGTCAGAGTTGAATTCAATGGAGACAAAAACCAACCCGTGTCATAAAAAGTCAAGAATTAGGTGTCTTCTGGTTACTTTTGAGCTGAGAACCCCTCCTCAGAATGTCTGGCTTCTAGTAAAGACTGCTTTGGAACCTAAAAGATCAGTGTTTGACCGATTCCATGGCACAAATAGCCAAGCAACCTCCTCGGCAGGTGCTGTCTGTCCCTGGGCAGTGGGGGTAGGAGACAGGCATCAAGGCCACCCAAACTAGATCAATCTGGAAGCTTCTGGAAATTTCCAAGGGGTGCTAGAAACAGCGGGACTCCCTGGAGTACCTAGATAAGGACCTGTAACAGAATGTCCTCAGACCCCTGTAGACAACAAGTGGCTCATGGTGTTTGGTTCTGGGCCAGAGCAAAAATACCCTGGGGGGTATTTTTATAGGGCACACAAGAGACCTCACTCTTCAGCATCTAATTCAGCATCTAATGGGTGCCTGCAGCTCCCTCTCCCATCTAAATGATCACCTGGATTCCCAATTCTCCTTACTGGATATTTGTTTTCCCTTGGATCATGTCACTTAGACTGACAAAACTATCTCTGGGCAAAGATGGTTCGGTGACACTGGCATATATAAAAATATAGCCACGTTTGCAATGGAAACAATACTTCCCACCGTCTTGCATCCCCACCCATGGGGCCTTCTAACAGCATGGCCAGCTTTAAGGCCTGCAGTTAAGGTCTGTAAACACCAGACTTACCCAAAATGGGCACACAGGAATAGTTCATCATCTTTTGGAACAATTCTGTGTGATCAGTCAAGCAGGTAAGGCCCTACCTATTGTACTGAAATAATTCAGGGGGACAGAAGCAGACTTAGGAACATGTTTTTCTGGGTTGTGAGTGGTCAATCAAAGGACAGGCTGACACTGAACACACCCTGAGTCATCTGGGTCTTCCCTGCTTTCAGGCAAAGCCAGGACACTGAGCTGAGCCAGGCCTGGCCTTCACGCACTCTCCACCTGTTGGGCCAGGATGTGGCCCTGAAGACCCCATTTGGGCCCACCTTGTACTGTGCACACACAATGCTGCTAGAAGTGGCAGAATCCTAAAGGGCCAAAAGAGAGGGTGTTTCACCAGGAAAGTCTGTTTCTCTTGGGATGTTTGTGTCTGTGTGTGTCTTTTTCTGTGTGTGTGGGTGGGAGGCATCTGTCTCTGTCTTCCCGAGTTTTCTTCTCTCACTCTGCCTGGGCACCTGTCCCTCTCTGTTTAGGTTTCCATTTTCTTTCCCTTCTATAAAAAGCCAGAAGGTGGACCAGAAGGAGATTTTGCAGTGTTTGTTGTACTTAATTGAGGAAAGGTTTACGTTTCCATTTCCCCAAGAAGATGCATGGCATCTTAGTAAAAATCAAAATAAATTGTAAATGTAGCTTTGTTTAGGTTATACTGCGCTGGCTATGAAAGATTCTAAATGGGGGTGGGTGTGCTGTGTAAATCCCAAGGGACCCTGGGCCATTTGCGGAGCCCAGGCAGGTTAGGGTCAGGGCTGGGATCACTGGGTTAGAACCCTGGTTGGGGTTTGCTAAGAACTCAAGCGACAGAGTAGCAGGTATGGGTGGGACCAAGGAGCCTGCATTTCCAACCAGCACTTGGCCCCCCTTAGCACTGGGCCATCTAGAGTCTGGAAGCTTCCTTGCCTCTGCTCAGCAGACAGGATTCCAACCGGTGAGCCTACTGAGTGGGATCCTACTCTGCGCTGTCAGACTTCTAGCAAGAGAATTCACACTTTCTAGTGATTTTCCAAAGGTTCTCTCACCCAAAGAAGGCTGAAAATCACTGCTTAATAGGAGTCTAAATATAGATCCAGGGAAGTTTTTGGGGAATGGACTGGACTGTGCCAGGTACAGTGCATGCTGCTTCTACTTAAAGACCCAATGGGGGAAGAGAGGGTGGGGGTTGGGGTGAGGCAGCATTAGTGCCCAGAGGGGGTGCTGTTCTAGCAATCCCATCTGAAATCCTTTGGTAAGGAAAATGTCGGGTCTGAGGTTGAAGAAAAAATATTTCACTGACCAAGGAGACTGGAGGGGCCTGGCGGCTGGGCTAGGCAAACGCTGGCTGGAGGGTGTCAGTTGAAACAGGGTGGGACCTCCGGGAAGAGGGCCAGGGTTTGGGGTGGGGGGGGTGACTGAAAGGGACCATGGGCTTTGGACGGCAGGCGAATGTGTGGGGGGGCGGATGGAAAAAGACATGTAATTAATCACCCAAATATAGACTAAAAGAGGCAGCAAAGGAGTTTAAGGGGGGGGGCACTGGAGCAGGAGATGTTGGCCCCAAGAAGGGTGACAGAAAAAGCCCTGTTCAAACCGAGGGCCTTCGGCTCCTCTTCCCCCAGCAAGGGCTGCCCCTCCCCCTCCCTCACGCCGCTTGAGCTCTAGCGTCCCCATCCTCCCCGCCAAGCTGAGGATCGACTCCCACTCAAAAGGAAAAGAGGGACTCCACTGGAAGGAACCGTCCCCAGCTAACTTACCCTGCGCCCCTGACTGTGGCTGAGCCCCTCTCCCAGACTGGGAAGAATCCCTTTAAAAACCCACACCAACGCCCCCTCCCTCTCAGCCTCCATTGCGCTCGGGGCAGCGGTCCGCTCTTTCCCACACTGACCCGTTCCCACCCCTTAGCGTCTTCCAAAACGCAGCGTAGGCTTCGACACGTCCGCGATTCCGGCCCCTGACCGCCGCCCCCCGCCCGCCGAGGGAAGGGCTTCGGGCCTCCTTGTATCCGCCATCCGGGACCCATTCCCCGCTCCAGCTGGCCCAGAGACGCCCCCCCGCAAAGGCCTGACCGTGCCGCCCCCTCCACCGCACACTCTCCGCAACACTCACCCCAACCCCGCACACTCTCCTGGGTCATCCCCCTGCGATCCTCCTGCTGCCCAAAGAATCACCTCGGCCCCGCACATTCACCCGCGTCCCGCGCACTGTCCCAGGCTTCCAGGGCATCCTCTCGCGGCCCGAACGACCATCAGTCTCCGCACACCCTCCCGCGCTCCGCGCACATCCTTCGGTGGCCCGCACACTCACCTCAGCCTGGCGGCGGCCTACGCGAGACGGAGCAGCGCTGGCACGGTCCAGGCAGGCCCGGCGTGGCAGGAAGCGCCACGGAGCCGCCCGCGGCCGGCTGAGCCCAGCAGCCCCTCAGCGCGTTTCCGGAGCCGCGGGCGCCGCTGGGGGTAGTGAGCGAGAGAGGCCCCGCCCCATCCCGACCCCGCCCGGCCTGCCGGTCCCGATTGGACCGGCGAGGGGGCGGGGCGGGAGAGGGGCGGGACTGAGGCCGGGGGAGGGTCGGGCCAGAGCCTCGGGGAGTCAAGCGCAGCGCTGAAGCATAGGTGGAGGGGCGAGGAGTGGAATGAATCTATGAATGAATGAATGAGTGAATGAATGAATGAGTGAATGAATGAGTGAATGAATGAACGAGCGAACGAACTGACCAACCCACGAAAAAAGGAACAAAAGGATGTAAAGGACCCCTCTCCGTTGGACGCCTTTTGGAGAGGATGAGGGTGGGGAGACGAGAAAGGCAGGCGAAGTAGATCAAAGTCAGCCCCCATTGGAGGGGTCAAAGCACCTAACTGAGTCACCAAAGATGTGAGGCCTGGCTGAGCCAGGCACTGAGAAGACATCTGTGAGCAAAATCAGGCCTCATCGCTGCCCTCAGAGGGCGCGCTTTGGCGCCCAAGAGCTCGTGTGTGTGTGTGTGTGTGTGTGTGTGTGTGTGTGTGTGTGTGTGT
>NW_017731769.1:681053-682367 GCF_001890085.2 Hipposideros armiger | reverse complement strand
GATGTTCTCTTTTATTCTTGTGCAAATACTATGTCCCTCTTCTAAACTAGTTGAGATGGTTTAAGTAAAGTAGTAAAAGACTTTAAAAATGAATATTGTATATCTGAAAGTTATTTTGCAACTGTTTCCAAGTAGGCAGCACATTGCTCTAATGTCCCTGGGAACCAGTTATTAATTGGTGTGAAGATTTGATGAAGTACTAAGGAAGATTTCTTCTAAAGTTTATTAGAACACGTCAGCACTTAAGATAGCAACTTTAGTATTGCCTGGGACTCCTCCGGCATCCCTTCTCCTTCCCATCCAGTTATTCCTAGGCCCTGCAGTTTGCACCCCTGCCACTGTGCTTTAATTTCTTCCTTGGAATTCCCACTGCTGCTGCTGTAGTTCAGGACCCCAGCATTCCTTGCTAGTACTATCAAATCCTTACCTGATTTCTCTTTTCTCCCATCTATTCCTCACAGCTCTGCACTATCATCTTCCAAAACATATACCTTTATTCCTGAAAACCTGCCATTAGCTTCCCATTTTCAATTCTCAGGTACTCAGCATCTGCCCAATAAGAAGACGCCCTTTGTAGCTTCAGACTTACATTCTTCCTTTCCTCCCCACCTCCAGATTAGCTGGCACCCATTACTTCCTTTGCTTATGCTCCTCCCCTAGAACACTTTTAATTCCTTCTTTCCTCTCCCTATTGGAGTCTTATTCTTTAGCAAGATACACAATCATCGTATTTTTCACTACCTAGTCACAGCAAGATGCGCTTCCCTAATTGTTATGTAAAAACAATTGTAATTTTTGGTGTTACTTTTATTTCCACGTTTTTTATTCTCACTGGCATAAAAAATGATTGATCTTGTATTCATTTTAAGTTCCTCCACAGCACTTGACAGAGTACTTTTTATATAGGATGCTCTAGATGACTGTTGAGTGAAGAGTAGAAATTTAGAACATAAGTTTGTTTTTCATAACTTTAAGAGGTCATATGATTCCCTCCAATGGAATCCTATCACATCGATTGTTAGTCACTGCAAGGACATTGTTACCTGTTGCTTAAAGCTTACTGGAGAGTTTTTAAATTATGGTATTTCATGATACAGGACTGTCAGTCTTTTTCTTTTCTGGCTGCACTTTGGCATGAACTGTTCATTAACCCATTGCTTCCAGTAAACTGTAGTACTGTTGCACTTCTACGGTAATAACATTTGCTTCAACTGGGACGTTTAAAAATTTTCTTAAGTGGACATTTTGATCTGCATGCATTCATTCTAATGTTTTTATTTGGAGTAAATAATGAGCATCCTGTGACTATTAAGA
>NW_017731769.1:670207-674787 GCF_001890085.2 Hipposideros armiger | reverse complement strand
GCACGCGCGTAGGGGTGGAGGAGAAACGCACTTGAGTTAATTTCAAAACAACAGGTCATACTATGAAGAAAAAGAACAGGATTCTTGGATCCGGGTTATTGGAAGTAGTGACAGCTAGTCATCTGGAACTACAATAGTTGCCACTACTTTCAGATGAATTTGCTGCCAGTCAACCAAAATCTAGGAAACTGCAGCCACCCTGCCGCGTGCTAAGCCCATCGATGCTTTCCTGAAAATGCCTGTTTCGAAAGGAAGATGGTACTCTACAAGGATCAACATATAACATATGAGAATTATCAGATCAGTGAAGAACATCAATCAGGGTGATGTTTGGGAGTGAAGGCTGGGGGACTTCAGTGAGGCTACGGTTGAGATGAGGCTTGAATGACAAGAAGGACTCCACCAGGTGAAAGTTATTGAAGACAGGAAGAGTGTCCACAGGTAAAAGGAACTGCAAGTGCAAACCACCCCGTGACAGAAGCAAATTGGGTATGTTCCAGGATCAAAAGGAAAATGGTGGAGAGCAGTAAGTAAACCAAGGCAAAGAAGAGTCACGCTGGAGGGGATGATGCTGGGCACTGAAATTAAGTCTGAAGGACGCAGTCTAACTTTTTTCTTCATTTATTAATAATAATTCAATGCCGTATTAGAAATAATGATTATAACCAACTTCTTCATTTTTAAAATACATTTTAACAATTTTATCCATTAGATGCTCACAATCTTTTTCTTATGTTCCTGCCACATTTTATTATGAAAACTTTGCAACAACAGATCAATTGAAAGATTTGTACCCATGTACCATCATGCTCAACTGGCTTAATTGCGTGGCCATCCTCAAATCACTGATCCATTTCAAAGTAAGTTGTAGACATCAATCAGTACACTTCACCCCTAAACACTTCAACACACATAGCATTAGCTAAAGATCAATAACTGTTTACTGTTCTTTTTAGGTTTTGGTGGTAAAACTTACATACAGTGAAACACACACATTTTAAATGCCCTATGCTGTGAGTTTTGACAAATGTGTACTCGAAACTGCTGTCAAGATACAGAACACAATCAACACCCCAGAAATTTTCCTTGTGCCCATTTTCAGTGTCCCCACTACAATCCCACACAGGCAACCATTGTTCTAATTTTTTTCCACCATAGATTACTTTTGCCTATTTCAGAACTTCGTATGAATGGAATCATATAGTATGCGCTATTTTTTGTCTGGATTCTTTCATTTAGTATGATGATTTCGAGATTTATATATGCCGTTGAATGTGTTATTGCTCTTTTCCTTTTATTACTGAGTAATATTTCATTGTCTGGATACATCTGAGTTATTTTATTCACTTACCACTTTATGATCTGGGTTGTTTCCGTTTTGGACTACTATAAATAAAGCTACTATGATTATTTGTGTACAAGTTCTCGTAGACATATGCTTTCAGTTTACTTGGGTAAGTACCTAGAAAGGGAATTGCCATGTCATAGGATAGTTGCATTATAAGAAACTGCCAGAATATTCTCCAAAGTGGTGGTACAATTTATGTTCCCACCAGAAATGTATGAGAATTCCTTTAAATCCCAATCCTCCTCGTCATTTGGGGTTGTCAGCATTTATTTTTAGCCATTTAAGTGGGTGTGAAGTGGTAACTCATTGTAATTTGAATTACCATCTCCCTGCTGACTAATCATGTTGAACATGATTTTTTTTTATGTGCTTACTGGTCATTTCTCTATCTCCCTTTGGTTTCCGTTCAAATAGCTTGCCCACTTTTATGAGATTGTTTGTCTTTCTATTGTTTACTTGTGGGTGTACTTTTTTTAAAAACAAGATCTTTTGAGGTATAGTTGACATATGATAACCTGGACATTTTTAAACTGTATAATCTAATAAAGTTTGACATGAAACCATGACCACAATCAAGGCAATAAACATATCCATTATTCTCAAAGTTTCCTTGTGTCCCTTTGTAGTCCCTTTTTCCTGTTTCTTCTCGCTGCTCTCATCCTCAAGCAAGCACCGATCTACTTTTTGTCACTAGGGTAGTTTGCATTTTCTTGAGTTTTATACAAATGGAATCATAAAATAAATGCTCTTTTGCATCTGGTTCCTTTCACTCAACAAAATTATTTTGAGATTCATCCATATTGTTGCATGTACCAACAGTTCATTCATTTCTATTGATGAATAATATTACATTGTGTAATATTATTTATATATTATAATATTAATATGTGTACCATAATGGGTTTATCCATTCATTGGGTGATGACATTTGGGTTGTTTCCAGTTTGAGGCAACTATAAATAAAGCTGCTATGAACATTTGTGTACAAGCCTTTATATGGACATTTATTTCTTTTTATCTTGGGTAAGTACCGAGGAGTAGTATGGCTGATAATATACTAGAGGTACATTTAACTTTTTAAAAAACTATCAAACTGTTTTACAAGGTGGTTGTACCATTTTATATTCCCACCAGCAGTGTAGGAGAGTTGCACATTTTTGTCAATACTTGGTATGGTTAGTCTTTTTAATTTTAGTCATTCTAATAGTTGTATAGTGTAATCTCACTATGGTTTTAATCTGGATTTTCTTGACTAGTGATGTTGAGTATATTTTCAAATCCTCATTAGCCATCTGTGTATCTTATTCGGTGAAGTGTCTGCTTAAACCTTTTGCTCATGTTATTATTACTGGGTTGTTTGTCTTCTTATTAAGTTGCAAGAGCTCTTTGTATATTCTAGGTATAAGTCTTTTGTCAGGTATAAGCTTTGTAAGCATTTTCTCCCACGCTGTGGCTTGTCTTGTGCTCTGGAATCATAACATTTGGGTTCTCATGGACTGGATTCCTAGCTGTGGAGCCATGGGCAGATTATGTATCTCCGCGTCTCAGCGTCTTCCCCTGTGAAAGACAGAGTAAGTGCAACTACATCGTAGTTTTGTTGTGAGGATAAATGAGGCCCTGTTTAATAAGTAGATGTAAGTATTTCAGGGCAGGACCTGGCACAGAGTCTTCTCTTCTTCATATTATGTAGATGGTACAGTTGTTGGGGATGGCAGAGAGCAGGGTACAAACCTGTCAGTAAATGGCTAAACTAGGAGACAAGACAAAATTGATTCTGGAGGTTAGGTCAAAGAACTCAAGGGGCTGTGTTATTGGAAAAGTCACCTGTGTGGATGTGAAATGACTTTAGAATTATTACATGCTTTGAATATAGTTAGGAAGGAATTTTTCCTATGTAATTACAAAGCATGATTATTGCACAATTCTCACTTATTTAGGCTGAAGAGATGATTGTAAGGGCCATATGTAGATTTGGAAACTACCAAGAATTAAGACATATGTTTTTTCTAAGTAATTTATTTTTTTTTCTTATGCAATGTGTTAGGTTTTTCTGTTACTTTATTTTTTCTCTTTATCTGCTTTATTCTTTCATTTTAGAGGCTTCTCACAAATATATATTGAACCTACTAGTTTCTTTACATTTGAGATATGTCTTTAAATAGATGTATGAAAGCTTTGTGTTTGTGTCGCATCAGTTGTCCAAATCGGAGCCAAGTATTTTTATTTAAGGAAAATTAACACTCGTTAACATTTGACATATTCTTCCAAGCCACACTTTTGATAGGGAAGCCTCATTAGCCCCATATACAGAAGACATATCTTTTGAATATGGGTCAGAATAGAAATTTTCTATTTTAGTGGTGAGCACAAATGTCTGAACTTTGTTTTATAAAAGTTAACACAGAAAATGTTAAAAATATTGATTAAAAAATCCTTTCAAGTTAATGTAAATTTATTTTTTGCTGAATATTGAATTAACCACATTGTATCTCAACTTTTTTCTTTTATACTTGTAGAATTTGTTTCTTAAGCAACGCAAGATTTTCCACCGTGCTAGAATTATTCAGATCCAGAGACTGAGAAAAATTGAATATATATTTAAGGACTTCTTAAAGGTCTGTTTTATTTGGTAATACAATACGTACTCATAAAACACAATGTCTATTTTGATGTACAGGTTAAATTGTTTCATAATTTAGGGGACAAGTATTCTGGTTATAAATTTTAAATCTTAACTGTTTTCCCATTGGATTTATTGTTCATGGTTTAACATAATAAGTGTTAAATTTATTTCTAGTTTTAGAATTTATTAAGAGTGTTGTGATATAATTAAAACAGGAAATAGTCAATTGGGAATATTACCCAGATATAGACCCTTGTGATTAAAATTGATACTGTAATCATAATTTTGTGTTTAACAATCAGTGTTTAGGAGATTATCAATGACTGTATTATGGAGCATAATATGTCTATGATTAGGTTCTGATGTCTTTTACTTGTGTTGTGTCACCAGTTTATGTAAAATAGAAAGTAGCAATTGTAATTATTGAAGATCTCCTTTATTTTTAAATATACGTTGTGAGTGTTTTATGTCACATTTGCTGTTAGAATTACTACAGTGACGAAAAGTGGCTTTACATGCATTCTTACTATCACAAGAGAAGGCCCGGATGCCTGGCAGTATGAAAAGGCCACAGGAGGGCAACAGGTTATGAACTGAGAACCAGATACA
>NW_017731769.1:664858-668498 GCF_001890085.2 Hipposideros armiger | reverse complement strand
ACTTTTGATGTTTAATTGTACAAGTTTAGCCCATGAGCTGCAAGGTTGTGGTTTATGACTGAGCTAGGCTTTTTGTTTTAGGGCGAGAAGGACTTGGACAAGGCTAATGAACATTCTCTTACCAATGAAAATGGTGAATTGAGACAAGAAGTGGCCAAGTTGGAAAATGAAATCTTGCAGGAGGCTGTCAGTAATGTATCCTTAATGTTAAGAACTAAGGAGGGTGGTGAACATTGGATTATTTTGTTTGCTGAATTGTATATAACAATTATGTTTTTAGTATTTCTTTTTTAGTATTTCTTTTCCTACAACAGAAGCAGTATGATATGGCCATTATTGAAACCATTCTTCGATCCCTATTGTTCTGATGGCTTCGTAGAAAGAATTTGAACCTAAGTTATATGATAAAAGTTTAACCTTAGCTACTACACTCATTACATTACAGTTGTTTAACAATTTCTGCATGAAATCGGTTTATATTGTTTGCCATTAGCTTGTCTGTTAAGTGCAAGAATCTTTTTCTGTTAACTACCAAATGAATCCTAAACAGTTAAGTGGATGGCAGCAATTCCACAGTTATGTGTATCACGCTTTCAACCCTTTGGTAGCGATGGAGACCTTTTCTCCCTAACATTGTCAGTTAGCCTTAGCAATAAGTTGACTTAATTTAAAGCTTTGGCCCCAGCAATTCTGTATCAATCCCCAAAGGTACAAAATACAATGTGGAGTGTTGCAATGTTCTTCCTTTAAGAAAAAAATAAAGAATACAAAATGTGTTTTATATGTGTACTGTTTTGGGTTTTATCATTAGGTTACAGAGCCGATTCCAATTAAAGTAGGACTTCCCTGGAAAATCTATTCTAGCGCCATTTGAAAGTTATTAAAAGCAACTTGATTTTGTATTCTTGAATGATTTAAACTGGTTAATATCATTACTACAACTGAAAAAGACCTAAATATCAGTGCATAGACATGGGTTTGTGAATATGTCATTTCCACAAAAACATCGAAATGTCATTTCATTTTTGTTTGTTCACCCTTACATGTCCTCTCCTCTTAGCATTAATTAAAAATATTTTGTTAACATATACATACACTCAATTTCTTATAGTTTACATATTTCATACCTGCCTTTAGAGATAAATTATCTGCACCTTTTTGTTTCACAAGTTTGGTATTTAGTGAGTATGTGGATTTTGATCGTATATTCATCTAAAAACCCAATTAATTCTTATACTTCCTTTGTGATGGGCATTTTTAAAATCTAAGACAACATTCAAAATCTTCATTTGGAAATGTGGTTTAATGGGTATGAAATTATCTCAGAATATATTTGGAATAAGTCAGTTGACTCTATTTTTATTCTGAGTTACTGAAAATATTGTCAGTGTTTTGTTTTAACTACTTAGAGACCAAATGTGACACCAACATTGTATGGTGATTAAAATTAAAAAGCTTGAAAGTTTGTGTGTGTGTGTGGGGAGGGGGGTGTGAGTGTGTGGGTGTTTTCTCAATGTGGGGAGGGAGGAGGGAAGGAAAGAAGCTGGATTGTGAGGAAGGATAGAGGCGGGAGGGTTTTGCAGGGTTATGGGTCGGACCAGAATGTCCACAGTTAGCCAGCCATTGGGCAAGAGTACTGGGGCAGAACTGAGCACTAAAGACCTTTCCTCAACCATGTGCCATGGCTTCTTGTGAGCTTGCTTTCTTCCAGGGAGCCTGGTAACACTTCAGCCAAATACCAAGCTCGTAAGAGAATCATTTCCATCATCTTTCCTTTGAGAGCCCTCCCCTGAAACAAATATATTAAAGAGGAAAAAATTAAACTAAAACCCACTGACTAGGGAAAAGTTATATTTATAACTGAGGCAAGAGGTAGCACATTTCATATTCCCATATGTTAGGGACAAGGAGGTCATTCCTACATGATAGCCTGTATTTTTTAGTGTCTTTTTACTATCAGCTTTGTTCAAATCAGAATTCAAGAAAAATGCCCTGACTGCATTTCTTTGGTATGTTTTATAAGTTTTTAAAAATCTACATCAGTTCTCCTTTTCCTTTTTCCTTTCCTTTATTTGTTGAAGAAACTACGTCATTGTGTCATTGAATTTCAGAAATACTGGATATAGCATTTCACACCCCTGCTGTGTTTCTCAACACATTCTTCTCACTGGTGTTGACTCTGAACTGATAGAGCTTGAGGCTTCATCAATTCAGGCTTGACTTTCTGGCAGTAATATGTCATAAATGGTGCTTTGGACTTCCTGTTGCATCCACAGCCCATCAGGAGATACTTAATGCCTCTGCGTGTTTTGTTTTTTATCATGCTGTTAAGATTGAGCAGTTGATATTAGCCTTCCACAATCATTACAAAGTTTCCTATTACTAGGTTGATCACATATCATCCAAACAGAGACTATTTTGAACAGGGAGTGAAGGGAAGTGTAGTATTATTAATGAGCACAAGATAACTAATGTAAACCAGGTCTTTTCCCAGGAAAACAATGGTGCATGTTCACCAGGAATATCAACCTCTCCGTATTTGATTTAACAGCAAATGAGGATTATTGCCTAGGTCTATTAATTGATTAGGTTGCAAAATGGTGACTTTCTAACTTTATAAGTTTTCTACATTTATTGCCTGCAATTCTCCCATAAAGAATAACTATGAACTATTTGGTTTTCCTGAAATACAGTCCATACATGAAACTTAGAAGTAATGCTATATCCTTTCTCTTTCAGAGTGCTGGGTTGCTGACCCATCTTCAATCACTTAAAGTGACTGAGGTTTGGGGGTTTTTTGGGGGTTTTTTTAGTATTCAATGTACTCAAGGCTGTTAATGCATTTGTAATTCAAATTGTGGCACTGATTATTCCATTAATGGTCGTTGTTCTACATTTGTGACCCCTTTCGCACTGCCTCTTGAGTCCCTTTGACATAACCTCAACATATGATATATCTAGCTTGGGTGCTATAAGATGTTCTGGACTCATCTTGTCCATATATCTCCCAAGAGGCTCTGGTTTGTTTTAGAGACCATAATGTGGGCACCATGGGTGCTTATTTCAACTAATGTGTTCATTGCTTCAAGGCCTTTGCAGTTGACTGAACTAGAATACACACTTTTTTTGAGAATAATTACTGATGTTTGAGTTCATACTGAATGGGTTCATGCTGTTATTTCATGAGGTTACTACATCCATTGAAATTTAAGATAGTTAATCCAATTTATTTGTCATCTATTTTGTTTTACATTAAACATCTTGATTTCTTAAATGTTCACATAATTACTTACTCCCTGCTCTTTATATTTACATGTATATATAACATTTGAAAATAACCATTGCAATATTATTAGTAGCAATATGATTGCCTAATATACTTCAAGATGCATAGTGGCCCTTATCCTTATGATATATTTCCCATTTGGGATATAATCAACTTAATATCTTTTAAACTCATTTGAAAAAGTTAAATTCTGCAGAATTAACCCATCAATTTGATGCAAAGCCACAAACCCATTTGTTTCATTTTGGCTTTTAATTTTTAAAGCTTGTCTTGTTAAATTTATTTTCTCATTCCATAAATCATCTAATGATGTTAACACCAAAACCATGAAATAGTTACTTTAAGAAAAGTCTC
>NW_017731769.1:659286-663623 GCF_001890085.2 Hipposideros armiger | reverse complement strand
TTGATCTCTGATCCATTTAGAATTTATTCTGGTATATAGTGTAAGAAATGAATCTAGCTTTGTCTGTTTTCCATATGGCTATTTAGTTATTATTTTTGTTAAAGTCTATTTTTCCTCCCTGATTTGACATACATAGACTAAATTTCTACACACATTTTTTTCTCTTATGTTGCATTGCTTCTATTAATACACCAATACCACACTGTTTTGGTTATATAGATTTTATAACAGGTTTTAGCATCTTTTTTTTTTCTATGTTTTACACATGGCTTTTTTTAAAATTATTGTTAGTTTCAGGTGTACAGAGCAATGCAATAGTTACCCTTTTCACCCTCACAAAGTAACAACCCCCCTCCCCCCATCTACTGCCCTCCCACCCCCGATATCAGGTTTTAGCATCTTTAGAGGCAATCTCCTTCATTGGTCTTTTCCATGGTTTTCCTGTCTATGCTTTCATATTTGTTTTCCCTAAACAGTCATTATAATAAACCTGCCTAGCTCCCGAAAAATGCATCTCATTTTTATTGTGATTACGTTAAAGTTATAAATTTACTCAGAAAGAACTGACTCTTTATGATGTTGAGTTTTTCAATCCAAGAGAGTGGCACATCTTTCCATCTGTTCAAGTTACTTTTGTGTCTTTCACAATGATTTCTAGTTTTCCTTATTTACATTTTGATTATTTCTTGCTAAATTTATGTCTAGGTATTTTGCTTGTGCCATTGGTAATGGAATCGTCCTTCTTATTTTCTAGCTGGTTATTCTTCTACATGTGAAAACTTCTGATTTCTGTTCATTAGTTTTACTACCGGTTACTTCACTAATATCTTCTGTTGTTTATAGTGGTTTTCCCATTAATTTTTCCTCCCTAATTTTATCTGTGTATTTCATCTTTCTTGTCTAATTACATTGGCTCATATCTCCACCACAATGTTAAATAGTAATGAGATATTAGGCATCTTTTTTTGTTTCTGACTTTAGTGGTGGAGTCTCTAGTTAGTGTTCCCCCATTAAGCAAGTTATGGACTTTGAGGCTGAGTTTTGTATATTTGATTAGTTAACTTGTTTTATCTAGCTACGTTATTTGTGAGATGTCACTTAGCACAACACTCACAGAATTCAATTCCAAAAACAAAGGGCTATTTTACAGACCTTGTGCTGCTCAATACCAACTCCCATGAATTAGAATACCTATATGAAAGAGAACAAGTTGGAGGACAAGTATAAAGGCATAAGCTAACTAATGTTATTTCATTCACATTATATTAGATAGCAAAGCATTTGGTGATAGATCTTGCTGGAGTATTGTAGTTAACATTCCTTTCTTTGGATATTTTTTTTTGTAGAGGGCAGTGTTACGGGCCCTCATATGTGGGATCTGAACCGGGGCCCTCTGGCGTCCCAAGCCAGTTCTTAACCATCGCGCCACTCGGCCGGCCCAACATTCCTTTCTTTGGGTCATTAATAGAATTTAATGATAAGGACATTTTAGTGTCTGTTAAAAGAAAAATCTTTTAAATACATGGAATGAAAGTTTAATGTGTTTATAGTAGTTAACATTTTACTTATTATATATTTGCTACTCAATATTTCTCCAATTTTCAAGGCTGCCTACCATCGTTCATTAGCCAGTATCGATTCTGCTTCAAGACTAGTAAACATACATGTTCTGAAATCAGACTGACAGAAAGAAATTCTGGCTCAATATAACTATTGTGTGACCTTCAACAAGTTACTTAACCTCATTTTCTTCATCTGTAAAATTTGAATGATTGTCATCATTGTCTCAAACGGTCATTGTGAATATAAGTAATTATGTACCTAAAGGATTAGTGCATAATCAGGAACACAGAATTACTCGATAAAGTTAGCAACTATTATGTCATCCTGTTTTTATTGCAACTCAATTTCTTTGTATGTTTACTTTCTCATGAGTGACACAAAATGTAACTATTACTAAAAATGGAAAAAGAGATGTGTTATCTATCAATTAGACGAGTTACTGATAAGTAACTGGTTTTGTAAGACAAGAATCATACAGGAGAAATAGGTTTAAAATAAATCAGAGAACAGAAGGTTAACAATGATTTATGGATCAATTTTATTGAATAATCATGCAATATTAATCATACAATATATTTGACTAAATCCTTTCCAGAATTTCTACTTAATGAGTATCTCATATATGCCCAGCACTGTACTAAGCATTGAAGTAAAAAGAGGAAACAAAATAATCAAAACCCCTTGCCCTCTTGGAGCTTACATTCTAATATGGGAGTAGAAAAGAAAACAAGATAAACAAGCAAAATACCGCATATCATAATGGTAGGTGGTGGTAAGTGCTACATGTCAAGAACAGTAAAAAGTCCAAGGTTTTACCCTATGTACAAGCTAAGAAGTAAGCCTATTCTTGACTGATGTACATTTGCCAAAGACATGAAACTCCTGGCTCAGAGGTAGAAGACATTGTTATTCATAGCAGAATCCAGTAGCTAGGACTTCATGTTAACACTGGACCCCCAACCCCCGGAGTCCTATGGAGACCATGCAGGGGGCCTGGATCCATACCTGCATATGTGGTGGGTTGCATTATAGGAAATCAACACTATGGAGTCGTTTATAGTGAGCAGAAGTGTCCTGCTCTCACAACCTTGAGAAATGGACCAGGTAAACAGCAGTCAAGACTTGGCAATCTTGCTATACCCAGCAAGAATGTGCAGAGATGCTCAGAGCTCATGGCAGATTGCCCTCCTAATATTATGAAACAAATTAAGCAGGGAATAAAGATAGTGACTCTTCAAATACTGTTCAATTTTAATTATGAATATAGGAATACTGTTCTAGAGTGAAATAAAATTACCCTCTATCTTACTTTGAATATTTTACTTTTCAAATTTTATCTTTTGAAAAAGTGTAGATTTCAGTACCAAAATGAACATGTTACTTTGTGGTTTGATCCTTCAAACCACAAAACTTTGATTTATAACTACTTTTAACTATAAGCTTCAACTATTGCTTAAAGATTGTTTTTAACTAATCAATCACACATTGGTTAGTATTGTCCTTGGCTCAATTAGTTACAGGGCTACAGTTTAAATTGCCCCTGTACTAATGCTTGTCATGTGAGAGAGTGAATGTCTTATTTATAGTATGCTCACTTCCATGTCACAAGGGGTTTGTTTAATTTAGTAGAGAAAACAATCCTTACTGCTCACCTTTTTAATCTAAAGCAAGTATTTCCAGCTCACAAGGAAATATGCTAGGTGAGCTACCTTTTAGAGGCCAAAATGTATCTCATACATTAAATATGAAAATAAATAAATGCAATATAACACTTTATCTCTCAAACTTGTCTATCATATGAGGAAAAGTATGTTACCAATTTGCATTTTCATAGACTGCTATGAGGTGAAGGGTCCCATATTAAGAGTGCTTTTATTTTTTGTGTGATTGGCGAACTCAATATATTGATAAAAGCTGGTTCATAGGAGGCCACTGTCATGAATTCAATGTTTACATAAGAAGAAAATGGATGAAGAGACACATTATTCTGTCACCACCTCCCAAACCACAATCCTGGCTAAGTGACTCACAGTTACAAGTTCATGGTGTCAAAAGTAAATGACGACAGCCAAAGCTCACAACTAACATTTGTTCAACACTATGTGCTTAAACATTTCATCATCACTGTTACGTATCATCTTCAGAATAATCCTATTAAATAAATACTATCAGTATCCTCTGTTTTACAAGTAAACAACAATAAACCTGTTTAAATAAACACAGATTTAAATTGATGGTTGTAGATTTAGAAACCTTGATACCCATTTTTTCAATGTTTTGTTTTGGATTAGCAGTGCTGATAGATTCCTGATTCACATCAATTAAAATGTAATGGGCTGCCTGGTTCACTATTATATCTCAGACATGTGAAGTCAGAATGCAAAATAGAGGGAGTGTGCGTGGACAGATGCCAGGGCCGAGTTACACGTCTTCCAATTAGTAATTTGGATATTTTGCAAAATTGCAGGGTAAGCAATTTTTAGCTATCTGGGCAACAATGTATTAACTTGACAACCCATGTGTTGATGGACATCGACATAGTGAAATACATATAGAATAAACCCCATTACTATCATCATTAAATCAACAAACAACAAGTGCTGGCGAGGCTGTGGAGAAAAGGGAACCCTGGTGCACTGGCCACCACAATCATACAAGAAAATGAAATAAAAGGAATCCAAATTGGAAAGGAGGAAGTAAACTTGTCATTATATGCAAGTGACATGATACTATATATAGAGAATCCCAAAGACTCTACCCAAAAACTGTTAGAA
>NW_017731769.1:653170-654362 GCF_001890085.2 Hipposideros armiger | reverse complement strand
GAGTCGGAAAGATCTGCTTCTTCAGCCCTCCTATTACAACCTGTCATTTCCATGGAAGGGAACGAAGCAGTCCGGATTCACTGAGACTGCGTAAGGAAGGAAGACCTCACTGGTCCCCCAACATGTTCTCAGGGACCCGCCCCAAGAAGTTCCCGGAATGACCTCTGGGCACTGCTGAGGGCCAGTGTTGTTTCATAATGTTTAATCAACCCTCTGAATTCAGAAAATCTAGTCACTGATTTGTCAAAAATGGAGACCAGGGAACAGAGATGTTAGGGCACACTATGAAAGTCACACAGCTGAGAAGTAGCAGAGCTGAGACTCAAACCCTCATTCGTCTTTCAGAAAGCCTCTCTGATTTGAAAACACTGTGAGTGCACCACACTATTTGCCCTCCTCCTAAACTGGATAGGCTAGATGGTGGGTCTTGATGGCCCTCTCCTTTTCCTCCACACTGAGAGCTTGTTGAAAGCCTTCATACACAGTTCTGTCAAAGTCCAGCTTGCCCTTCTCTTGTGCATGGCATATGGAATGGGATGGCTTTGTCTTGGTCTAGAGTCTGGGGTCCAGGGCTGTGCTGGGTCTGTCTGGAGCCATCACCCCCTGAGAGCTGATTTGGGGGATCAGATGCCAGATCAGCATCCAGTGACGTCATGTTGGTGGCCTGAAATCGGCCATGATGAGAGTGTTTACGTCATGGAAATAGAAAAAGCCTGGAAAGCGGACCGGCACTCTTCCCTCCAGAGGTCCTGTTTCCAGCACATCACTGCCCTTGACTGAGCACAGAAGGGTCACCAGGAGCACCTTAACAGGAGGATGAGTTGCATCAGAGGGCACCTGTGCCCCCTACTGTGAATGACGATGAGAGGTAGTAAGTACCCTGTGCCCTGATGATAGCAGCCCTGTCTCTGAGCACAGTGGTCACTGGTGGTGTGGGTGCAGACGTGAACACCCAGCACTGATTCCAAATGGGAGAGGCTCATCTCTATGCCCCGTCATCTCAGGTCAAGGGCACTGGGGGAGTCCTCTCTTTTCTCAGCAATTCTGGTGTCCTGGCAACCCTGTGAAAACACACTTGTCCAAGGGGAGACCCAAGGTCCTTTGATGCTGCCACAAACTGAGTTTCTGGTTTTGCTTCCTCTGACACCCAGCGGCTTCATCCTCTCATGTTTTCTCCTCTCCAGGTCGTTTT
>NW_017731769.1:650833-651942 GCF_001890085.2 Hipposideros armiger | reverse complement strand
AACCGGGGCCCTCTGGCGTCCCAAGCCAGCTCTTAACCACCACGCCACTCGGCCGGCCCCCTCCATTAGTTTTAAAAATCTTTCTCTTTTTTGTATCTGCCTTAATTTGCTCCTAACTCTGTAACATGTTTTTCTTGTGTTTTTAATCACACGTGTTACTTCTTTCATCTAAGATTTGGAAGCAAACCTTGAAGGTTGTATTCGGTCTGGTCAAACTTTTCCTACTACCTACATCAAGCAATGTTAACGTCAAGACAACGGTTTTTGTTTGGCTTCTAATTCTCTTCCTTATAACGCTCAGCATTTCATTGGCTCTTGGAAGCATATCAGTGAATTGAATGAGGGGTGGTTGATGATAACCATTCAATATAGGTAAGAATTGTCTCTTCATTTCATCAAGTGCCTGTGGGACAATGTAGCCACATCCAAATTAATGAAATTGGACACTGAAATTACACAGCACACAAAAAGTCACTCACTCAAAATGACCCGATACCTACACATAAGAGCTAACATTATCAAGCTCTTGGAACACGAGTAAGCCTTCATGACCTTGGATGTGGCAATGATTTCTTAACTATAAATCCCAAAGCAAAAGCAACAAAGGAAAAAATAGATACAAATAAATGGCCTTCATCAAAATGAACATCTTTTTGCATAGGGAATATAGTCAACGATGTTGCAACAACTATGTATGGTGGCAGGTGTGTACTAGACTAATCGGGGACATTACTGCATAAATTGTATAAATGTCTAACCACTATGCTGTACACCAAAAACTAATAGAAATAATATTGAATGTCAACTATAACTGACAAAGATAAATAAATCAACAGTTTTTTTTTAAAGACACTACCAAAAAAGAAAAAAGACATCCTACAGAATCAAAGGAAACATTGGCAAATGATGCATCTAGTGAGAGTCTAGCATCCAGAATATATAGAAGCCCTTACACCTCCAAACAAATGACACAAACACCAGCAATAAAAATTGGTAAAGGAATGAATATTTCTCAAAGAATAGATACAAGTGGCCAACAATCACATGATTACATGCTCAACATCACTAGTCATTAGGAAATGCAAATCAAGACCACAGTAATAGCTATA
>NW_017731769.1:642270-648755 GCF_001890085.2 Hipposideros armiger | reverse complement strand
AATTGACCGAAATTCCTTGGATCTCACCTGCACAATCGTACCTGGCCTCATGTGTCCTGGCCGACTGAACAGAGTTCCTTAAGAGGACCTGGATCGTGAGTGTGTGTGTGTGTGTGTGTGTGTGTGTGTCTCAAAGGGGGACTGTAGCTCTTGTCCTTTTACTTTATGTCCGCCAACACCCGTTTGTGAAAAATCCCCTGCCTCCCCCCCAATTCTTATTCCACAAGAACATCAGGTATCCTATTTATTTATTTATTTATTTATTTATTCATTTATTCATTTATTCATTTATTCATTTATTCATTCATTGGATATGTTGTGCTGAAATTGACAGAGAGTGAGATCAACAGTCTGTATCTGAGGGTGTACTTCCTGGTTTCCATGGAAAGCTGACATCAGAAAGAACGTTTTGATGACATTCTGGTTTCCATGACGACTGGGGGAGCCATTTTTAACTGTCACCAGAAACATTTAACAAGGATATTTACAGGCTGGAGAGATGGACTAACTGGAGAAACATCGAGACTAGTCAGTGTCTGCTGTCAATGTGAGTTGTGTGTGTGTGCGTGCGCGCGCGCGTGTGTGTGTGTGTGTGTGTGTGTGTGTGTGTGTGTGTGCTCTTCAGCTGGACATTAAGAGCTCTAATCCCTCCTGCTTTCAAAGAGAGAATGGCAGCCTCTCTCATTGTGGGCTAAGGTGATTGAATAACCTGGCATACCCAACCCCATTTCAGTGCCTAGGAGACACCTGTTGCGTGAGGACACTCTCACCGGAGTTCTTGAAAGCAGAGATCCCCAACTATTTCTTATTGTACACCTCTCCTTAACAATGATTGTCACAGGAACCCTTAAAGACGTAAGCTCACTCACTTACACCTACTTATAGTAAAGACTTACTAGGTGTGTGATATGAGAGAACATTTGAAGGCAGCAAAAGAGACGAATGGGTAGGGCCGGAAGATCTAAAGCAGCTTTATGTAACTGGGGGGATGATATTGTGCTCACCCTGAGTCACTGACACACAGAAATTGAGAAGCGTGTTCTCTACAAGTCCAATTTCCAGGTATCACAGTTAGGTAAATGGAATTCGAGTCAGCAAATGGCTCCTTTTTTAGTATATAAGTGTAAATACAAGTTCTCTCTCAAAGGTTCTGGGGTTTTGGGTTGTGTGTTTGGAAGTGAATGCTGCTGATGTTACAGTTTGTGTATGTTTATTGTGTTTCTAAAGAAAAGCATAGCATTTGTAGGACGTGCCACTGCATTCTTTATCAGGGACGTGCCTTCAGAAGTAGCTTCTAGGTAAAGGATAACCTTCTGACCGCCTGTGAGGGGCAGCCAGAGGGGTCTCCGGAGGATGACTGGAGGTCTGGGTGTGAGACAACTGACTGTACCTTCCTCTATGTCCCTGCTCCTCTCAGGATCGCCCCAATAATGGCCCTTCACACAACAGGGAGAGGGACATGCGATTTCCATAGGGACCAGCACCGGCATATGGCTGAACTCTCTCCTGAGAGATCGGCGTCCCAGGTCAAGGGCAGGGGTGGCCCCTCTCAGATCCTGGCACTGTGGTGGGAGCTCATCATTTTCCTCGTCCTCACTAGGAGGGGTCTCAGGTTTCATGGATCCTTCCCCTACGTCCTTGACAAACCGCGTGGAGCTGGGCAGCCCCCTTTGCTTAGATGTCTGAGCCCAAGCTCTGAAGTCCGCTCCTCCCAGCATGGGTCCTCAGGACCACACTCTCTTCCCTTGAGTTTTCCAGAACCACAAGTGCCCACTCGTCCTACCGAGGCACTCTTCTCAGTGTCGCATTGCTCCCTCTCTGCCTTTTCTAGACTCCAAATCATAGTGTCAAGCTCTCTCTGATTAAAATAATGCGAGGACCTGCCTAAGAGTCAGGTTGGTTTTCCTCTCTTGGCTTTATTTATTTTTATTTTATTTTATTTTATTTTTTTTATTGTTAGTTTCAGGTGTACAGAACATTGCAATAGTTATCCTTTTCACCCTCACAAAGTAACAGCCCCCCTCCCCCCATCTATTGCCCCCCCATCCCCGATATCATGCTTATCTATTACAATTCCATTGAATCCGTTCCCTCTCTTGGCTTTAAAGACTTGTCTTTTGCTTTAGTTTCTAGAAGTTTTCCTACGAAGTGCCTGGGCCTATCTGTGTGCATTTGTGTGTCTGCGTGTGTGTGTGTGTCTGCGTGTGTGTAAATTAGGGTCGTGGTTTGGCATATCAAATATGCCACATGAAACTTCTCCTTATCTTGGAAAATTGTTGGCTATTTTTCCTTCGCATATTCTGCAACACCCACCTGCACCCCCCATCGACTGCTATAATTGAATATCTCTCATGTGGCGAGGTATTAATACATACATTTTAATAGTACATATTACCCTTGATTTAATAAAACACACCTCAAAGGTATTTCACACAGTTTAAATATATTCCCATTGAATGCTATGCAATGGTCCTTGCTTTCTTTTTGTTCATGGATTTCTAATATTTCACGTGCTATCCCCATAGAACCTTTATAAGGTAAGACGGTGGTGTGTACGTTCATGTAAATGCATCCTCCCTGTAATATTTTACAACATGATTTAAAACATAATGTCCACCCACTTCCACCCTTCTTCTCTTCTCTTTTCCATGGAACCGTGCCATGACATTTCCATTTATCACTGTGGACTTTTTGCTTGTGTTGGCTTGTCTTTCATGTCCTAAGATAAAGTGGACAGCATCGCTCTCCATGTTAATATGTGTTTTACAGAAAGCGTGTAATTTGTACTCCATTAGTCTGTAGTCAGAGCGTTGTCTGAAGATTTTGATGTGAGTACACGAAGGTCTGCAGCAGACATTGTGCTGCATACATAACCTGGCCTTGTTGGCTTAGGCTACAGATTTGTTACTTTCCCCATGGGGTAGCAAGCATCTGGGGTACGTCCAATTTGTTGAGATGAGCTACAATGCAATGACTTATCCAGAGAACAAGGGCACCTTTTTCTCCTTGTGCACGACACAGGGAAATTCATAGGATCCAAAACACACGTTTGCTGTCCTGGGCATTACCAGTTATGGACCTCTCCCCTGCAGTAATGAGGAGGCTGCCCCTGAGCTGCTATCCCTAATGCTGGGTGTGGTTTTCTTAGTGGGATAGCAAATACCGGTGAGCTCCCTGTGGCAGGTAATAGAGAGTGGAGGGTTACCAGAGCATCTTTGAAGCAAAGTGGGCCTCACTGGATGAGAGGAACCACCTGAGTTTGCAAAAGCAATGGGAGACAATGCAGTCTAGCCTCAAAATAAGGCACTCATGAGGAACTCTGGCCTTTGTGCAGTTGTTTGCTCAAGTGCCCATGCTTCTCCTTCTGAGTAGATGGCTCGAGAAGGTGAGTTCCTGTGAGAGGAGGTGCTGGGGCTGCCTGTCAGTCAAGGGAAAATTGGGAGGCAGAGCTTGATAATCGGAAGGTGTATGTGTATGTAGAGTCACAGCTGATCATTTCCAGGGGGGAAACAAGTCCAATTGTCTTTTTCCTTAGGGAAAACTGAGGGCAGTTTATGATTGTTCACTTTGTAATATTTGCCATTTAAATATTAGGTGCAAAACCAACCCAGGTCTCCAGGTAGGGGTGACCTTTCTGTATTTATGAAACCAGGGAACAACAGAAGAAAAAAGTTGGAAGTTATCGATCCTCATTCATTCTACAGATGGAATTTAAGCACAATGAAATCCTAAAAGCTTAAAAAAAAACCAAACTGTGTGAAGTTTTACACTGAATTCATCTGGCAATGGAGAGGTGTAAAAATAGGCAAGAGTGTATTTTCTTCACAACAGAAATTTTATAAACTGTGCCTTTATAATAACAATGGGAGATGCCAGTCATCCTTGTAAGGAAATCCATGTTTTTAGGGACAGTTAAATGACAAAACCTACAGTTTAAGAGAAGCTCCACTAAACAGCTAGTAATTGTTGGGAGGGGGTCTTTGGGGTGAAGAAGAGAGATTTTCTCCCTGAGGGGAGTGGTGGTGGTGGGGGGGCTGCTCTCAAGAAAAGTGCCCTCATTTGGAGATAACACCTTCAGAGCATCGTTTTCTTTCCTTTTCTCTTCAGAAGTGATTAGAGCCGTCACTGGGAAAAGGAATGAAAGAATAGAGCTTCCAAAACAATTCTTCCAAAAATCGTGGTTGTTGATCGGGAAATCAAAGCTCTATGTCATCAAGTTCTTTGATTGCTCGACCAAAGAGCAGATGCAACAGAACTAAAGTTATTAACCAGGGCATGAAAATCGAAGCTAGTCCATTTGAGGACTTTATTTCCTGATGGTTGGAAATTGACTGTGAAGTTGGAGAGTGTGGGGGTGCTTTTTAGCCTGTCTTCCTACTGTTTTCTTCTGTGTATTCTCTCTCTGCACACAGGTTTGATTTTATTGTCAACTAAAACATTGGGAGTGTTTTCACACCCAGGCCCTCTTGAGAATTTGGGGGTTACTTTAAAAGTTAGTTTTGTGTGGTTCAGGGTTTTGGTTTTAACATATTGTTCTTGGTTTGCAAAAACGGATTGACATATACATATCATTCTATCTGTCTAGCATCTATCTTTTATCTATCTATCTATCTATCTATCTATCTATCATCTATCATCAATATATTCATCATCTATTTATCAACTATCTATCTATCTATCTACATCTATCTATCTACATTTATTATCTATCATCTATCTGTCTATCATCTATTTATTATCTATCATCTATCTATTAAATATCTATCTATTATGTATCTATCATATATATGTATCTATCTATCATCTATCTATTATCTCTTAGCTATCTATCATCTATCTATCTATTATTTATCCACCCACCCATTCAACCAACCATCCATCCCTCCCTCCATCATCTATCTATCCATCCACCTACCTCTTCACATCTTTAGATTGGGAAAAGAGAGATGCACTCTTGGTAGTACAAAATATGAAAAGAAAATCATCTGTAAGATTATGTACCAACTCTTACTGGAAGACATTTGGACCATGGACCAAAGCAAACAATGAGTGTTCTCATTCAACACCCATCCCTTCTGACTCTCTCTCCTGAAGAAGCATTACAGCCTTGGTGACAGGAAAAATAACTGTTGTTGATATTTTGGTTGTCTGTCAAAAGCGGTCCATTAAAGTGATTGATACATAAAAAAATGTACCCAAATGTGAATAAGTGAGAATATTCAAAGTGGTTGTACAATTTTAAAAACCTTTTAAAATATTTTATAGAATACATGTATAAACAATAAAAATTCTAGAGTCCATGGGACTCATATTTGCAGTAAGCATTCCTAGGTGTTAGATTAGATTACTGTTGCTTAATATGTTTCCTACTTTTTAGTTTGAAGCATCATTTTTAGCATGTCCATGTGTGTTTTTAAATTAAGGAACTAAGGAGCTGAAAATAGCATCTATACTGGAAGCAGAAACATGTGCATGTGCGTGTAGAGTCAGGAAGCATGAATTATATGCATCAGTATCAGGCACCTGTGTCTCTAATGTCTCCCTGAGTGTGGGTGAGTGAGTGTGTGAGTGTGTGAGTGAGTGAGTGTGTGTGTTTGTATGTGTGTGTGATTAAGTGTGTGTGTGAGTGTGTGTGTGTGTGAGTGTCTGTGTGTGAGTGTTGTGTGTGAATATGAGTGTGTGAGTGTGTGAGTGTGTGTGAGTGGGTCTGTGAGTGAGTGAGTGTGTGTGTGTGTGTGTGTGAGTGGGTGTGGGTGTGGGTGTGAGCAGTTCTCTGGTTGGCTGTGAGTTACTCAGTCTCCTGTTTTGTGTGACGGGCTGGCAGGTCCTCCTGCAGGGAGACTGCAGTGACTGAGTCACCTGGTTTTCCTCCTCCCTTTTGTTCTGTGTTCTCATGTGACACCTGCGCTCTGAGAGCCCGTACACTGAGTTCTCTTAAGGCAGAGGACCTTGAACCTGTGTAATCATTCACCATGGTCCAAGACAAACGTGGTGCAGATTATGCCCAAAGTATGTACATTTAGTCATGGTATAGTTCATGTTCTATTGATGAGTATTTGTGAACAAAGTCATACGTGCAGGCGCCTATTGCAGAAATAATGTCATCTTATGAAGCACATCATTGAAGACTGAAAATGGATGAGCTAAAATCTGGAAGTGAATTATAATGCACATCTATCTGTACACCATGTACAGAAAAGTAGAACCTATGAACAGGGTATTTCTGGGTGGGTTAGGGGAAGTGAGAGAAATTGCATCCTCTGCATTCCAGCTACCTAAATGTTTGAAATTTACTTTAAGTTTTTAAACCTCGGAAAACCCACATTATCAAGAGATTCAGAAAAATGGGTGAAAAATACGCATTCACATGAAGAGGATATCAACGATGCTCTCATGGGAAGAAACGCAGTCCTGGGTCGTATGTAGAGGTACATGCATATGAATGCAGAGGAAATGTGTGGGAAGCCCCATTCCCCATCATGTTG
>NW_017731769.1:609004-642005 GCF_001890085.2 Hipposideros armiger | reverse complement strand
TTCCACGGTTCTGAAATAGGAGGGACTAACATAAACTAAGTTGCTTAAGGCAGAAATATTCTGAAATGCAAACAAAGGAAGGAAAGGAGCATGGCATCTACATTACACGTGAGGCTTAACTAACATTTCTGTTTAAGAATGGCATGCATTCCAGAGTTGGGCAAGGCAAAGTGATGAATCAATCCCCATGTCACTGGCTTAATTTCCTAACTCTTTTGCATTGTCTAGATTTACATTACAGGCGCTTCTGGCCTGGTGGTCGACATTTGATCTCTGGAAGCACAGTGCACTTCAGAAGCACAACGCAGGGTAAAGGGACTGCCAGACATGCAGGTGGAGTTCGCGGATCAGCAGATCCTGCTCACACAAGCACACCTACCAAGATCCACCTGGAGTTCGGTAAGTCTTTCCCATTTGACCAGACACTGCATCTGCAATCATTTGTTCATGTTGACATTGGGGTGTGATTTAGTTTGCTCCTCGCTCTGCAGCCACTATTTTACACTGATTTGGTGCCGGGAGTGGGGGTGGGGAACCACTGAAACCACCATAGAGAAAGGAAGAGGCGCACGTCCCAGACAATGGCGCATGCCAGCAGCAATCCTTATGAAGGGGCACGCCACTGACCACCATGATAATCTTTGTGAATGTCCGGATTCTAACCTCGTGTTCTTGTACACGACATTGTGGTGACACTCAGGGTCAGTAGGTAGGACATCATCTCTGGCTTCCTCAGGTGCACAAGGAGACGCTAGCACCCGAGCAAAGAAACCTGGGAGGACTCCCCTTGGCTGAGCCCTGAGGAGCACAGAAGGCCCAGGACGTCCAACAACACAAATGAGACCCCGGACATGACACCCACCTCCCCACGTGGGTGCTCTTTCACATGCAGCAGGAACAAGAGGACAAGAAGGAGGGCCCAGGGGGCTGTGAAACTGCTCTGGTATCTTCCGTCTTCTTTCCCAAGTACGTACTGGCCTCTTATCTTGTCCACCCTCTCCAGAAACACACCTCCGGTCTGATACACTCTTTATGTTTCTTTGTTGTATCTCTTATCAGCGCTCATTGACCAACATTCTTCCACTTGCTGGAAAGGAGTTCTTGCTGATACGCTTCTTCTTTTCCTTTTTGTATTCCAGTATTCTGCAGTACACTCTGTCAAAACACGAGCTCCAGCACCCCTGGGAGATTCAGGTGCAGAAGGGCAGGCCACATGAGCTGTAAACGCTTTCTGTTCCCAGGCAAAGCTGTGCGGTGAAGAACATTGTGTTAGGGAGATCTGCTGTAGCTGGGGTAGGATGGCCAGACCCCTTCACCTCTGTTAATGGCCTCCAAACCCACAAGTCAAATCATAATGGACTCTGAGTATGTCCTATGCAATTGGAAAGGCCGTTTTTGGCCAGCAAAGGTTTTGTCCAGATCTAGCACCTCACGAAAAACTAAGAAGAAACAGGCATGTTGTCTACAAGTTGAAATACTCTCAGTAGGCAAAAAAATTAAAGTGCAAAACCGAGACGTGAAGATCCTAAACGAGTATCAAATTGAATCCATTGCCTCCTCACTAGGGGCCAAGTCGAAGGCCAGCGCCCCGCCTGGTGAAGAAGTGGCCTACAGAAGCGCTCTGACGGTGGCACTGGACATGCTGCAGGAGAGAGCAAAGCTGGATCAGGCAAGAGCCTCAGATGACCCAGAGGTCACTACGCAGTCTCAAAAGGGGCCACAAAAGCGACCTCGTAGAAAGTATCGGAAGACCAAAAAGAACTCACCGAAAAGCCTTCAGAAAAGAGAAAACCTCAAATCACTGTTGGTCCCTTCAGGGGGCGAGGACACCCCAGACGGAGACAAAGCACAGGTGCACACCTCTGTTGCTCCTGTTCCTAGGGGATCGCAAGCAAAGTCCTCACACAGCTCCAGTGTGTGCCTAAACTTCCCGCTGCTTTCAGAAGATGACCGTGAGAAAGAGGGCAGGGGAAAAAGGGTCATCTCAAGAGTTACATGCCAGCATTGCACAGCCAAGGAGGAAAGTGCAGGTGCTAAAGGTGGAGGCATCCTTCCATCTCGGCCACCTGGTTTCATCGCCTCTGTGCCCAAGGCTTTGAAAGGAAAGGCATGTGGAACCCGCCCAAAGACCCTGGCCCTCTCTTCTGACTTTTCTACCATCTCTGGGAATGCACAAGGAGCCAGGAAGCCAGGCTCGGAAGATACAGCAGCATCCCCCAGTTCCCCTGAGCGGGGGCTGCATCATTCACTCCATCTGGCAAGCAGCAAAAAGAAGCTGAAGGTACCAGAGTCTGAGAAAAGACGGCAGGAACCTCGACCTTTAGTTGAGTCAAAGGCTATTCACTCCACCCCAGCTGTGAAGAAGGGTGGCACCAAGAAAGCGGCACAACTGACAAGAATGGCTTTCCCTCGGAAGCCGTGTTCCATTACAAGAGGAACGATTGTCTGGTTTAAGTTTCAAAGTCACCCGTTTTGGCCAGCAGTGGTCAAGAGTGTCAACCACACAGATCAGACGGCAAGGGTCGTTTTGGTTGAGGAAAACATGCACCGTGAAAAGCGTGGCATTCAAGCGCCTCTTCGGAGACTGAAGCTCCTGGATTGTAAAGAGAAAGAAAAGCTGATGAAGAGAGCCAGGAGACTGTATGAGCAAGGTGTGAACTGGTGCTTCTCCCTGATCTCGCACTACAGAGAACGGCTCAGTCGTGGGGCCTTCACGGGCTCTTTCCTGGACTATTATGCTGCTGACATCAGCTACCCAATGAGAAAAGACATCCAAGAGGGCGATCTGTATATTGTGTTCCCAAAAGTGAATTATGCCGACCTGGAAGATTCTGAGGAGGAGAGCTACCAGGACGGGAAGCCCCGCAAGAAACTTCTCCCTGACCGGATGAAGGCCGCTCGGGACCGAGCCAACCGGAAGCTGGTGGACTTCATCGTGAAAACAAAGGGGGCCGACGACCATCTTCTAGACATCGTCAAAGGCAGGAAACAGTCCAGGTGGCTGGCATCCTTCCTGAAGTCAGAGAGGTATGTGATCTGCGTTGAAACATACCTGGAGGATGAAGATCAGTTGGATGTCGTGGTAGAACATTTACAGGAAATCTACAAACAAATAGACAAGAAGAAGCTGTCTCTGACAAGAGACGACAAAGTGAGTTTTGTTCTGGAAGTCCTTCTGCCAGAAGCCATCATTTGTTCAATTGCTGCACTTGATGGACTCGATTACAAGGAGGCAGAAGAAAAGTACCTGCAAGGGCCACCTGTGCATTCCCGGGAAAAAGAACTATTTGATAGAAACGTCTTTAAGACAGTGAGAAAGAGAGGGGGGACCAAGGCTAATTAGCTTGTTCCCTGCACCACACCTTCGCAGGGAGACCTCTCATTTGCATCATTAATAAGAACCCCTGCGTGCATAAACGTGGCACCCCTCCGTTTCTATGACGCTTAGCAACGTTCTAGAAAATCAAAATGTCAAATTTGGGAACCTGCTGAATTGGTTTTGGATCCATCTCTGGCATTTGTGGCTGTTTTGATTCACCATAAAACCACTGTATCTGTCTCCCTGAAACTCTGCTTCATCCTGGTTCAGACTGTACAACTACATAGCTGGAATGTCTAAAACACACACACTTACACACACACACACACACAACACACACATATGTATATAATATTGGGTTTTCAGAAAAGTCATGACACATTTTTTACAATGAAAACCATAGAAAAAATACGTCATGACTTTTCCAACAACCCAATATCTATACATTTTGGAATTTGGGTGGAACTGTCACAGTTCACTGAATTTTCTTCTCATTCTAAATATTCACTGTCTTGCTCATTTTTAGAATTTCAGAAGAAGGACATCAGATTGTAGAAGCTTCAGGCCCAACAGAATCCTCTAGGACACTGTCTAAGAGAGACCTGATCTCCTGGGGCGTTCTGCCCAGGCCAATCCATGTGACATCCTCATGGTCACGGGAAGTACTTACAAACGCCCCACCTCCATGTTCTATGTGAGCCTTGTACATCGGGACAATACACTAGCTTTGCTGTGACATCGTGTCTCTCTGTCAAATGTATCACTCAACTTGAGCTTTTCATGGAGCCACATCTATCTCTACATCTAACATTTTCTTCACTACCTCATTCATTCACTCACACATTCACTCATTCATTCATTCATTCATTCATTCATTCATTCATTGCATTGTGAGTCAGTAGAGCAAGTGAGACGTGGTTTAGGACTCTGATCCGAGGATAAATTTCAGGTGCCATGGAAAGTACATCACGGTCTTGTGCTGACTGGGATGCACTAATTCATCTTCTTAGTGAGAAATATTTATCAGTGCCATGGACTGATGGCCTGTCTGTGACACCACATTACAACTTCCCCCACATTTGTGAGATCCTGGGTCTCTGTTGGCTTGGGGCAAAGGGAGAGGACCTGTTCCCTCCTGGGGTGCCATTTAGACCTGAGGCATTCACTGAAAAGGGGAAGACATGCCTGGCACATGCATCTCTTCTCCTCCTCTGTGAATTGCAGTCACATTTAGGGTGTGGAACTGGATTTGTGGCTGGCTGTGTAAATTCTGAGATCCCTTTCAGCCTGAGCAGTTGTTAAGGAGGCTGTACGATTGACCAAAGCTGGTTCTCTATCATAAGCATGTGTATCTGATGGGAAAGCCCAACCTGTCTCCCATGTTCACCCATTGTTTAAGGAGACCTCATCTCCTCCAGTCATAAGGCAGATGGCTGAATATCAGGCCCTGATACTAATTGTTGGTTGGGAAAGCTGCACGGAGACAGCACCCACAGCATTTATAGGTCTCTATATCCATATATGGATCTAACAAAGAAAGAGTGGAACTCGGAGACCTGGAAATGTGATGTGCATACAAATCTTAAATACCTAAAATCCTCTGACCCCTCAGCCTGGCATTAACAATCCTTTTACCTTTGCTACTGGAGAGCAAAGGTCATGACGAGCATCAGGGATGTCATTGAGGACTGAATCATTGAGTTGCCAGTTGCAGAGTCAGGAGTCGTGCCTCCTGACATACCTAAGGGCATTTCTCCAGCTCCTGCCAATGGAGCCCGAGGCATAGGCACAGAAGCCTATGTACAGGGCAACTTCCCAGCATGCCCTTGGCACCAACTCCATGGGGAGACCTACCTTGTGTACAGCCTGGGCAGCCCCTCTTAGGCTGAGGGCTCACTCTGCCGGCCTTCCCCCTTGCTCCCTTTCATTGCGCATGGCAGGGTCTTTGGTGTAGTTTTGTCCTGAGGGATCCTACTATCTATGTCCCAGCAAGACTCCTCAGTTTAAGAAATGGCCCTACTTCCAGACTCTATGACCTCCACAGCCCTACCCCTCTCTCTGTCCTTAAATGGTATCATATCTTTGTGGTAGTACAAGTTAGGCATCTGGGACTAATTCCCTCGCACTTCCTTCTTTTCTTCATTCACGCATATTTACTGTCACCAAATTCTGTCCATTCACCTTCTAGCCATCTTTCAAATACACCCACTTCTCTCTACCTCCATACACTCCAAGTCCAAGCTGCCCCTATCTCTAGCCTAAACTACTGGCTTCATTCACCTCCCACCTGGTCCTCTGGGGGCCTCTCTTTCCTCCTTTATCCTTCTTTCCCAAAGCAGCAGAGAGATCCTTCGAAAAGTCAATCCAAGGGCTGGCCGAGTGGCTCAGTTGGTTAAGAGCATGAGTTCTGAGCAACAAGGTTGCCGGTTTGATTCCCACATGGGCCAGTGACCTGCGCCCAAGCTGAGCTGCTGACAGGTGTCAAGATGGCTCAGCTGGTGAGAGCACGTGCTCCTAAAAAAAAGTTTGCCGGTTGAACTCTTGCATGGAATGGTGGGCTGGTCCCTCCCCCCAGCCCCCGCAACTAAGATTGAACACGGCACCTAGAGCTGAGCTGCTACGAGCTTCCGACAGGCGGCCGGATGGTGAGTGGATTTGGAGCTGAGCTACAATAGCTGGCCATCCACAACTAAGATTAAAAAACAACAACTTGGCTGTTCCCCTTCCCCAATTCCCCAACATTGTTCTCCTCCCCCAATAAAAAACAATTTCATGACTAAAAAAAAAAAAGTCAATCTGAGCCTATCACATCCCTCTCTGATAATACCCAGGCTGGGGCTTTCTATCACCCTGGAAATGAATCCCAAGTGCCTGTCTGACCTCACCTTGTGGTGATTCCCCTACTTACTCTGCTCCAGCCATTAAGACTTCCCAGTTCTAGGGAAACACCAAGCTCTGGGACTGCTCTTCCACTTCAGACGGCCAACACCTCTCCATCCCGCAGGTGTCCATCCAATACTACTGCCTCAGCAGATGTGGTGGGAAGATTTGGTCACAAGTCTCCCTTCCCTCCATGTCCTTGCCATGCATGGTTTACTGTAGGTGGAATATACTTCCACACGCACTATCTTTGGGCTTTGGTCCATGGCTTGCATTGGCCCTAGAAATGTGAGTGGTATGAGGTACACCATGTCCAGCCAGAGACTTTATGCATAACTTGGCTTGCCCTCTCCTGCCCCTGTCCTGGACCATCTGGAGACCTTGCCTCACTCAGGTAAGCCACTGCTCCTTCCATCTGGGTCCCAGAAGGAGAAGACACATGGAGCATACCTGAAGCCATCTCTACAACCTGACACACAGCCACAAGTGACCCAAAGGCTTGTTCATGAGAAATAGACATAAACCACTGAGGTCTGAGGCCTGCTGGTTACGCTGCGGTACTACAGCAGACAAGACTGCCTCAGGGGAGAAGCACTTAATCTGAATGAGAATTCACTGAAAGTCTGGATAGATGAACAGTGAGATCCCCAGCTCCATTTCCCACCCAGCTCTTAGACCACTGGCAACCAGGCAACTATCTCCCAGGCAAAAGATGAAAACAATTCTCCATGGAGGAAGAAAGAAAAAAAAAACTAGCTAAAGAGAAAAGGCCTGCAGACTCTAGTCATGAGAAAAGTAATCATAAAAAAGCCAGTTTACCTCATCATCCCACAACCATGCCCCCCAGTGAGTAGGGCTTCCCCACCTCCATACACACAGTTTCCAATCAGTTCCAATTCATTTGTAAGGACCTTACTCTTTTTCTTTAATAAAAAAAATGTACCAAAATATTCATGTTGAAGTGGGAAGAGTGACTATCCATGGAAAGAGGCTCTTCTGCCTTTGCAAAAGGGGGTGTGGTGTGCAGCATCTCGCTGCAGTGGTTCTGCATTGCTTCATGCTACCGCAGCTCTCCATGCCACTGCCACACTTACCCTGGATAACCCACTGTACTCCCAGCCACTCTCTCCTCCCCTGGGCTGCTTCTGCACCCATTCTCCATGTAGCAGTCAAGGGGTCATTCTAAAATGCCCAATGGATTACATCACGGCTTGGCTCAGAACCTTCCAGTTGCTACCGGACTGCTGTCCATGGCCTAAGGGGCTCCTGCCTAGTCCTCCCAGTGCAGCTCTAACTCGTCTCCCTTTCACTGGTTCTACCCCAGGCAAAGTACACGGGACTTTCCGTTTCTTGAAAACACCTCTCAGAGATTGCACCGTTTTTGCTCCCTTCACTTGCCTGCACTCACATTTCCCCACGCCTCCCCAAACTAGCGCTCCTTCTCATCCTTCTCTCCTTTACTAAAAGAGGCTTTTTAAGCCACCTGTATACAGTAAGCTTCCTCCCTCAGTGCTGTTCATCTTTTTGTCTTAACATTGACCATAATTTATAATTGCATAGATTTTTTTCCGCTTCCTTGAGTTATTGTCTGTTCCGCCAGTAGACTGTAAGGAACACTGGAGCAGCCTTCACTATGGCATTCACTGCAGAGTCCCTAGCATCTGGTTCAAGGCCTGGTCTGGAGGAGGCCTTCCAGAAACAGCTCTGAATAAAAGAGGAAGGAGGTATCACTAATAGGGTGGAAAGTGCTTGATGTAAGTACTCATGAAAAGGCAGACCCCTAGCTTCTGTGTGTTTGGTAGGGGGAGATTTATATAAAAATGAAATGATTGCTTCTTTGCCCCACTGCCAAGTCCTCTGCCTTCCCTCTGCAGTGTTCCCCTATCCTGGCCCCACTGCTGGCCCTGACTCACCTGGCCGAGGGCTGCAGCAAAGGCAGAGACACTGGAGAGAAGGGAGAGGACTGGGACTTGCATGCAGAGCGAGTCCTGGAGGAAGAGGCTAGAGAGGAGAAAATGAAGGAAGAGAAACCTGGGTCCATGTGGGGAAGGAGCGGGGAACCTTCCTATGGGCGGCAGGGGCTGCCTGGTGGAGATCCTTGCTTCTCTGTGGCTACCTGACAGCAGGTAGGAGTTGAAGACCAGGACCCACCTGGGGCCCTTCTGTCACTGCCTCTAGGAGCTCAAGCTCCCACAGATGATTCGAGACTGCAGAAGAGGAGAGAGAAGGGGAGAACTCAAGGCCATCGTGTCTCCATGCACAGAAGTCACTGTGACCCTGTGGCACATGTCCATCCCATCTCTTCCCTGGAGGCTTTAACAAGACATCCACGTGGGCGAGTTTCTTGTCCAATAGCAGAAGCAACACATGCTCACCACTGGGAGAGTGCCAACGACCCATGTTTTGCAGGTCCTTCCTTCAGCTCTGTTTCCCAGGGTGGTCACCGTTAACAATGCCTGTGTCCCTCAGCTGTATTTCCATGACTGTCACTGCTAAACACATGCCTCAAGTATTCTTTGGCCATGTTTCCAGGGTCCTGGCTGTGTGGTCTGCCAGAGTGGCCTGGAATCCCAGCTCCTGCACTGAGAAGCTGTGGGACTTTGGGCAAGTCCCTAAACCTTCTTGTGTCTGGAGTCCTCATCTGGAGCAGAGGGGTCATAACAGTGCCCCCTCCCCCAAAGGCTCCTCTGAGGAATCTCAGGAAGAGTTCAGGCACAGTTGCTCAGCCCACTGCCTGGCATGTAATAACAATTTGTGTTACTTTTAGCTGTTTCTTCATAGTCAAGGTTATGCTATATATGTGCACAATTTCATGTTTTGGGTTTTTTCTTTACCATAATATTAAGTATGTACCCTTGTTCCTTAACTCTTTATTTTTGCATGATTGGTATATTCTGCCATATGCTATCATCTAGTTCAATTGAATGCTTTTGTAAGGTTTTGATTTAGTATCTTTTTGCATGCATATCTATTTGCATTTCAGATGATCTCTTACAAATATCACTGGAAGGTCAAAGAATATAACATCTTTAAGGCTGTTGATACATCCTCTCTAGTAGGCCTTTTGGCAAGAAATACCAGTTTGCTTTCTTAATGCCAGCAAATGAAAATGCCCATTTGTTTTCACTCAAATTATCGTTTTAATTGCTGTCTTACAAATGGCAAAATTATCCTCTCTTTATTTGCATTTCTTTGATGACTAATTGCAGTGGGACTTAATACTTAATTGCTATTTGTATTTTTTCTTTGGTGAAGTGCCTGTATCTATCAATTACCCACTTAGCTGCTGGAGACTCAGTATTTTTATTCTCAAAATTTAAGACCAATTCCTCTATTAACCTTCTGTCCATTGTATTTGTTGCAGATGTTTTGCTCCACCAGCCATTTATATTTCAGTTGTGCTTAAGAAGCTCGATGCAAAAAATTTTTTAAATTTATATTAAGGTTTTTCCTCTGTAATTTCTTTTATTGTTTATAAGCTGCGCATATTCTTTCCTATCCAGAGAGGATGTAAGCACTGATATTTTAGTCTAATAATTTTCTTTACATTTACCTTAATCCTTTTGATATGTATTTGAGAGTGTGGCATGTGTTAAGGATTTTCACTGACTTTTCCTCCCGACAGCTAAACGTTCTGGTACCAGTTTCCTTGCACCGTGATGACTGCTGTTTCCTTTATTTATATAGTAGATATGTGTGCATGTGTATCCCACGTTGATCTCTTTCTGATCCACTCATTTGTTTATTTTGATGCCACACTGACTTGGTTACTCCACAGTCTAGAGTTCTATCTTGTAGCACTGGTAAAAATGTGAAATTTTGAGACCAAGTGAATCATGGGCAGAAGTATACGAAAAACATTTTTTTAAAGATTTAATTGGGGAATGGGGGGAGGGGAACAGACAAGTTGTTGTCCTTTTTGTTCTTCTGTCTAGTTGTGGAGGACGTTGCTTCACTGGCCCATGTTGGTATTATCATTGCGCTCTTCCTGGGTGAGGCAGTCGCTTGCTGGCCATTGGATGGCCGCTCAAGGTGGCTCTTGGCAGCTCACGAAAGCTCATGCCAGCTGCCAGCCACTCACGGTAGCTCACAGCAGCCCAGTTCCAGGTCGAGCTGTTGTTCACCATCTTAGCTGGTAGAGGTCACTGGCCCTCATGTGGGATCCAAACCGGGGCCCTGCTGCTCAGAGCTGGCGTCCCAAGCCAACTCTTAACCAATGCGCCACTCAGCCGGCCCAGAAAAACAATTTTTAAACATCAAGTTTGTTGTGAAGAGAACCTAAGTTTGCATCATGTTACTACCTAAGTTCCAACTTGCTTTAATGAATAGAGTTCAGTTTTGCACCATATTTTGCCAAGGAAACGTGACCTCAGCAAGGACGTAGGAATTCCCTCTCTTCACATACGACCCTGAGTGCCACAGCCCCCAGTATTTATTATGTAAGCTGCCTGACTGTTGACAACATTCAATTATTACAAGGCAGTCACTGAGAGGCCTACATGTCTTCTAAAGTAAAACAAATGAGTGAGTAACAGCTGTGTGACAGGCACAGGCAGTGAAGGCAAAGGAACCAAGTAGCACTTGGAAGAGGCCCAGAAGTAGGCAATGTTAAAGAGAGTGTAGCATGATGTGGAAAAAAAATGAGTTTTCAAGAAAATCTGTGCTATCCAACATGGCAGAGTAGCACTAGAGAACAAGGGTGAGGGCTGCCCATTGGGGAGCTCCTTCAGGGGTGGGTCACATGCTAAGTTCAAATTGGAGGAATTTCTCAAATTCAGGATACACATTTCACATTAGGTAGAAGAAGAAACTGGAATGAGCATGAAGTTCTGATTCTGATAGAAGCTGGAGCAGGCATGAATTCAGGAGAAAGAGATGAAATTGAGGAAGGGAGAGAAGGCAAAATAATTACGGGAACAAGAGGCTGAGGAGGAATTAAGGATGGGCTCTAGAGTGCAAGTAGAAAGGCACACTTCAAAGCGGAGACTAGAAGGAGTAGAGGAGCCTGGATGTCCAGCTTATAGACCTATGGTCCTGTAGGGCCCCGTCATTAAAAAGAGACCTGGAGGGTAAAACAAGAAATAGCCAATAAACACTTGAAAAAATTTCAAAATTAAAACTGTTTCCCCCTTTTCAAATACGTGGTAACTTTTAAATATTTTTATTGGGTAACGGTGTGTTTTTTCCAGGACCCATCAGCTCTAAGTCAAGTCGTTGTCCTTCAATCTAGTTGCAGATGACACAGCTCACTGGCCCGCATGGGAATCAAACCAGCAACCTTGTTGTTCAGAACACGTGTTCTAATTAACTGAGCCACCCAGCCACCCCAGATTTGTAGGTATTTTTAGAAACAACAGCACATGGCGAAAGGGTATGGTGAGATGTGTATTCTCTTACACTGCTACAGAATATAAACTGGAAAGCTTTTTGATAAGCAATTCATAACATAAATCAAGTGCCTCAATATCCAAGTGTGTGACTGGAATCTGTTTAAAGGTATAATGTATAACTACATATACATACATACTTATATGTGAACATAAAAAAATAGTGGAAGGAAATATAGCAAAACATTAATAGTGCTTTTCTCTCATCAGTGATTTTGTTTCCTTATACTTTCCTGCCTTTAAATTTTTTTTCCTGCAACCAACACATGATACTTTTATGATTAAAACAAACTGGCCAACAAGAGACACTATTTACAAACTAGGAGAGGGAAGTCCTGCAGCCCTGAAGCGTAGAACTGCGCAAAAAATCCAGCCCCTGTGCAAAATTTCCCTCTGCCTTGAATAGGGAGCCAGAGGAGACCTCTGTTTCCAAAATGAGTGGGCTGATGTCAGCCTTGAACAATGGGAAGGGTAAGGAGATGTGGAAACAGGAATCACGCATCAGCCCTGGAAGATGCATTCATACACAAGAAGAGGTGTTACCAAATGCACACAGGTAACTGCCACAGCTTAATTCTACTGAGATGGTGGGGGAGGAGGGGTACCACTGGTGGCTTACAGAAGCTGACTAGCTAGAGCACTGGCACACCTGTGTCTATCACCTGTGTGAACTGGCAGGGAAGGCAGGTTGGCTTAGAGGCACCTATGAGCCTCGAGCCAAACCACGCAGGTTTGATGCCTGGCTCAACCACATACTTGCTGTGTGAACTTGTACAAATTCCTCTCTCGGGGCCTCAGTTTCATCATCAACAGAGTGAAGATGATGGTATCTGCTACCTAAGGCTTTGGGGAAGATGAACTGAGCTATATTTGAAAAGCACATATAAGTCTGCACACCTGGCACACTGCAAACACTACACAAGTGTCAGCTCTTTTTATTCTCTGTTCCCATCCCTTGCATACTGATCCAAATACAAACAGTGAATGGTAAAGGGCTCTGATTGGAAATGGAGGAAACCTTCAATCTGTCAGCAAGGTCCAGAAGAAGTAGAAATGATAAATTTTTAGAGCCTTGGGTGAAAATGAAGCTATTAAAGGAACCCCCACTCCAATGTCACCAATCTTCCTCACTGGCCTGCGGAACTGTTTAGAAAATGTTAATTAATTTTTTAAGACTAATTCAACTTTATTTTGCATTTAGTTAAAAGTCACCCAGGAGCATTGTGAGTTGAAAGGAAATAATGCATTTTAGAGGTGTTGCATTTCACCATTTGCCCCACAATCCCACTCTGAGGAATTTATGCATAGGAGATAGACTGACAAATTTACAAAGATTGTTGAATTTTGGTGTTGCTTAGAATAATGAAAACCTGGAACCAACCTTAGCTATCAGTAGTGGATTGGGTTAAATAGAGTATGATGTATTGATAAAGTAGAATGCTATGCAGCCATTAAAGAGGATGAATATTTGTCTACACCTATGAGGTGTGATAAAAAAATATGGTACATATTCAATAACATGGAAAGTTGTCCACAACACACTACTGAGGGCAAAATAGCAGGTAAAGGATCACAGCATGTACCTCAAACCATCCATATGTCCACATGTAATTGTGCCAAGACATGCTTGGAAGAATGCTGATATGAAGGTTGATAGTGGTTGTCTCTGGGATATAGGATTTCAAGACATTTGTGTTTTCTTCTTTATGTCTTGCTCTACATTTTTTTAATTTCAAAAATAAGCACATATTATCTTTGTAATAAAGCAAATCTGATTGTGTCAAAAAATGTATTTGTTGAATGAATGAGTATCTTTTTCATTTGAATTTTTATGAGTTTATTTGAGCCAAACTGACAACATACACTGGGGAGCAAGATCTCAAACACTCCCAAAAATAACAGTTTTGCTGCTTTACTTATGCATTGAAAATTAAAGAGGGAATTTAAGAAAGCTTACATGGAGGTGGGAGAAAGCAAGGGGGTGTTGGATTACAGGATAGTTATGATTATGTGCTCTCGTGAGAGTGGTGATGCCTTATTTCAAAGGCATGTTAACCTAGATGCACAGAAACAAGGGACAGGGCTGGCTTAAGGCAAAGATTTTAGTATTTACATATATATATATATATATATATATATATATATATATATATATATATATATATATGCATGCCTGGGGCAAGACTACCTACCATGACCTGCAGAGTTAGGAATTTATGAACAGATCACTCAGTAAGGGTTCTTTCCATAGGACCCCTTTTTCATCCACAGCATGAGGTTATTTGGGGGATGGTTCTTTGTGGGGAAAACATCAAGGATCCAAACTTGAGGCTCTTGTTGAGAGCGAAGCCTGAGCCCCATTCCCTGTCAGCGCAGCCCTAGATCCTGAGGCACTGTTTACAAAGGCCTTCCCGGGAGCTATTCTCCACTGGGGGCTGGGAAATCTCCTCCCAAGGCATTCAACTACTTTTCAAATGCACAAACATCCCTTGTATGGTGTCTCCTTAATCCTTTCCCTTCCCCACTGCTTAGTTAACAAAAGTATCACTTTGAAACACACAGCAGGAAGAGTACAGGCCAGTAATGCTTCCAGTGGACATGGACGCAGGAAACTGAAAGCCTGCGCTGGCTTGTTCCTGGGGATGGAGCCTCACAGACTTGGAGGGATCAAGCATCTGGGGACTCGGGCCCCCTGTGAGGCCATCTGGGATCCGAGGTGGAGCAGTGACACCAGAGTACAGGGGAAGCCCTAAGACAAGGAAATAAGAAGGAAAAGTGAGAAGGGGCCCCAGTCTTCACCTACCTGACTATTCCAGGTGCCTTTAGGGAAGGAATCAATGAATGTCTTAAAAAAAACACAAAAAAACCCCCACAAACACAACAAACAGTTTCCTGTGTCACCCTCCTCCCGCCTTTTTCTTTGAGGTTAAGCTGCCATTATTAAACATGCTATTCTTTGGACTGGAATGTAACTGCCCAGTGAAGGAGAATGCAATTGGAACATCTCACACAAAATTATAAATGCTCAATGTGGGTATGTACCAGAGACCAACAAAAAGCCCACACAACATTTAGAATTCTTTATTACTTATTATTTTTTAAGATTTTATTGGGGAATTGAAGAAGGGGAACAGTGAGCTAACTGACCAGGAAAAAGTAGTGTTTTTTTTTCTTTTTCTTTTACACATTGGCAAGGTGCAGTAAATTAGATCTTTAAAACCCTTCCTTTGTGTAAAACAACAGGCTCTTGGAGGGTTTCCTGAAGCCCACTAATAATTTCTCACTTAAGTAATATAAGGACCGTAATTCTGCCAGCCTTTCAAGTTAAAAAAAAATTTTTTTTAAATCAGGACACTTTGGGTCTTCCCTCTTCCACACACCCTACAGGCTTGCCCAGAATTACTACCTGTAACAGAGCAATCTTCACCCTAAACTTTCCCCTTCTTCCCAATGCCCACACAATTAAGGTCCAGTGAAGCCAATCACTAAGACTATAGACACCAACCTTGAGGACATTATGCTGAGTGAAAGAAGCCAGACACAAAAGGACAAATGCTATACATCCCACTTATTCGAGCAAATTTGCAGAGATAGTTAAATGGTGGTTGCCAGGGGCTGGAGGAAAGGGAAATGGGGAGTTAGTGTTTAATGGGGACAGAGTTTCACTTTGGGTAGTGAAAAAGTTCTGGAGATGGATCGTGGTGATGACTGCACAACAATGTGAATACACTAAATGCCACTGAACTGTACACTTATAAATGGTTAAGATGGTAAATTGTTATGCGTTTTACCACAATACATTTTTTAAAAGAATGTAGTTACTGCTTGGTTTATTCTTATACATAAATGTTGACCTCTGCCCTGACACACTTACTCTAGCATTTCTTCTCACTTGTCCTCAAAAAAACTGTGTCCATTTCTGTCCCTGACCCTTTGACTTACTCTCCTATACCCTAAAAACGCTCTGCTTATCATTTCTAAGTCTTCAAATGCACCTTAAATTTTCCTTGTTTTGGTCCCCATGGTATTTCTTGTTTAAACTTCTTTTTTTTAAAGATTTTTATTGGGGAATTGGGGAAGAGGAACAGTGTTGGGGAATTGGGGGAGGGGAGCAGCCTAGTTGTTGTCCTTCAATCTTAGTTGTGGAGGGCGCCCCTAGCTCAGCTCCAAGTCCACTCGCCATCTGGCTGCCCGTCGGCAGCTCGCAGCCACTCAGCTCAAGGTGCTGTATTCAATCTTACTTGTGGGTGGGTGTAGCCCACCATCCTATGCGGGAGTCGAACCCTGGCAACCTTGTTGTTAGGAGCACGTGGTCTAACCAGCTGAGCCATCCTGCTGCCCATTGGCAGCTCAGCTCAGTCGCAGCTCACTGGCCCATGTGGGAATCGAACCGGTGACACTGTTGCTCAGAGCTCGCGCTCTTAACCAACTGAGCCACTTGGCTGGTCCCTTGTTTAAACTTCTGATGTGAGCAGTTAATCATGCTGTTTCTTGTTATTTCACCATTTCACACTTGGGTCTTGTCCTGTTCTTTCTCCCCCAACACACCCTAAGTTCCTTGATGCCTAGGACTGGGTCTCACACTTGGCATAATAGAGAACTTTGAGGCACAGACCAGGTCTCAAAGATGTGACGAATGATCAAATGGTGGGTGGAGAGGAGAAAGTTACAAAAGGGTTCCATCTTCTTCCAAGCTGGACAATCTGTGAGGGGTTTGAGGCTCATCAGAGCCAGTCCAGGCCAGAAAAGATGAAATATTCCCTCTCTAAGAGTTGAGGAAGCCTTTCAGAGAGGAAAAGAAATCACAGCTCACCTCTGAACAGACTGCCTTGCACTCTTCTTTTGGTCATCCTTTTGGGGGAAGAGCAGAGTCCTGAGAAGGCAGTGCTGAGGGAGGAAAAAGAAACCATGACAGACTCTGGCCCTGCCTGAAGCAAGCACACTCCTAAGCTAAAAATGTCCACCCTGATTGGGTACTCCTCTCCTGTGAAATGGCAAAGTCACCTGTCCTACCTGCTTCACAGGCCGTGGAGTTCAAAATGAGATAAGAGACAGTGCTTTGCTAAGTGGAAGCCAGAATGAAAGAAATGAGTGAAAGGGCCGGCCGAGTGGCGCGATGGTTAAGAACTGGCTTGGGATGCCAGAGGGCCCCGATTCGGATCCCACATATGAGGGCCAGTGCCACTGCCCTCTACAGCTAAGATGCTGAACAACAGCTCAACCTGGAGCTGGGCTGTTGTGAGTCGCCAGCGATGGTGTAGGCTGCAGCTCCTGTGGCAGTGGGTTGCCATGGGCTACCGTGTGTAGCCAGCAGCCAGCGTGAGCGGCCAGCAGCCGCAGTGAGCGCCCGTCCTGAAGCCGGCAACTGATCTGCCTCGCCCGGGAAGAGCACAATGATGGTGCCAACTTGGGCCAGTGAAGCAATGTCCTTCACAACTAGACTGAAGACCAAAACGACAGCAACTTGTCTGTTCCCCTTCCCCAATTCCCCAGCGCTGTTCCCATCCCTCCAATTCCCCAATAAAAATCTTTAAAAAAAAAGAAAAAGAAATGAGTGAAAGCCTGTGCGGCACAAACCTTGGCAAGGGAGGGTTTACACCAGGCAGTAGGTGACATCTGAGCTACTCCTCTCTTCCCAGCCTCATGAAGGGAGCAGCCAAGAGAACACAGTGGGGCTGCACTGTCCAGATATTTCAGTGATAACATTTTATATTGATCACAAGTTGAAATGATAATACTTTTGGATACGTTGGGTTAAATGAAACAAAAAATCATTTCAGTTCATTCCACCGGTTTCTTTTTAATTCTAAATGTGGTTACTAGAAGATTTGAAAAGCACACGTGTAGCTTACATTTCTATTGGACAGCGTTGCCCCCAGGAAATGCTGCCTGGTACACCACCACGTGGCAGCTTGGCATCTCCAGGGCAATGGATGCCTTCTTTGCCCCAGCCATCCAGACTAGCAGTCCTCTGCCCCAAGCATCAGTTTTCTCCTCCCTCTGACTAGGGAAGGGCTGACCCGCCTTCCCTGTAGCCTCTGGGTCTCGCCTCTCTGCCTTACTATATGAGTTGGTTACTCCATGGTCACTCTTCCTTCCCTTCTGAGGAGTGGGCTTCACACCAAATCCTCCATCCATTAGGGCTACAACACCAAAGCGTTAAGTTCTGAGCAGTGAGGCAGAGGGTCGCCTCCATGGGGACATCAGGGCCCTGGGCAAGCCCACGGAAAATGCAGTTGGTTCGTGTGCCAGCTTACCTCCACCACCAGCCTCACCGATCTCCTCCAGCAAGCCTTTCTCCTGCTGTCAAAGGCACCAAAGCAAGGCCATCACCATGGCAACTTGGCCTGCCCCGCAGCCACAGTCACTGGATGGCAAGAAGGAGGGCAAACCTCCAGACTTCACCAGATAGCGGCTCAGGAAGGACGCCAAGCCTGCCACGGGAACTTAGTGCTTGTGCCCCACGCCACCGCAGCTGCCACCTCCACTGCGGCCTCCAAGCTCCTCCCCGGCCCGTGGTCGTGTTTCTGGGGTCTCAGGCTCCCAGTCGTGCACTCCTTGGAAGGGACTATTAGCCACCATTGCACCTCAAGTACCCACGGAGGCACTGAAGCCCTCCCGCAAGATTCTGGGAGTTGTAGTCCACGGCCCCAGGCGCAGGTGGGGTCTAGGCAAGCATCGCCCCTCCGCAGGTGGCGGGCAAGGAGGCAGAAGCCCAGGAGTCAGCGGCAAGAACCTCGAGGACGAGGACCTCAGGGACGTGCGGTGCCCAGCGAACTGGCTGGGGGTTCCCGTGGCCAAGCTGCCTGCTAACACACCTGCAGCCATATGTGTCGTGGTGGTGAATGGGACAGTGTGGGTACTGGACAGGCATGCTGTGCTCCTGCGGGCTGCAGGGGGCAGAATGAGGATTGCAAAGGTAAACTGCCTCCACAGGTGAGGGTTGAGTGCTTTCCGTGAATCAGGCATTGGGCTATGCATGGGAGAGCAGGGAACCCAGACAAGCTCAGGCCCTACTCTCCGGGAGTTCAGCAATGATACAGCATTGGGTCCAGTTGCCAGGATGCAGAAAGCTACTGAGAACGGTACCCAACTACGAGCCCACAGCAATGGGAGGGGTAAGGCCCAGCAGGGAACCTTCAACCAGGGCAATACCTGATTTGGTTATGGGTCTGTAGACCACAGAGCCTGATTTGGTTATGGCTACCTGAATGGAACAAAGTACTGCTATAAGGAACAATACCATTTAGTCAGGTAAAAGTGAATGGTTAATACCAACTAGTTACACTAATCATCTCCCTTAACACACCCAAACCCTATCTAATTGAAACCAAAATTCTATTGATTCCACCTTAAAATATTTTTCAAATTCACTTACTTCTCTCCACTTCCAATATTACCACCACAATCCAAGCCAGGAGTATACAACAATGGGGTTTATGCACCTCTGGGGATGTACAGACTTTTCAAGGGTTAGGTGGGCAAGGCTACGTTTAATTTCCAGGTATTTCACATTCAGGCGCTTGAGAATTGACAGCTTGTGCAGCTGGGAAGAGGCCTGCCCAGAGTAGGCGAGGATGTGCTTGGCAGAGGAGGCAGGAGCAACACAGACCACTAGGTCCCCTGCCCGAAGGGCAGTCATTCCCTGCTGATGCTGCCTGTGACCCAACTGATACAGCACAACCCACAACCCACCACCCACAGGGAAAGGCAGGCCCAAGGGGTTAGGCTCCAAGTGGAGAAGAACTTTCTCGAGACAATGGACGCCTAGCCCACAAAATGGGAAAGGCACCAGCCAAGCCAGGCACTGCGTCACCCTCTTTGTGGCTGGCCATTGATTGATACCAGTGCAGTGACCGCTTTGGTCCATCCTGCACCCTTGCGGCCCAGGCCTGCTGCCTGCAGCCCCCAAGTGAGGTGTGGGCAGTGTGGAGCATGGTGTGTGTGAGAGCGCATGTGCACATGTGGCAACTACTCCACTGAGTCGCACCTGGTGCCCCTCTAGATGAGGTGCTCCTTGCCTAGACTTGGGCCAAGACCAGTCCTTGGTGTCGAGGAGGGGGGAAGGGAAAGAGAAGCCCCAGAGGCTCCCCACCGCTGGTCAGAACGCAGCGCTGATGGGCGCACCTGAGGCCTGTCCAGCCGCTTTCCCGACGGCACCCCGGAGTGTGGACACCCAGCCACGCTGGCGCCCCAAGTGCATGTTCTGGAAGGGGCGGGAGACAGAGCTGGGTCCCGGGTGGGCGCATGGATTCTCGGACCCCTAGGATTCCCACCTGTGCTGGCGCCTCCTTGGGGGCGGGAGGAGCAGGTGACGTCACGTGAGGTCCCGGGGCGCGCGCGCAACAGTGGCAACGCCGTCGCGTAACCCGCGTAAGCCAATGGTTCGGCGGTCTCCAAGGCAATGCGGAGGGTCCACGCTCCGGCGCCAAGGCGCCCCCGCCCCTGAGTCCGCACTGCAGAGAGCCGTGGCGAGCAGGCGCCAGCGCGCTGGCCCACGTGCCGCGGTTAGAGAGGGAGAGCGAGACGCGGCGAGCGAGCGCCTGGAGAAGACGGGCTTCCGACCCCGGAGCTGCTGCGCTTAGCCTCGCGCCACTCCTGCTGGGACCTGGATAAGGAAGGACCCCGCCCCTGAAGAAGGTACTAAACTTGGGGACGGTGAGCTTGGCCCCTGGACATCAGACTGCCCTCCGCCCACCCCAGCAGGACTGTGACAGCCCCGGGGCGAGGTGGAGGGTGAGCGGTGTGGGCAGGGGGCTGTGGCCCCTGTGGGCATACGGAGAGCAGGGATCTAGCCTGGGCTGCAGAGGGGCTTCCAGGAGAGGAAGGGCAGCTGGGGGTGGGGGTGGGGGGAGTCAGCATTAACCTTGCTCTCCGCCCCGTTCGTATTCACAGGCTGTGGGTTTGCCGTCGTCCTGGGAGTTGGCCCAGATGTCTGTGCATCACGCCCTGATCATTCCCCACTAAATTAGATGCCTTAGAGACTGGAGCCATGCCGTTGACCCTGTTCCAGGACTGGTGCAGGGGCGAACATCTGAACACCCAGAGGTCCATGCTCATCCTGGGGATTCCTGAGGACTGTGGTGAGGATGAGTTTGAGGAGAGTCTTCAGGAGGCTCTCAGGCACTTGGGCACATATAAGATTATTGGCAGGATGTTCAGGAGGGAGGAGAATGCCCAAGCGTTTCTCCTGGAGCTTGCCCAAGATATGGACTATGATTTGATCCCCAGGGAAATACCAGGAAAGGGAGGGCCCTGGAAAGTAGTGGTAAAACCTCGTAACTCAGATGGTGAATTTCTCAATAGACTGAACCGCTTCTTAGAGGAGGAGAGGCGGACAGTGTCAGACATGAACAGAGTCCTCGCATCGGACACCAATTGTCCCTTTCCCAGACTGGCCATATCACCAGAATTCTGGACTTGGGCCCAGACCCTGGGGGCAGCAGTACAGCCTCTGCTAGAACAAGTGTTATACCGAGAACTGAGAGTGTTTTCTGGGAACACTGTGTCCACTCCAGGGGTGTTGGCCTTCGAAGCCTGGCTTGAGCACACCACTGAAGTGTTACAGATGTGGCAGGTGCCTGAGGAGGAAAAGAGGAGACGGCTGATGGAATGCTTGCGGGGCCCTGCTCTGCAGGTGGTCAGCGGGCTCCGAGCCCACAACGCTGCCATAACTGTGGAGGAGTGCCTGGCAGCCCTGCAGCAGGTGTTCGGACCTGTGGAGAGCCATAAAATCGCCCATGTAAAGTTCTGTAAGGCCTATCAGGAGGCAGGAGAGAAAGTCTCTAGCTTTGTGTTACGGTTAGAACCCCTGCTCCAACGAGCCGTAGAAAAAAATGTGGTATCACGAAGGAATGTGAATCAGGCTCGTCTGAAACAAGTGTTAGGTGGGGCCACCCTTACTGACAAACTTCGGGACAAGCTTAAGCTAATGAAACAGCAAAGGAAGCCTCCTGGGTTCTTGGCACTGGTGAAGCTCCTGCGTGAGGAGGAGGAGTGGGAGGCCACCTTAGGCCCCAAGAGGCAGAGGCTGGACCAGCTGGAAGCAGGCATGAGATCAGCTGCCAGAGCCAGTGGTTTCAGACCAGTGTGTTTCCCTGCCCCCAGCAATACTCTACAGGCCAGGCCTCCCCAAAGTTCCCTGCGCAGGAGAGGCAGAGGCCAGCACCACAGGGAGGGTGTGTCCAGGGCTGGCTCTGGCTGCAATGGAGTCGGGAAATGGGGGCTGGGCTTGGGACAAGAGCCATCCCAAGCCCAAGGCCAAGTAGGCTCAGGAAAACAGGGCAGCTCTTCTTACTATAGGCAGAGGAGACAAAGGAGATGTTGGAAGAAAGGGAAGGGGCAGTCCGCACAAACAGCAGAGGACTTGAGTAGGGCAGAGGGGCCAGGTAGTCAGGCCCAGGCCAAGCCCCCTTGCCCTCTACCAGCTGAAAGGGACTCTACCCGTGAAGCCGAAGACGGCTCATGGTGGGCCAAGCACACGGTCCTGAAGAAGTACCAGCAACACAAACAAGGGGCCACCACACCCGGTACATGTGTTGCTCCAGCCACGGGAGGGGACTCCACCACAGCAGAGGCTGAAGGAGGTGCAACTGGGGGCTCTGGCCTCGGCCCCTTCATTTGGCCACCCCCAAACGCCCACCCTGTGTGCTCTGAGCTACGAATGCCGACCGGCTGCCAGGCCACGCGGGGCCTGGAGGAGGCTTCCCCAGGGCCGACCGTTCCAGAAGGAGCCAGTATGGGCGAGGAAGAGCTGCTGCACAGAGAGGTAGTGTCCCTCACCCAGAGGGGAGGCTGCAGGGTCCAGCCCATTTTCAGAATCAGCTACAGTGCTCTAGGGGAGCCCCAGGAAGGCAGCACCTCGAGCCCCTGTGCAAGTGAGGCCAGGAGACCCAAAGGCCCTGGGAGCCCAGCGCCAACCTGCAGCCTGGAGGGGCGGTGGGGGCAAGGACAACAAGGACTGAGAAGAAAAGCCCCAGATGAGAGCCTAGGCTCAGCCTGGCAAAGGGGTCACTGGGGACTTGGGATAGTGCCCCACAGCTGGTTTTGGTGGGAGTAGGTGTGCAGGAAGACTTTTGTTCCAAAGCAGGAGCAGTATAGGAGGAGGAAAAGGGGGGGCAGGTAGAGGGGGAGAACAGGAGGAGGAGGAGGTGAGCAGGAGAGGAGGAAGAACTGGAGGAGGGGGAGTTGTTGGAGAGGTGTATGTTCTGCTTGTTTGTGCAGGGTTACTGGAGACCTGGAGAGAGCACGCAGAGAACAGGGACAGGCCTGGAGAACCACGACTCAGCAGCTGCCAAGGCCAACTCCAGCCCTAAACCCTTCCAACTTGGGTAGCCAGCCTGGGAGCACCCTCAGCAGCCTGTCCCGGCCTAGGTGAGGGGCACCTGAACACGTCTGCCACCCGCCCTGGACTGGGAGTCGTTAGGGGCCATCCCTGGGGTGCCAGTCGTGGGAACTTCCATTCTCCATCCCCTGGGGCAGGCTGCTCCCTGTACTGGGAAGCCCCCACCCCATTCCTCTGTAGGCCCCATAGTGATCCTCGTGTCAAGTAATCACCCCCCTACACACACACGCATACACGCACACACATGCCACGATTCCCATGCACAGCTGCCAGGCATGCATGCCTCCAGGGTGGGTGTCCTGGCCAACATGGGGAGCCACCCTGGGCCCCGGCACATGTGAGCTTCCTGCCAGCCAAGGCTCTGCTCGCTCTCGTCCAGTGTCGTTAGCTCAACCTCTGCTTTCTCCATGCAGGTTTAGGCCAACCGCTGCTTGTTCTTGTGGAGATGTGTGTGTTTTTGTGTGAGCAGTTTTCTCCCGCTGACCACCCCACCGTGGAGACCCAGAGCCCAGCCCCAGGCGACTGCGGGCACGGCCGGTGCTCACCCTCTGACTTCAGGAAGGAAGAACTGGACCAGGGCCAGAGGGGGACTGCCAGCGTCTCCACGGGGACTGTGCTCTGATGTCTCACCCTGTTGTTCCTTGTGACTCAGTTTACTTGGCTTGGTGGAATGTCCGCTGCTGTGTTTTCCAGCATCCTGTGACTGTCCTGTGCAGGCCATAGGGCATAGCCAGACCTCAGTATGTGAGCCGGGGATGGGTGGGAGGAGGGATGCCCTGTAGTGAGTGGACATCGCCAGTGTCCATCGTCCTTCAGTGGCCAATCGTGGGGCCCTCAGGAAGGGGGACTATGGCGGGAAGACCAAGGTGAGGGGGCACAGCTGAGACACCTTTACAGGGTCCCCAGAAGGAGGGGGTCCCAAGTCCTATGGATTCTAGTGGCCATTAAAAGTTCATTTCTGTGTTTTCGTTCCCTTTCTTCAATGGTTTCAGTAAATATTTCTGTTAAATAAATGTCATTGAATATTTTGGTGGAGTCTCGCCTCTGCTGTGGGCAGTTGAGGGAAGGATCTGCTGGGAGTGGGGTTGTACAAGAGTAGCCTGGGACCCCGAGTCAGTATTGGGGTATAGTGAAGGCAGGGTACAAGAGATGCTGTGAGGTCCCTGGGACTGGACAGCACCGGTAGCAGCAACTCATGGACACGGGCAGTGGCTGGTTGGGTCCCCAGAAATCTCAGGGATCTTCCAGGAATAAGTGGGTTAGGCATTGAAGAAAGGGGAAGGGACAGCAGGCAGGACTGGAGGCCCCGGGATCCCTGGCTGGGGTGTGGAGTCTCAGGGTGTCCAGTCGGGTCAGGGAGGTCACATGTGCAGTCCAAAGAGGGACCTGGGTGGCTGCCAATATTCCTTGGTTGTTTCTGCATCACTCCAATCTTCAAGGTCAGAATTTTCCAATGTCTGTCTGTACCTTCTTATATTGCGTTCTACTCCTCAGCATGTGTGTGCATACGTGTGTGTGCACATGCATGCATGCATGCATGCGATCTTCTTTGAGTCTCTCTTATAAGGATAGTTGTGATTCGATTTAAGGCCCATCCAGATAACCAGGATAATCTCCCCATCTAAAAATCCTTAACTTAATCATATCTGCAAATTCCTTTTTCCCAAATAAGGTTATATTTACAGGTTCCAGGGATTAGACCTGCATTCTTTGAGGGCCTTTATGCAGCTTACTACAGGTCCCAATTTGTGCCCCTGCTCTATTCCAACCTACTGGGCTCACCTTTCCCTTCCACTGATATCTTCTGTTGGAAAGTTCCTGCAGATAATTGTCTAATAAATCCACACAATAAAACAAAGTCTTGGCTTTCTGGGTGAAAGATTATTTTTTACCTTTAAGATTTTCACTGGGAAATTGGGGAGGGGAACAGTGTTGGGGGATTGGGGAAGGGGAACATTGTGTCTTTCCAAGACCCGTCAGCTCCAAGTCAAGTTGTTGTCCTTCAATCTTAATTGTGGAGGGTGCAAGCTCAGCTCCAAGTCCAGTCGCCGCTTTCAATCTATTTGCGGGGGGAGGTGGGGGGTGCAGTCCACCATCCCATGTGGGAGTCGAACTGGCAACCTTGTTGCACACTGAGGCATCCGGCCGCCTGTCGGCATAACTCTTAACCAACTGAGCCACTCGGCTGGCCTAGGTGTCTATTCTTATAAGAAAGAAATGATGCCCCTTCCAATATGGAAGGGACCCACATGTAGTCACATGAAGGAATGGTGCCATACTGGGCTCACAACATTGGTCTGTGCTGCTGGCAGATTGGACATGCAGAGCCAGCATTAGCAATATAGATCTTGGTGAGTAGGATTTTGTGTTGTTGGGCCCCAAAGCAGTGTCTAACTCTCCTACTGTGGCCATTTCATTCATGTGCCCATTGTGTCATTCTGGACCGACTGGTAGGGAAGGGTGGCTAACATCAATTTGCCAAGCCATTGTTTCTACTCAGCTGTTAATAAGTTCCTCTTCAATTGGTGATGCTTTCTGATGGGCATTAGTATGTGATATAAAAGTATTCTTCCTTCATGCTCACTCCAATATGTCTTTCATAGGCCTCTACCCCAGATCTCCTTGTCTCAAATCTTCTAGTCATTTCCCTTCTAGGCTCTCGGCTAGGCCATTGGCCACTGCTCAGGAATACATATATTTTCACTTTTCTTCCACAAAAAGAATGATGAGCTATACCCCTTGTAGCTCCCTCCCATTTTATTTCAGGGACATCCCTGGGTGTGGCTGGAATGCAGCTGCCATACATTTTCAACTTGTACCCACATTCCAAGCCAATCCATCCAAATGCCAAGCTTAGGCCTTTTCTTCCTCCTTCAGCTGGCTACATTGGATCATGTAGCCATAGGTGTGAGTTGAAGGAGTGGCTCCGGTGTAAATATGAAGGATAACAACATAAGGGTGTGAGGTACTGCTCAGAGAGGTTACTGACACCTCTGTTCCTACCCAGGCTGTATTCTACATGTACCATTTCCATCCTACAGTGAATTGCTGATGGGCCATCTCAATTTGACTTGATGAACCTGACAGGACCCAGCTCATAATGAGAAGTTCCAGACATACAGTCATTTGGTGTCCCATAGTGAAGCATTCTGTCCCTACCAGGGCCCAGAAGCACACCAGAAACTGTTTCTAGAAAGTCATATAATTCTCTGATGTGAATGGTACATCCCTGCTCCAGAACCCCAGGGGCCTGCCTACCTGGCAATTCTTCTACAGGGGCTGGCCTTGAACTCTACACTGCATCCTTGCCCATGACTGATACCTGTAACACTACAGGATCTGTCAGATGAGATGGTCCAAGGGGCCACTTGCACTTCAGTCTGGACCGGCCATAGATCTCTCTCTGGCACTCCACCTCTCTCAAAGCTCTCAGCCTTCTGTGTCAACCAATATATGGACAGCAGCAATAATCCTGCAGGTAGGATTTTATCCCCAGAACCCAAAGAGGTCTACCAGGTGCACTACTTTCTTCTCTGTGGTAGAAGATTCAAGATGCACTGATTTGTTTTTTACTTTGGAGGAGGCACCCTGCCATGCCCCTGACTATTGGATTCTTAAAAACTTTGTTGAAATGGCATGTTACTGAGTCTTCATAGTATTTATCTCCCACCCTCTGGAGCACAAGTATCTTACAGAAGCTTCTTACTCATCCTGTCCAATCAGTATGATGGCGTCAGTGTAATGGATCTGCGTAATGTTCTATGGAGTGTCTAGATCGTGTTCACATCTCTCTGTACTATATTATGAGAGGGGATAGATATGACATAGGGTAGGAGGGTTAACATGGTCATGGAACAAATTGTCAATAAAGATTTTTGTCTGTGCACATGATTGTGAATTGCTTCTTATCCTCTTTTTTTTTTTGATTGGTTGGAATAGAAAGGAATGCATGTATTGAATCAATGGCCAAATACCATGTACCAAAGGCCTTATGTATGTGCTTGAACAATGATACCATGTCCAGCACACAGTATTCACAACTGGGATTACCTGGTAAAGCCTCAGGTAGTATATAGTAATTCTCCAGAATTCATCCAATTTCTGCAGCAAATAGACTGACAAAGTAAATGGAAGTATGATGGGGACCACCACCCCTACTTTAGATCTGTAAGAGTGGCTCTAATCTTTGTCATGCCTGTTGTGATTTTGTTTGTAATTGACTATCTTGGCTGGGGGAAGGGGTGCAGTTTCATAGACTTCCACATGGCTTTCACGGCTGTTATGGTCAACTGAGAGACAGATAGACCCTGTGGATGAAAAGGGGGTCGCATACTAAACCTGACAGGCTCAGGGGATGCCAGCATAGTGGCCCTTACAAACTCAGACATCAAAAGTAACCACACAGGATGGTTTGAGCATAAAAATTCCTATCTAAAAGTGGGTTATGGAGGGGCCGGCCGAGTGGCGCGATGGTTAAGAACTCGCTTGGGATGCCAGAGGGCCCCGGTTCGGATCCCACATATGAGGGCCAGTGACACTGCCCTCTACAGCTAAGATGCTGAAGAACAGCTCAACCTGGAGCTGGGCTGCTGTGAGTCGCCAGCGACGGCGTGGGCTGCAGTCCCTGTGGCAGTGGGTTGCCATGGGCTACCGTGTGTGGCCGGCAGCCAGCGTGAGCGGCCAGCAGCCAGCGTGAGCGGCCAGCAGCTGCAGTGAGTGGCCATCCAGAAGCCGGCGACTGATCTGCCTCGCCCGGGAAGAGTGCAATGATGGTGCCAACTTGGGCCAGTGAAGCAACATCCTCCACAACTAGACTGAAGAACAAAATGACAGCAACTTGTCTGTCCCCCTTCCCCCAATTCCCCAGCACTGTTCCCATCCCCCCAATTCACCAATAAAAAAAATCTTAAAAAAAAAGTGGGTTATGGTGGGTAGTTATGTCCTAATGTAGCCAAGCCCCTTGTAATTGTAACGCCCTTGGTATTTTGGCAGCTAGAATTAAAAAATTGAATTCTCAAGTAGGCCTTTGTCCACATGCTAACAGCTCTTCTTGCTCGGCTCCTTTTGTTCTCACAGGATAATTTCGAGTTGCAGATGTGCTGTTTCTTTGTCAAGCAGGAGGGGATAGCTTCAGGGCCACAGGGAGAATTTACGAGTCTGTTTTGCAGGAGGAGGGAATGTCTCCAAGGTAGCTGCAACCAGCTGCTGGTGCTGAGGAGTTTGATGTGAAAAAGTGTTACCTGTGACTAAAGAACCATGGACTTCTCTCTCAGTTCCCTGGAACTCCCTCCCCTTAAAAAACCCTGCCCCAACTTCTCTCGGGGAGCCACCCAAACCTTTCCATTCTCGGTGTTGGTTCCCTTGTGCACAGGCTTACTAAACCTTTGCCTCTTGCCTGAACTTTCTTGGAGTGACCTCTTGATTTCCATCCTGGAAGATCACAAGAACCCAAGGTGCCAGTAAGACTAGGCCTTTAGCTTCCTTGACAAAAGTCAATCTTTACTTTTGAAATTGTCTATTACTTTGTGCATCAAAGATAACATACTTTTGGGGCGGCCAGTTAGCTCAGGTGGTTAGAGCACAGGCTTCTAACATCAAGGTTGCCAGTTCGATCTCCACATGGGCCATTGAGTTGCGCCCTCCACAATTAGATTGAAACATCTACTTGACTTGGAGTGGATGGGTCCTGGAAAAACACAATGCTCTCCAATAATTTTTTTTTTAAGAGAAGGCACCATTGAAATGTCTAGGGTAATTTTTTTCTAGCTTTCTCGAAGGCACAACCACCACCAGAGCACAAGACCACAATGTTATCTTGTTGCCCACATACCACCTCTATGTGCTCTAAAGATTAACTACCCTGTACCCACCAAGGTAAAAGAAATATGTGCCTCTCCATTTTAGTTTTTATCCAACCCAGAGATTTCCCCCCTTTTCTTTCTCCTGGCCCCTTAATCTACCACCAGTGGCTTTCATGTAACCCTCCGTACATCTCCTCCTTTGATTCTAATGTATAAAACAAGCTGCAAAACAGCTATTCTCTGGAGCTTTTTATCAAATCCATTGAGAAATTTGCAACCTGGCAATTGTCATCAGTTTGGCTCAAAGAAACTTTTTTTCTTAATTTTTTTTATTATCAAATAAACTCTTATAGGACATTCTTAGGCTGGATGTTCTTTCCTCAACAACCCACACCTAAAATTTGGTTTGGATGTCAAGACTGATGCTAGCAAGAGGGTAAGAAAAATTTCATTATTTACATAAGTGAAGGTTCTAGGGAAAGCAATACACACCTCTCAAGCAGTTTTGAAATGCTTGTGAAAAGAAAGCAAGGAAAAGAGAGTGGCCTGGGGTTTCACTGGGGTTAGGAAGTGGGGCCGAGGTGAGAGTTCTCACATGTGGGCAGGGGCATGATGGTTCACATCTCTCCCTGGTGCCAAAGTAGGGAGTACACAGGCTTGATGACCACCTTTCCCAGATATGGGGCACAAGGGGAAGAGGGAAGGCTAGCTCCAAAGGAAAGGTCAATTTCTAGATGAAATATGGGCTGGGGGCAGTGCTCCTCCCTGCACTGCCAGTGCTCTGAGAAAGGAGGCTCTTCTGACTTGAACAATAAACCTCCAATGGCCTGCACTGTGCCTGGCCTTAAATCATGGAGGGGTTTTGCTAAAAGGAAGAAAAATCAAATAAGGCTGAACAGCAGAACCTGTGGAAAGGGAGATGACATTGGGCCCTCTCAACTGTGTAGCCGAAAAAAGGGGTTCTATGGAAAGTGACCTTACAGGGTGAGCTGATCATAAATTCCTAACTGGGAAGGTCATGGTGGGTAGTCATGCCCCAGGAATATAACGTCTTTAGTAAAAAAATTATCTTTGTCTTAAGCAATCCCCGTCCATTGTTTCTGTGCATCTAGGATATTGCCTCTTTGAAATGCCCCCTTTCAGACCCCTCCTTCTAAAGGGTGAACACCTTCAAGAGAGCACAGAATCTCATTAACTACCCTGTAATCCATCCCTGTCTTGCTTTCTCCCACCTCTACGTAATCTTCCTTATGTTCCCTCCTTAATCTCAAATTCATAAAAGAAACCACCAAACTGTTATTCTCTGAAGCGCTTGAGATCTTGTCCCCCAGCATATGTCATCAGTTTAGCAAAATAAACTCTTATAAAACCTCTCTACAGGTGTGGACATTTCTTACGTCAACAGCTGTTTGGTACCAATGCCAACACAGAAACTACTCGCTTTAGTGTCACAGGACTAGATGGAGATGGAGACAACAGGAGAGTCACAACCATGATGTCACCCCAAGTATAACAGTTGACCTTTAGTTAAATGATACAGAGTGCCTGTCTGGGTATGAATAGTAATGTTACATTTCTAAACAGAATAAAAGAATTGGAGCACCATAAAAAGCATTTGGGAAGCAAGAGCAGAGATAACAAATCGGACAGTTTGGGAGACACTTGGAGAATCATCCATTCTTAGTCCACCCACCCCTCCCTTACCTTTGCACATACTGTAGGAGCAACATGCCCACCTGACTCACCATGGCTTTGGTGGCAGAAACTACCCACGTGCAGGAAGCGGTATAGTGTAATGAAAGGAGCACAGGTCCAAGACTTTAAAAGCCTAGCTTTACAACTCTGTGACCTGGGCAATCCCCTCGCTTCTCTTGAACTCAGTTTCTACCATTGAACAAGGAAAGGCTCCATGATCTTCCTGCCCACCCTCATCACCCTCACCCTACTCTTGGGAACTAAACCCCTCTCCACGATGCCCCAGAGCCCAGAGCAAGCAGGTGCACTAGTGGAGGGAGGGGAGGTTGGGGGGGGGTCCCCTCTGGGTGGATGGTCCAGCTGCCCTCCCCGCGTGTCCACAGTCCCAGCTCCTGGACAGTCCAAAGACCACTGTCCAGTGTCCAAGGACGACCGACATCAGGGCACCCGACCAAACAGCATCGGGCCACAGGAGCCCCTTTTGGCTCCTGGCGGGCACCCAGCTCCCTTCCTTTCTTCCACCTCCGCCCAGACTATGGTTATGGTCCACACGTGGTCAGAGGGGCCTGCTTTCACCCAAGGCCAGTGGGGCACCTGGTCCAGCAGGCCAGCGGGGGAAGGGCAGTGGGAATCCAAGTTATCCCCAGAAGTGCGAACGGGACCATCTGTGATCCTCGCGCGCCATCTGTCGGCCAGTGTGGGTTAGGCCTCAAGACAAACGCCGCCAAAGCAGCTCTGGACCCGGGCAGCCATTTCACGTTGAGGACTGTCGCATTCCCCGATAGGCAGTGCGACCCTAGCTCGCGGCTGCAGGAAATGGCGGCCCGGGCACCAGCACACACGAGCCGGGCGCAGGCGCACACAGTAAACTGTCATGCTTCGCTACGCGCAAAGGTGCGCAGGCGCACATCCGCGCTCGCGGCTCAGATCGCTGCAAGACTTGTGGGTTCTCACTGTGATCACTTTTTTTTCTTCCTAATCCAGAATCTGCCGACTTTCCACAGAGATCGTGAAAGCTCTGGCACGGTAGTTCCGAACACTGAACAGACATGAGAATAAATTGGGGAGCTATTAAAAGACACCTGTGCTGGAGTTCCAATCCAGGTCATCCTGCCTGTTGTCACTTGTTCTCCTTTCAAGGTTTTCAGGGGCTTTTGGAGCCCGGGAGACCCAACTAGCCACTCACCCTACTCCCCAGACTCCTACTGACTGAGACCATCCAGCCTACTCCACTCACTTCCTTTATATATTTCTGTTAAGACATTGCTACCTAGGTAGCGATCAACTTTTGGAATTAAAGCACCCCACATCTCCTCTTGGACCCTGCCCCCACCATACCCGAATGTGACTTGGGGTCCCAGGCCACTGCTGCCCCACAGCCCTGCCCTGAACAGACCCTTACCCTCAATTGCCCACAGCAGAGGTGAGACACAGCTGAAACATGAAATTTATTGAAGAGAAACATTTAACTGAAACCATTGAAGAAAGGGAATAAAAACACAGAAACTTTGAATGGCCACTAGAGCCCATAGGTCTCGGGCCCACCTCCTCCTTGGGGTCCCTGACGAGGTGCTTCAGCTGTCCCCCCTCACCTGGGCCCTCCTGCCATAGTCCCCCTTCCTGAGGGCCCCACCATTGGTGTTTACAGAATGGACGCTGCCCATGTCCACTCACTGCAGGAAACCCCTCCCCTTCTGGCCCACATGCTGGGGTCTGGCTCTGCCCTATGACCTGCACAGGACAGTCACAGCAGGCTGGAAAACACAGCAGCGGACACTCCCCCAAGCCGAGTAAACTGAGTCACAAGGAACAACAGGGTGAGACATCAGAGCACAATGCCCATGGAGACGCTGGCAGTCCCCCTCTGGCCCTGGTCCAGTTCTTCCTTCCTGAGGTCACAGGGTGAGCACCGGCCGTGCCCGCAGTCGCCTGGGGCTGGGCTCTGGGTCTCCACGGTGGGGTGGTCAGCGGGAGAAAACTGCTCACACAAAAACACACACATCTCCACAAGAACAAGCAGCGGTTGGCCTAAACCTGCATGGAGAAAGCAGAGGTTGAGTTAACGACACTGGACGAGAGCGAGCAGAGCTTTGGCTGGCAGGAAGCTCACATGTGCCGGGGCACAGAGGCGGCTGCCCAGGACACCCACCCGGGGGCACGCACACCTGGCGGTTCTGCACAGGAACCTTCACTAGTGTGTATTGTGTGAGTGGAGTGGCGTGATTACTTGACATGAGAGTCACTATGGGGCCTGCAGAGGAATGGGGTGGGGGCTTCCCAGTACAGGGAGCAGCCTGCCCCAGGGGACGGAGAATGGGAATCCCCATGACTGGCACCCCAGGGATGGCCCCTAACGACTCCCAGTCCAGGGCGGGTGGCAGACGTGTTCAGGTGCCCCTCACCTAGGCCGGGACGGGCTGCTGAGGGTGCTCCCAGGCTGGCTACCCAAGTTGGAAGGGTTTAGGGCTGGAGTTGGCCTTGGCAGCTGCTGAGTCGTGGTTCTCCAGGCCTGTCCCTGTTCTCTGCGTGCTCTCTCCAGGTCTCCAGTAACCCTGCACAAACAAGCAGAACATAC
>NW_017731769.1:601193-608644 GCF_001890085.2 Hipposideros armiger | reverse complement strand
CAGGTTGGCGCTGGGCTCCCAGGGCCTTTGGGTCTTCTAGCCTCACTTGTGCAGGGGCTCGAGGTGCTGCCTTCCTGGGGCTCCCCTAGAGCACTGTAGCTGATTCTGAAAATGGGCTGGACCCTGCAGCCTCCCCTCTGGGTGAGGGACACTACCTCTCTGTGCAGCAGCTCTTCCTCGCCCGTACTGGCTCCTTCTGGAAGGGTCGGCCCTGGGGAAGCCTCCTCCAGGCCCCGCGTGGCCTGGCAACCGGTCGGCATTCGTAGCTCAGAGCACACAGGGTGGGCATTTGGGGGTGGCCAAATGAAGGGGCCGAGGCCAGAGCCCCCAGTTGCACCTCCTTTAGCATCTGCCGTGGTGGAGTCCCGTTCCGTGGCTGGAGCACCCCATGTACCGGATTTGGTGGCCTCTTGTTTGTGTCGCTGGCACCACTTTGTGACCCTGTGCTTGGCCCTTCCTGTACTGAGTTTGACTTGGAGGGTGGAGTCCCTTTCAGCTGGTAGAGGGCAAGGGAGCTTGGCCTGGGCCTGACTGCCCTGCCCCTCTGCCCTACTCAAGTCCTCTGCGGACTGCCCCTTCTCCTTGTTAAAATCTTTCTTCCGCCTGGTAGGAGAAGGGGTTCCTGATTCTCTTGAGCCTATGTTTCCTAGGGCTTGGGGTGGCTCATGGCCCCAGCCCCTGCCTCGTTTCCCAACTCTCCTGCTGCAAGCTGAGGACTCTCCTTTGGTAGAGGCTGGTTTTCAGCCTCAGGACATGTGGCCTGATCGCATACTTCTTCCCCGTTACCATGGCCTGACAGTCGCCTGCGCTTCAGGAGTGGTGCAGCCCTTTCCTGGATGGTCTGGGTGCTGTTGTCATAACATGGCCCTGCCTGCTTAAAGACCTGAGGTATGGGAACAGTGGTTTCTGCTACTACTGGGCTGTCATAGTCCCTGAGGCCCTTTTCTGCATTCATCTGCTTCTCCTTCATCACTGCCATGGTGACCTCCAACTCTTCTTCATCTCTAGTGAGCTTCATTAACTCCAGAAAAGTGGGAGGACACCCGCGCTTATCAAGGAGCTGAAGCTTGCCCCGGAGGCTGGTGTTCATATTGGCCCGGGTTAGGACGTGCTTTAAGCGAATCAAGTCAGTGCTTCTCATTGACATGGGGTTGTGCTGCACAGCTTTCTGCAGCAGGGGCTCTAAACGTAGCAAAAAAACAGACATTTTCTCTCCAGACAGCTGAAAGCTCTGGAGGAACCTATACTGTGAGGTTCTAAAGTCCTCTTTATTCCCAAAGATCTGCTTCAGGGCATCCAGGCACTGCTCCACAGTAATGGAGTCATTGCCAGCCTTGAGCATCCTTATGATGGACAGGGCGGGGCCACGTAGGCTCTCCAGCAAACGGCGCCTCTTTTCTACCTCAGCCACTTGCCATATCTTCATAATCTCCGTGACCTGCTCTAGCCAGGCTTCAAAGTTCTCTTCACCTGGGCCTGGGAAAGTGTTTCCCGAAAACACTTTGAGTTTTCGGTACCACATGCTTTCTTTCAGAGGCTGCCAATTTATCGGCTTGTGTTGGGAAGAACCCTCTGGCTCTACACCCTCAGTGACAGTGCTATACCCCAGGACTCTGGGCACATCTACCATTCTCCGGCCCTCATTCTTCAGGAAGTAACTCAGTCTAGTGATGAATTCATCATCTGGGTTACGGGGTTTTACCACCACTTCCCAGGCACCTCCGTTTCCTGGTATCTCACTGGGTATCGTAGCGAAATTGACAAAGTCAGACAATTCGACAAAGATGGCCTTAGCACTGTCTTCCCTTCTGAACATTCTGCCCACCACCCTGTAGGTGCACAGGGCATGTAAGCCTGCCTTTATGGTCTCTTTAATTTCAGCCTCACTACACTCCACGGGGATCCCCACAATCAGCAGGGCCTTCCTGGGGTCCACGTCCATCCCCTTGCACCAATCCTCTAACAGTGCCACAGCGGACATTGCTTCCACTTTCTATGAACGGATCTAATACTAGGGGTAGTAATCTGCTCACAGAGTTTGACCACAACCTAGTTAATTCTGAGCCAATGCCAAGCACAAAGGCAGAAGTGTCCCAGGTTTCCACAGCCTGTAATACAAATGGGGTGAAAGCATCATTATTGCCAAGTCCCCCTATCAAGAGCCCCTTTTCTTCTCCCACCTCCACTCACAGGAATTCAGTCCCTGCTTCCCAGGGCTCCCCTAGTCATTTGGTGGAGTGCAGACTGTAGAAGGGTCTCCCCAATCCAAGCTCCCCCCACCTCATCCTCTCCCTGCTGACCTCCTCCAGCTGTGGGTTCCTCCTCAAAGTCCGAGAACTCTGCTGTATGTGCTGCAGGTGCCTGTAGTGAAAAGGCCAGCGTCAGGAGGCACGGCCTGATGACTGGGGACACTGACAAAGCCCTCTAAGCAACAGAGGACAGGAGAACGTCCTACTCCCTGGCTCAGGGCTGTGCAGGCCCTGGGCACCTGGCACCCTCTTTGCCAGGGCAAAGGCGGGAGGAGGGAGACGGAGAGTTCCACTCTGTGTCAGAAAATACCCGACAGATGAGAAAGATGGCTGGAATTCTGCGCAATGCAATGAAACTGGTGGGTGTGGAGAGCCTGTGACAAGCTGCAGTGTTGCCATGGATACCAAGAACAGCGTGGACCATGGGTTTCTATCACAGACTGGTGTCATGTGGTAAGGTTAAGGCCCTCGAGGAGCAACAGGTGATGTCACCAGCCTCCAACCAATGAAGTGTCCTAGTAACACGGGGGGGGGGGGGGAGTGGGAGGGTTGGGGTGAGGGTAGACGGGATGGGCAGCAAGGATAGAATGTTTAAAAATCAAGAGCTTATGATTTTAAAATGTGTGGGAGCTAGAACCAGGCAGAAAGGGGACCCAGAAAAGGCCGCCAGTGCCACGCTTCAGGAGACAGGCAACTCTCTCCCTAGGTATGACCCTACCCTGCAGAGTCTGTACACCTTGGCAGGCAGCTCCTCCCCCTCTGCTCTTTGCCGGGATTACAGAGGCTCCTCCCAACATAGGCTCCCCTCGCTACGGCTCACCTTGCTGAGTAGGACCCTCTGGCGGTGTGGATACCGGGATGCCACAGGCACTCAACACTCAGTCAACGCTCTAGCTCTGTCCACAGTCAGGCAGTTCCTGGCCCCAGGGTGTATGGGGGGGTTGCTGTTCCACTGGACCTGTCCCCAAGACAAGACAGACTTATTTTGATAAGGTTCTGCCCCACGTGCCCCTGCTCAGGCTGTGCCAATTCTAAGTCTGCAGAGCTGTCCACAGGTGCCCTGGTGCAGGGATACAAGAAAATTGTCACTGGGGTCCATTGCTATAGCAGTAATCCCACTTTAAGGTTATTACTCCCACCCTCAATTCCATACCCCCACTCACACCCACTCACTGCCAAGTCACGCTCCTTTCCAAGTTTTGCGCCCATTGAAGCTCAGCCTCTGATCCAAGCGCCCCCACCAAGCCCCGCCCCTGGCACCAAACTCCACCCCTACAGCTCAATCCCAGCCCCCACCCAAGCCCTTTCCCGCACCTAAACACAACTCCTATTCTTTTTCTCATTCCCCTATGCTCCCCACCCCGACCCTATACCCACTTCCCTAAGACTCCCCCACACTCCTTACACACCCGCTACCTCAGACACCCCCCATTCTGCAGCAGGAATACGTGTGTGTGGTCAGTGGATGTTGGCGGAGGCCAGGAGAGGAAGGGCTGAAGCCACTTTTCTTCCAGGGCAAGGCCGAGAGCCATTTTTTCTGGATATGCAGACAGCAACGGCTCTGGGCAGGGTTAGGCATGAAATAGGTTCCTCTGAAGCTCACTGGCCATGCCTGTAAATGGCAGAGAGCCCACAGGGTGCCAGGCCTGATCTAGTAAGATCCTACTTTGAGGGGAAACCTACAGACACCGGCCCTTCTGACACCAAGGAAGACGGCAAGGGTCATTGGGGAGCATGTCCTGCGGTTTGGGTTGCTCTCTGTGCCCAGGGCCTCACTCCTTACCTACTGGAGATACCGGCAGGCCAGAACGCCACAGCACCGCAGCCACCACGCTTCCACCACTCTGGTGCAGACTAAGCCAGGGGCTGCTGGGAGGAAGAGGCTGGTCAAATAAGAAAAATGGCGCTCCCGCCAACTGCACACGGCCCGCTTGTGCATGCGCGCCATCGCACAGTGGTACCCCCCTCCCCCCTAAAAAAGGGGGCTCCTTGCTTCAGCCTTTGCCCCTGTCCCTGATGGCTTGGAAGGGGTGGGAGCAGAGAGTTCAAATCGAGCTAGGAGCGAGTGTACATTGCAGAGCTGACCTGCGTCAGGCCTCCGGGTAGCTTCAAAGAAACCGCCACGCCTGCCACATGGAACGCCAGGCCTCACTTCCGCATTGGAACGCGCTGTGGTGTAACAATCAGCAGTGCCCCCCGCCCCAAATTTGAAAATTGCACGTCATAACAGGGCCGGGTGCAAAAGTAAAGCCTCAGAGGGTGCTTTCTAAATAAAAGTCCTGATCCCTGTTTATTTTTTCTTCGGCTGTGTTCTAAGGGACCATGGCAAAAATACAGCTGCTCCCTGCATTTCCCAAGGGCACGAACATTTTTGGAGTTCACCAAGAGACAGAAAACTATCAAGTATTCCATTCTCCCATTATTCTCTTGACTTCACGAGCAAGTAATTACCCATTACCCACCTAATACACTGCTTCCTGCCCTTTTCTGAAGGTTTCTTCCGCTCAGGGAACATTTGCCCTGGGGCCTGCAGGACCCAAATGTGCTGGTCAGAAATGGGCGTTAGTGGAGCACAGGTAGCACAATGGAAGTTGCTCTTGATAAAAGTGCAGGTCTGCATCGGGAGGACGGCTGAAACCGAAAGCCTGTGTTTCTCGAAAGCTGGGTGACTCCGATGCTGCAGATCCCTGACTAGGCTTAGGGAACCCAAACTCTAAAGCGTGTAATGACTTTTCAGATCCAGGGGGCCTTTGGTGACAAAATAGATTTCTTTTGCTTTATTAGGGATACAAATGAACAGGCTTTTCTATAATGCTTTAATAAAAATATTTAAAGGAAACAAAATTTTAAATGAAAGGTTATTAAGCAAGATGTTTGCAGGCGTCACCCTATTCCCCTTTAACTACAGATGTTTGCTATGTCTTAGAAGGGGAACACAGACCTCAATAGGCCTTACTTAATAAGGATACACTCTTAAGAGTCTGTTAAATCTATTTCCCATGCCAAGAAAATGTGGTTACCTGGTGCTGGCAGAGAGTCCAAGGCCCCAGGTGGGACATTTTACCTGAGGGTTCTCATAATACCAGGTCACTATGGTTCCATGAAACTGCCACTGAGCCACTTGGTATTATAGATATTGCAAGGTATCACAATGGTTGATACCATGGAAAGAGGTGTTCTGGCCCTGTGATCCTGGAAAACTGAAGGTTAAGAAATACCCCCTGAAAACATTTAACATTATATTAGTTTTAGGTGTACAACATGATGCTTCAATTTTTGTATATATTGCAAAATAATCACCCCAATAAGTCTAGTTAACATCCATCATCACACATAGTTATAATTTTTGTTCTTGTGATGAGACTTTTTTTTTTTTTTTTTTTAGCTGAGCCATCCCGCCACCTGTTGGCAGCTCACGGCTGCTCAGCTCAGGCTGACTCGAACCATTGTTGCTCAGAGCTCAAACTCTTTTTTTTTTTTTTAAAGATTTTTATTGGGGAATTGGGGGGATGGGAACAGTGCTGGGGAATTGGGGGAAGGGGAACAGACAAGTTGCTGTCGTTTTGTTCTTCAATCTAGTTGTGGAGGATGTTGCTTCACTGGCCCAAGTTGGCACCATCATTGTGCTCTTCTCTGGCGAGGCGACTCACGGCAGCCCAGCTCCAGGTTGAGCTGTTGTTCAGCATCTTAGCTGTAGAGGGCAGTGTCACTGGCCCTCATATGTGGGATCCGAACCGGGGCCCTCTGGCATCCCAAGCGAGTTCTTAACCATCGCGCCACTCGGCCGGGCCAGAGCTCAAACTCTTGAGCGAGCTCTTAACCAACTGAGCCACTCAGCCAGCCCTGTGATGAGACATTTTAAGATCTGTTCTCTTAGCAACTTCAAATATGCAATACAGTATTGTTAACTTTACATGCTGTACATCACATCCCCAAGATTTATTTATTTTATATGTATTATTTTGTGTGTATGTAATATTTTAAAGTGAACTTATTCTGACAAAACTTTAACAGTAATTATGTTTCCTATGTAGTATGTCAGCCCTAAAGGTTTCAAGATCTTTGGGTAACTTAAAGCCGTATACTAAATTAAGTATATAAGGTATGCAGGATGTGTTTTTGTTAAGGAGAAAGATTAATTTTGTCCTAAAGTAAAATGACTGGCTCGTACAGAATGACAAAGATGAAAGTGTAGGGCTATGGATGAAAAAAGGGGTTCCATGGAAAGTAACCTCACAGGGTGATCTGATGATGAATTCCTTACTGGACAGGTCATGGTGGTAGTCATACCTCAGGCCTAGAACTTCTTTAGTTTCTAAGCAAGCCCTGTGCATTTTTCTTGTCAATCTAGGTTAAAACACCTTTGAAACGCCCCCTTTCAGGCCCCTCAGAAGCAAAACCACTCTCAAGAGAGCACATAATCTTGTTAACGATCCTATAATTTAATCCTGGCCTTGCTTTCTCCCACCTCCATGTAATCTTCCATCGTTCCCTCTTTAATTTCAAATGCATAAAAGAAGCTGCAAAATTGTTATTCTCTGGAGCATTTGAGATCTTGCTTCCTGGCATATGTTGTCAGATTGGCTCAAATAAACTCTTATAAAAATCATCTACAGGTTTGGACATTTTTGTATGCCAACAGGACAAAACCTGAATGAAAATGAAAGTTGTAGAAGGTTCGTGTCGGGTCCGAGGGTGTCAATCAGGGACCATCTCGGTGGTGAGATGCCCAGCTGAAAGAAGGCATGAGGCAGACCGTGTGCCATAAACGCAGCAACAGCTCTTTATTGATCCAAGACCAGGGCCAGAGAGAGCCCCAAAATGGGAGCAGAGTTTTATACCCTCATACGAACAACAGGTACATGGTGCCAGCACACATGCTTAAGAAGGAAACTTCGAAGAAATTAACAGAACAGGATAACAGGAAATGTACATCAGCAAGCTGTTTTGCTCCCCTCTGTCCTACCCAAGGGGGAGGGACAGGCCGGTCTCCAAAGCCTGTAAACAGTTTCTAACTGGGAGGCCCTAATGCCTGGGCCCCACAGTTCGTAGAAAAAAAATTTATTTCTTGTGGTCATAACTGGCTAAGGTTCAATGGGCTTATTTATGAGCTATTTTAAAATGAGCTGTAATATTAAATAGTACACTGATGGAAAACTAGAATTTGATTTTCTCTGTTAAAATGGAAAAAAAATCTTAAAT
>NW_017731769.1:593971-600030 GCF_001890085.2 Hipposideros armiger | reverse complement strand
ACGGTAGCCCATGGCAACTCACTGCATCAGGGGCTGCAACCCACGCCGTCGCCGGTGACCCACGGCAGCCCAGCTCCAGGTTGAGCTGTTGTTCAGCATCTTAGCTGCAGAGGGCAGTGTCACTGGCCCGCATATGTGGGATCCGAACCGGGGCCCTCTGGCATCCCAAGCGAGTTCTTAACCATTGCGCCACTCGGCCGGCCCTGCTTTGCCGGCTATTAAACAACCATATAGCATTATCAGTCATAATTCTAGTTATCTTTTAAAATTTTCCATGCCACAAGGTGGCTCCATAGCAATGGATAGTGTGTGGGACTTCTAAAGTGTTGCATGCCACAGAAACAACCAAATTTCTTTGTCAATTGCATGATTTTTGTAATGAACTCTCATCATATCTTTAACCATGGGCATTGTAAGTCATTCACAGATAATTGTTTTGTTTTACACTGAGTCTTTCCTGAAAGCGCTTGCAACCAACTACAGGCCAGAGTGCTTCATCTTCCAGAAAAAGTGACTGTCTCCGACCCCCATGGAAAGGGCGATTCCAGGTGCTCTGGGGGTACAGGCTTCTGATGGCATTGCTTAAATAGCTTTGAGATCCTACCACTGGACTGAGCCAGAATTTCCAGAACTCTAGTGAAGCTGATGGGTTCTTGAGACTGCTACCCCACGGCTGAGCAGAGCAGGAATAAATTATGTAGGGTTTTTGAGGATTCTTATTTTCATGGCAATACAATTATTTGCCTAGGTTCAAAAAGAACCTGTTCTTCTTCTTAACAGGGTGCAATTGGAAACATTGGTTATATAACAAGGCTTTGACTGAAATGCTGTATTTGAGAATGATGCTCACAGAATCAGATATGACCTGACAATTTAAAGTGACTAACACTGCCCTATTCTTTTCTTAGGGTTTTTACGTTTTTTTGTTTGTTTTTTAGGGCAGCCATACTGTCACTAACAAGAGTCCTGGAAATATCTAGTTAGGCACTATGGCTGTACTTCTTGTTTTTTGAAGTAGTAAAATCTCTTCTTCCTTTCCCAATTATACTCATGTAGCCGACAGTGGCTGAGATTGGAATGAGAAGGTAGCTACAGGGACACTAGTTGAATAGCTATTGAACACTGGGTCCTAAGGTCCCTGCTCAGTAGTGGAGAGATTTCTGTCATGTCATCTATCTTTGGACTGATGTCTTGGTCACCCATTTTTGTCCCTGGGCTGGATCAAGACATAGATGGCATGCAAACTGTATTTTTTAGATATAAAGCTCATAAGCATGGATCACTTGATAGGCAGAATGAGGGTTCAACAGGATTCTGACATTCTGGGGCATTGGCCTTAATGAGCAATATGAAACAGCCTTGCCCACTGGTACAAATCTGGGGGAATGGGTTCAGATGTGTGTGGGAGGGCACCTCTGAGGAGGATGTTTGAAGATGCACATTCAAAATTACTGTTAAATGAGAGTTAATTACACCAGGGGTGTTTAAATGGGAAACAAGTTGACAAAGGGAGAACCTGATAAGCATCTTCATCTATTTTAGGGGCTGGCACATAAGAGAGGGATTATAGATTACTGGTGGGTGATAAAGGGAAACAGAACTCAACTGAAGAATGTATTTTCTAAAACTGTCAACTGAAGAATGTATTTTCTAAAACTGTCAACTGAAGAATGTATTTTCTAAAACTGGGCCTGTTAGGGTGGCCGAATAGCTCAGTTGGTTAGAGCATGTGCTCTGAACAACAGGGTTGCTGGTTTGATTCCCACATGGGCTGTAAGCTGCACCCTTTACAGCTAAGATTGTTAACAACAGCTCAACCTGGAGCTGGGCTGCCGTGGGCTGCTGTAAGTGGCTGGCAGCTGGCGACCGACTGCCTCACCTGGGAAGAGCGCAAGGCTCATAATACCAACATGAGCCAGTGAGCTGCATCCTCCACAACTAGACTGAGAACAACGGTTTGACATGAAAGCGGGGAGTGGGGAGGGGAGAGGAGGAAAAAATAAGTGGGCCTGTCCACAGACAGAATGGGCTTGTAAGAGACTGTGCTCTTGGTCATTCCAAGTGTGCAATAAGGATTAGGTGGCCATTTGTTTGCAATGGTCATGAAGGAGAGGATAGACCCAAAAGAATATTCTTCACTAAGATCTGACAAGTCAAGAATTCCCACTTCTTGTGCATGCATAGTTTCTAGATCTTTCTATTTTTTTCTCTTTAGATTTGATACTTTTAAAAGCATTTAAATGCCTTTGTTGAGAGAATGGCTTCAGGCAACAGGAGAAAATAAATCACACAGCCAAATATACCAATTACACTTAAAAAAGGACACCTTAATAATGACTATGTAATATCTTAACATTTATTATAATTGTGTACATTAATGTGGGTTAAGCAAGTATGATTAAAAACATTAGGCAATTAAAAAGAAGCAAAAGTGTAATGCAGCCACCCCCCTTCCTACAAGAGTCTGCAGAATTCCATGCCTTTTTAGAATCGAAAACAGATTGTTTTGGACTGAAATCAATATTGATCTTGCAAGTTTTCTGTCAGTATGTTGCATGTTGGTTCTAAAACTCCCTTAAAGGCAGAGTGTATCTTGAAGGTGGGGAAGCCAACCTATCTGGGACCTCTTTTTCCTGCACTCCATCAGGTGGACCTGTACCAAGACTCAGGGATGGCACCTCCCACCCAAAGGAACGACCTTTCTTTCCCATTTGCTCATTCATTTAGCACCTGTGTGTCAGTATCTACCATGTGCCAAGTCCCATGCTGCAGTTTATAGACTCTAGGAAGACCAGCTTTTATTTAGTGTCGGTACACGGCACATTGTACCACTTTTCCCCTCCAGAGCAAATCTGATGCACATCTATGCAAATGAATGGAATGTTCCACTCTGATCATTTGGCGATAAGAACAAGTCCACCAGCAAATGTGCACAGGGCTCAGAAACTGGAGAGATGGAGAAATATTTTCTAATTAAATCAAGAGAAGAGGCCCTCACTTTTCATTATAAACACTCTGAGGTTGTACCTCCTCTCAAGGAGCTTACACAATGATGCTGGCCCCAAAGGCAGAGGAGCCCAGGCAAACCTGAGCAGAGCATCAGCTGACTGCATGCATGGCCCTGCATCTGTCCAGTGAGCCACAGGTTTCCATGTTCCACTAGCTCGGGACAGAGTCTAGACTGGAAAATAGGAGGTCACTGAAGACCCTGTGCTCAGATTGGCTAGCCCACTGGAGCTTTCCCTGGGCTGACAAACTCGTTTTTGGGGAAGGTCTCTGAGTCAAATCTCTTCCCAGCTGAGAGCATCTCAGTTGAGAAGTGTTTTCATGGAAAGGGGAGGAGCGGGAGTGGGGTGTCAGTGTAACCTTTGTAATACTTCACAGGGGGACCCAGGTACTTCACAGAGGAGGAGTGTGGTTTCACACATCCCCCTCTTTGTTAGAGTGTGCCTCAGGAGAGGCCTGAGTGTGAGTGTGTGTGTGTGTGTGTGTGGGGGGTGTTAACTGGTAGGATTAGGTAACCTTGGCACAGGGCTTGACACATACTCAGCACTAAATCAATGCTGGTTATTGTGGTTACTGTTACTGGAGAGAGACAGCAATGGTTCTGCATGAGGCAATGATCACCTCTCTGAGCCTCAATATCCTCATCTGTAAACTGGGGACAAGAATACCCTCTGCACAAAATTAGTACGGGGATTCATGTCATCACTTTGTGATAACGTCTGGTATGTAGTAAGGTCTCAAGAAATGTTAGCTGCTTATCTCCCTTCTTAATCCTGCTGGACTGTATGTTCTCTAAAAGCTACTTTAGAAGGTTTCTGTGTAAAGCTTAGGGATTGGGAATTGAGGGCAAAGGTATTAATCAGTTATCGAGATTCAGACACAGATGTCTCTTTGGTCAGTAGCCTCCTAAGAATCACATCCTATAGAATTTAAACCTAATACATGCCCCCATGCCTGCAGGAAAAAAAACCTCAACTACAGTGAAAGGTGGGTAGAAGGAGGTCATTAAAATCTGCTACACAACTCAATCAAAAGCAACTAACTACTTTCAAAAGTACGTGGAAAGTTTAAAGATGTATATAAGACAAATAGACAAGCTAAAAAAATTGGCTTATGCCAATCCCTAGCATCCAATGTCTGCAATTTACCCACCAGGGATCGTCAACAGTCTTCAGGGGTCTCCTTCTATTCTCAAGTTCCGAAGGTACACTCATAGTTACGAACCAAAATGTGATTAGCTCTCTGTCCCAAGTCAGGATGCACTGAATCCAATGTTCCTGCCTATGCTTATCATATCAGGCCACCTAAACTCATCAGGAAGCTGACATGCCTTAGGGAAGCAAAGACGGAATTCTTGTTCAATCCTCTTTGCTTGAGCCTGAAATAAGATGATGGCTGTGAAGTGCTTTCTAAGCTATAAAAGGCTACACACACAAGTAATTATCGTAGCATCATTCAGATACACCACTAGATGTAAGACAGTTGAACTCACGAAGAGCAAAAGCACGAAGAAATCAAATGGGGAGGAAGTGAGGGAAAGGGAGCCAGCAACTCAGGACAACTGGGGACGGTCAAACTTGTCCAGGAGTCATCAGCTTCTTCTCAGCCCCAGGGAGCTAAAAGAAATTACAGGTAGCCATGAGATCGAAAATACAAATCCAATCCAATGACCAGTCAGAGGCTCTTGGGGTGGGTGACTGCTCCAGGCATCAACAGCCCAGGACAATGTGTCTTCTGGAGAGAAGGCAGAACAGGCTTGTAGCTGGTGGAACTCTTGGTTGTGACCAAGTCCCATTGCCTTCAAGGGAGATACTATGCCCTGTGCTTCTAGCTGAGGAGGTGCTAACGGGGAGGGGCTGCCGGGATCTGAAAAGGCAGTGTCCTATGGGCACTGGGTCTCATGCAGTTCAGACACTGGGGTAGATTCTGCTGGCTTGTAGTATGCGAACCTGTCTTCAGGCATTGTTAACAATATGGCAAAGGACTGCCCAAGCAGCCTTTCCTGGTTGGGCCAGCCCCAGAATGGCACCATCCCCTCCCACACATACCTGCTTACCCTCGCCTCTACCTGCTGCTGGCCCCCCAGCTGTATCTTGCTTAACTGAACACGTCAGCTGTTGAATTCTGATCTGATGCTATATGAACAATGGTGAAGGTGGCCCAAGGGCCTGTAGCAGAGCCCTGGACCTGAATGCAAAGTCCGGGGTTGAGGTTCTGATTCTGCCATATGCAAACCAGGTGTTTCTCCAGGCCCTTTTCCTTTCTAGGTCTTTATTTCCTTGTCCCCCAGTGAGGCTAACAACACAGGCTCGGCTGGCTTCCCAGGGTAGATAGAGGACTCAGCTGAGGCACTGCACAGAAGGTGCTTCTCAAGAGGAAGAGACTACAACCCCTACAAATTGGAAGTGTCCCTGGGGAGGGTCTTTCCCCCTAAGATTTCTAAGTGTCATAGGGCATAGGAGGACTCAGGGTCCCCTAAACGTAAGGACTAGTGTCCTGGGTTGAGACAGAGATCAGGGCACTTTTCTTCCCTATAATAATCCCTGCTGCTTGGCCTTTGGGGTGCCCGCACCCACCTAGAAGAGCTTCTCATAGCATTTCCCACAGTGGATAGTGTTGCGGTGAATGAAGATCTGGTCCAGGAGCTCACCCATCGGTTTACTGCAAATCCCACACTGAAAGAGAGAGCAAGCTAGAGGTCAGCATACAAGGGAAGCGATATGAGCAAGTGAGTGGGGAGGGGGCGCCTGACCAACATACGCAGGCAGACGCTACACGGAAGGCACACTCTGGACTTTGAAGCACACAATTAAAAAATGGCAGAAAACAGAGACAAAATCACTGCTAGTTTAGACTAGAAATGAAACAACGAAAGAAAACCCCACAAAAACTAGCAAGCAGGGTGACCACATTGTGGTTTGGAGCCCAGGCCTGGGTTTAAATCCTAAATCCACTAGAGGGCCGGCCGAGTTGCATGTTGGTTAAGAGCTGGCTTGGGACGCCAGAGGGCCCCGGTTCAGATCCCACATATGAGGGCCAGTGACACTGCCCTC
>NW_017731769.1:587886-593726 GCF_001890085.2 Hipposideros armiger | reverse complement strand
AACAAAAGGACAGCAACTTGTCTGTTCCCCTTCCCCCAATTCCCCAGCACTGTTCCCATCCCCCAATTCCCCAATAAAAATCTTTAAAAAATAAAAATAAATAAATAAATAAATCCACTAGAGCAGGTCTTCAAATAACGTCATTTTGTTCAACGATTTTTTTGTTAAAACGTTGATGAGATGCCACAGGAACTTAACTCTCATGTATATCAGTTGGCCTATACTAGAATTGGTTTTGTTATATATTAAAATTGGTTTAAGCATATAACATTATATGCTTAAAGTTGCAGAACCTATCAACGACGTTAAGTGAGGACTTACTGTATTATGCTTCTGTCATTTTAGTTACTGTAGACTAGGACTGGAACCTCAACTTAGCCAACTGATGGTGCTGAGCATTTAGGGGGTCACCTCTAGGAACACAGAAAAAAAATCAATAATCTGGGCTTGCAATGTGCCTCACACTGTGGAGAACATGGACCCTGAAGGGTTGTGATGATGCTGTGGCCATGGGTGTTCTTTTTTCCTAAATATAACAATACAAACTAGTATTTTAAAATGTTATATTAACCTAATAAAAGTAAGAAAAACCTACAATTAAGGGCATTGACAAACTAGTTTATTCAAATGAGCTTGAGCAATGGGGTGACCTTTCCTGGGAGGCAGCAGAGTGTAGGTGGGATAATGTCGGCATGGATGTTGGAACCAGGGTTGTGACCCTGATTTCTGAGCAGCTCTGGGATCCTATAAAAATAACACCTTCCCCACCTCTGTGCTCATGGCCCATGGGACAGCTCTCAGGCATCCAGCTCACTTTGCAAGAACCCCCCAATAATATGAGCCTCACTATTTTGCCGTAACTCCAACTTCCCCAGCTCTTATGTGAGCCCCAATGAGGCAAGTTTAAAATCCATGCCCCTCCATGGCTCCTTCTTCACACCTATCCTCCTTCACCTGCCAGCCCTACTCCTATTCCCTCTGCTCCATGGGCCAGGAGGCAGCTGCTTTTGCTCAAGTTCAGCCACCTGCAAAATACCCGTGTGCCCTTCACCTCAGACTCCGAACCAATCTCCTCACAAAGCCTTTCTGGGTGCTTTTGACCACTCTGACTGCACCCTTCCCCAACACAGTGCTGAGACCAAATGTGACAATAGCTGCTTATGTCTCATACTCGCGGAATTTTGCTGTTTAACAGACGTGCTCTGAATGACGTATGTAAGTAAAAAGTCGACAAAATCTTTCAGGACTTTTCATGTAAGTACAGGAATCAGGAAACAAAATGTTCTTTGTCAAACCACGTCAAGATCTTTACGTTGAGAAATATAATCCTAGCTGGAGTCCACAGAATATGATTGGCCCTAAAGTGATCTCCCATGCCCCCTTCTTATTGCAACGATCTGCTACCCTCTAGGCCACTCCCCTCTGTCCACGATTTCTGCATGTGGACTATTCTCTCCCTCCATCACCACTCCTGTCCTGTGCTGAGTAACTTCCAGATTCACACAGATGTAGGAGCTCCCTACTACCCCGGCCTTTTGTTCATTTCCTCCAATGTTCTGGGCCCTCTCTACCTCAGTCACTCGTCTGGCCAGGCTCTATGAGGGATCCTGGACCAGAAGCGCCTGGGAGGCCAATTATTGGGTCTTAGCCATAAGTACTGAGTCAGAAAGTGGGCTGGGGCTCAGTGCTCTGTGTCTTAACAAGCCCTCCAGGGGATGGTCAAGTGTGAGATACATACTCAAGTGTGAGAAATGCTGCTCTATATCTTGCCACTACCAATAAGTGCACTGTGTCCCAAATGTGCAAGTCACATGCCCTACTCCTTGACTCCCAAGTCTTCCAGCTCACTTTAGCTGGTGTCTGTCACCACTGGGACCTCCAAAACATGGACAAGCCCACTGCCTCACTGTTACTGTTCTCTTGCATACAGCCTCAATCTTGCCAACTCACCTGGCAAAATCTCCATCAGGTAAATGCAAGTCCCCCTGATTCACTCTTGCCCTTGAACATGGCTGGGGAACAAGACATGACCACACTGATAGATAAGCCAGTCTCGGTAGGAATTCATGAGCTGTCACCTCAGGTGGGCTGTGCATGGCCTATTCTTCCCTCTGGTCCATCCTTACCCCCCTCCCTGAGACAGTATTTCACACTCTCCCCTTTTTCCTCAAACATCCAACAGTTTTGCCCCACCCCTCACTTGTAGATGACCATGTTTTTCATTGACTGAGAAAACAGAAACAACTGCTAAAGAAATGCCTCATTCTTCCACCATCCAAGTTAGGAACCTCCCTGTATGTGACCTACATACTTGACCCTTCCCTTCCCTGCTATGTGTGAACTGGTATCCATCTCCGTCTCCTACAGAAGTACACTGTGACCACATCATCAGCCTTTCTTTCTCCTGGATCATCAGTGCTTGCTCTCCATTTTATCACTCTCATCAGTACCAGCACCCTGCTGTCCACTTGCACTGCTCCCTACAAAGCCAACCCCACAAGAGTCTTCCAGACTCACTTTCTCCATTTCCACATGTCCTGTTCTCTCCTGAGCCCACTCTAATCAGGATTCGGTCCCCAACACTAATTCACTCCATTGGACTTGGCAGCTCATTCAGCTCCCAGTTCTGCAAAGCCTCTGAGATAGAGTGCAACCATCTGAGATCAAGCCTCCTCCACCCTCCAAATCCATAAAACTCCCTAACTCAGTAGCAGCACCCCTTTTCCTTACCTTAAAGCAATAGTCATGGCAACAGATGCCAAGATGTTCAAGAATAATCTTTGGACAGTCTCGGATCTCTCGGTTGCAGTAAGTACAGATCCCTCCAGTTGTTCTGTGAGATGCAAAACAAGAACCCAGTGGTCAGGATGGCACGCAGACTACTGATGTGATGCAGCCAGACCCTCTGCTTGGACACAGCCAGGCCTAGGTTTGCTGCAGGATTCCCAGCCTGCCATCTTTCCTGTGGTGTGCAATTGGCCACATAGCCCTGGGCCAGCCTGGGCCTCTGTAGACTCTCACATTATTTCCAGAAAGTGGTCATGGATCGTCACCTTATTCACTATGATATGTGTAAATACCATGATGTGATTCTTATTTCAGGCAGCTTGCCTCTCCCTGCCCCCTGGCCAAGCATATCTGTGCCCCTCTAAAACAGGAAGATCCATGTATTTTTGTACAGGACACATGTCCTTGTATACCCTACCTGGCCACGTGTCTTGATGGCACTTCTGTTCATGCTTGGGGCCACAGAGCCCTGCCTCTTGAACCCTCATAATACTCACTGTATGACTTAACACACGTTATCTATTCTTTCCAAACCTGTTTCCTTCACTGTGACCTGTGTGAACTGCTCCCCCATTCCAAAAATTGAAAACCAGGATTTCTGTATCATTGAGACTATCCTGTGACTTCTGTCATCTAGTGACAGTTTTTGACACTGCTGAATGAGGCACTCTTTACACCTTCACTTATTTCAAATCAATGGTTTTCTCTGGCTCTTTTCTGGTTGATAGAAACTCGCTTTTCTTCATTTGCCACCTATCACTCTTCTATAGTGTTTTTTTCTTCTAGAGCAGCGGTTCTCAACCTTCCTAATGCCGCGACCCCTTAATCCAGTTCCTCATGTTGTGGTGACCCCCAACCATAAAATTATTTTCGTTGCTACTCTATAACTGTAATTTTGCTACTGTTATGAATCGTAATGTAAATATCTTTTTGTTTTCCGATGGTCTTAGGCAACCCCTGTGAAAGGGTCATTCGACCCCCAAAGGGGTTGCGACCCACAGGTTGAGAACCGCTGTCTAGTGATATTTGAAAGTTCATGAAGAGATCAACTGGGTTCTAATCCCAAGGGCCTCTCCTGCTAACATAAGCCTCTGAGGCCTTCTCAGTAGCCTTCTGTGTTCACCCTCTGGTCTAAGCTGGGCACAAAGGCCACAAGTGTGACATCCCGATACTGGAAGCACCACTCTATGCAGTGGTGTGACAGATCTGAAAATGGATCAGAAGCAACAAAACAGAAGACAAAAGCAAGTGAACTTTATGTGGAAAAATCTCTCAGCTGTTTCTCCTCTGTAGACCTGTGAGCTCCCTGGCAAGAGCAGACTTACCTCTCGGAGTATGGCATGCTGTCATATGGGGGTTTCTTCTCTATGTCGAATGAGTCCTCAGTGCTGCTGATGCTGCAGGGAGTGTGATGAGGAAAGAGGAAGGCAGAAGATGAGAGCAAGGTCACTACCGGTAATGAACAGGGATGCTTTCCTCACTAACCCTGTGGCCACAAGCTGAGACCTGACTTGGCATGGCCAGCCATTGCTTGTTCTGCTAAATGGCAGGGGAAACTTTCAAGTTGGTGCCAAGGAGGTATAATTCTCTCAGAGAAGAGCCCTTCTATTGGGGGGTGGGGGTGGGGAAAAATATCTGCCATCAGGGCCGGCCGAGTGGCTCAGTTGGTTAAGAGCTCGCTCAAGAGTGTGAGCTCTGAGCAACAGCGGTTCGATGCCCGGCCCGAGCTGAGCAGCTACTGAGCTGCCAACAGGTGGCAGGATGGCGCAGCTAAAAAAAAAAATATCTGCCATAGTGAGGCATGGCTAGGATTCTTGAGGCTGTGTATATACCAATGAGGACTTCCCATTTCACTGACCAGTAGAAAAGCTACAGGGCTTTCCCCCCCACATATGTGTCTGGGCTGTAATGTGACAGTCACCAGAAGCTCACTCACAGTAGAAATTAGACAGTAGAGATGGGAACAAAGAAAAGAAGGAAGCATTCTGACATAACGCCTGTGCCTGGATTACAGGGTGGGATGAGGGTTTTTTTTTTTCATTTTTGCATCTTCATTTTTCAATAATATGACTTTATAACAAAAACTAATGGTTAAAAAATAAAACTATTGCCAAGTTAGGGCTACTAACTGCAAGCCCTTTAGTGAAGCTGCCATTCTCATAGAGCCATGTGGTGACTCCGTGAGGTAGTCAGGAAAACTGACTCAGAGGTTAAGCGACTTGCCTAAGGTCACACCTGGAGGACAGGGTGAGCTAGAATTTCAGCCCAGGCTCCAATTTCTTCTGAGAATTAAGTTTACCTCTAAGACTCCTGAGGCAACAGAGGAAAGCACACTGGACTACACAATTCCCACTGTCCAATAAAGAAAGTCTACTGGTTTGGCATAAGATGTAACATTTTGACTGAATATTAAATTCAATTTTAAAATAAATTGAATTGTCAGAGTGTAAGAAATAAATTTAACAGAGTGGTGGGACTGGGAGAAGAAAAACAGGACATGGACAGCGTTCAGTCGAGTGACACTCATAGACGCAAATGCTGGATGGCAAGGACATCTCCTTTGGGGGTGCTGGGTGGTTTGCACACATTATTTCTAATCCCAGAACCTCTGTGAATAAACCCATAGAGACAGAAAATAGATCAGTGAAGGCCCGGGGCTGTGGCTGGTGGTGTGAAGGGCTGCTAAAGGGTACAGGGTTTCCTTGGGGGGTGATGAAAATGTTCTGGAGGTGGGTGGTGACGGCTGCACAACACTGTAATGTACTAAATGCCACTGAATTGTATATGTTAGCGAGTGAATTTTGGGGCGGCCAGATAGCTTATTTGGTTAGAGCACGAGCTCTGAACAACAGGGCTGCCAGTTCGATTCTCACATGGGCCAGTAAGCTGCGCCCTCTACAACTAAGATTGTGAACAATGGCTCGACTCGACCTGGAGCTGGGCTGCCGTGAGCCTCCGTGAGCGGCCGACGACTGACTGCCTCAGCCGGGTAGAGCGCAAGGCTCATAATACCAACATGGGCCAGTGAGCTGTGTCCTCCACAACTAGACTGA
>NW_017731769.1:475155-587826 GCF_001890085.2 Hipposideros armiger | reverse complement strand
AAAAAGAGTGAATTTTATGATATGTAAGTTACATTGCATTAAAGCTGGTGAGAAAAACCACCCTAAGGAGTTACAGATGAAGAAACTGAGGCTCAAAAAGGTTGGGCATATTGTCCAAACATGTAGCCAATGGGGGCAGAGCTGGGGCTTGGAGTTGACCCCTATGCCCATGATCACCATTCCATAACACCAGTGAAACTGGTTCAGAATTCTCACAGGCCCAATGCTGAACGAAGGCCAGGATGCTTCTTTTTCTACAATCCTCACCCTAGCAGTGGGATGACGTGTCATAAAAACCATTCCCAGGGTGGTGCTGTCTCAGTGTGGGTTGTTTTTAATTGATGTGTCATGGAGGTACCATTCCATATGGCTTCAGGAAGCAAACAGAAGAAAATATGATGAGTGAAAAGTAACACATGTATCAGGACCTGCAGTCAAATGTGTGTGCAAGTGAGGTAAGCTGGCATGCTGTAAAAAGCGTGGGAGCTGCAGAGAGGAGCCCTGTGTTCTAGAACAGGAGGAAATTAAATCGATGGTCTCTAAGGGCCCCGCCACTTCTGTAAAAAGCGACGCTCCCAGTATTTCACAAAAGAAAGCTTGTAGTCTACCAAGAAACAAAGACAGACAGAAAGGGATAGCGCTGGAAGTCAGGTGTAGGATGAATTAATAAGAAAGGGCAACACAAAGACACCAAGTTTGTTAGAACCGCTGGAAATGCAAAAATCACATCTGTGGGCAATTACATCATTCATCCTTTCAAGAAACGATTACATAGAAGCTACTGTGGACCAGGTCCTGGATGAGGTACTGAGAATGCCGGAATGAAGATGACACAGAGCCCAATAGGACAAGGCCAAGATGTGGTAGGATCTGGGACTTGTTCCTACCTGCTGTAGCGTGAAGACACCAGCTTCCCAGAAGATACGTCACTAGCATTCATGTACTCCTTCACGAAGAGAATCCCTTTGCTGTGGAAGGAGCACAGCAGAACAGAAAGAAGTATACTTAAAGATTCCAGGGGACGGGGCCTGGCCCAAAGGAAGGGTCCAGGGCTGGGACCCCCCCCAGCTGGTTTGAAGGAAGTGCAGGAGCTAATGGGAAGGCCTGGGGGCAGAGGTGCCGGTGTGCTCCAGCTACTGCTGGGCAACGAAAGTGGCTCATGGGAGCTGCTGGACTGCTGAGCCCACAGGGAACTCAGGCTGACACCGAAGCCCGTGGGTTCAGCTTGCCGTGTGTGGATGCGAAAGCCCTAAAAAGAGCCTCCCTGCAGCCAGTGGTGATAGACAGCCTTCCTTTACATGGATCGCAACACTACTGGAGGCACCCCCGCCCTGACTTCAGTACAGTGGACTTTCCATCCCTCCTCTCTGAATGCGCTTCTCCCCCCTTCTACCAGGACCAGGGGGTGTCTAGCCCTCAACCTTAGACGGTTGGTCTTCTCCACTGTGTGCATCTCCATCAGCAATCTAATCTCCCCCTTGTCACTCCTGGAGCTCCAGAGGCCTAGAAGTCACTTCATCCTAGAGAGGCCCCTGGCAACATTGGAAACCAGGTCGGCCTCGTGCTGGGCTTACCACGGTCCCAAATTTGGCCTTATTTCCAAGTTTGATATCAGCAGAGGCCCCTCAGATATCCCCCCAGACACATACCTCATTCAGCCTCCCTGCAATGGGTCCTTTCCTGCACTCTAAGATTATAGGTGAGGCCAGGGATGCAGGTGAGTCACTGGCTGTACACCTGTCTTTATGAAGAGTAACGTGAGGGAGACGGACATAGGCCCTGGCCTCCATGGGCTTTCTGTGGCCTTCCCAGGCTATTAGCAAGGTCCTATGGATGGCAGAGCCCTAGGAAGTGCCACCTCAGCTTCTCACTGGGATAGGGACTCGGGCTGCCCTATGTGGCCCCTTAACCAATGGGCTGCTAGGAGTTGGAGGTGGCACTAGAGCGAATGTCAGGGAACTGACATGGGAGAAAAGCCTTCTAGTCCTTTAGCTCCAGGGAGGAGGTAGCCCAGGGAACATGTCCAGGTTGTCCCTTCTTACCTGTTTGAGCTGGAGTCCAATTCACTTGGGGAGGCTGGGATGTAAATATGAGGCTGCTCAGCAGCAGCAGTGACTGTAACCGTGACCATACAGCTAGAGGGGTTTCTCGCCCTGAAAGAAGTGGAGGAAGGGGCGAGTGTGTCCACACTGAGAGCTGACACCAACAGGTGTCAAGCAGGGTTGTAGGGGCCTAATCCCCAGACTGCCACTTCAAGTTGTAAAACATGCCAATGTTTTTGAAACAACACTTGCAAATCACCGAGCTTTTGCTCTTCAAGGCTCCTGAGGTCAATGAGTGGTACCACTGACTTTGCAGATGAGAAAAGGCAGCCAGGTGACCCAGGTCACACTGTGAGTCAGTGGTAGCACCCAATCTTCCAGTATCTACCCAGAACTCCCCACTGCAGCCAAGGGCCTTGCCCTGTGACTCACTTGGTTAGAGCATATCCAGGGGACTACTGGGGACTTGACAGATACAGTCCAGCTCACCCCCTCACTGGATGGGAAAGCCCCTTCCTAGGATCAGCTGCCCCCCTCCACCCCACCCTCGAGTGAACTCGCCAGAGAGCACACGGCTGAGCGAGAGAGGGACAGATGAATTTAAGCATCACCGAGGAAGAGGCTTGGATGCAGCTCATTCTGGAAGGCACCAGCGATGAGCAGAGGCGGGAAACGGACAGGTATAATGGTTTCTCCGAGTCTCCACCCCTCGACTGCAACACACAACCCATTGCCCGGAATCCAGCCTCTTAGCCAGCTCAAAAGGCCTTTCTCTGGCCAGGCCCTCACTTGCTCTAACTCTGCCTGCTCCTGGATCGTCACTCCTATATCAAAAGCTGCTGCAGCTGCCCAGTGTAATTCAGGGCATCCTGTTGGGCGCCACTGACACCCCTGCCTCACTTGTGCCATCCATATCATGTCTGCCCAGTCTCTAGCAGCCTCAGACCAGCTTTATGGGCACACACTGCCTTGGGCTGATTTTAGTTTCTCTCCAACCTGCTGTTGCTCAGTTCATGCTCTGGATGTGGTCTGCCTCCACCTGGCCTAGGCTCTGGGGGGATCACTCCCTTGCCAGAGAATTCAGTGCTCAAGACCTCAACTAGTTTAAGAGTGGGAGCAGGAGAACAATCATGATCTAGCACCGGCCTAGCTCTCTGGCCTCATCTTCTCAAACTATGTCACATGTACTTACAGCTGTAGCCATTTTCTTTTTTGTAGATGAGCCATCCTGCCTCCTGTTGGCAGCTGTTGGCAGCTCAGCTTGTGCCGGGAATCAAATTGGTACCCTGTCCCTCAGAGCTCTCACTCTTGAGTGAGCTCTTAACCATCTGAGCCACTCAGCCGGCCCTGTAGCCATTCTTAATGACCTCTCTTGCACCTTTGCACATAACACCACCTCCTCCGGGAAGCCCTTCTGGAATACCTGCCCTCTCACCCCAGGCTTCAAGGTGCCCAGTCACCCTGTGCATACTTGTACATCACCCTATGATACAAGAATGTACCATGGAGACTGGAAGTGGACTGGCAAGAGGGGAAGCCCCATGGGAACCTGGAAAGACATATGGGGGACAAAATACAGAGCCAGAGAGGGAGAAGATAACTGACTACAAGAGGAAGGAAACAGCATCCTCTTCAGATTGAACAAGTGTCTGGCATTTTGTGATTCACACCCAACACAACAGTCGAGGGGACAGCGGAGCTGAGGAAGCAAGGTAAAAAATAATCCCATGGAGATCCCTCCAGGACTGCAATACGAGCAATGTGAGACCTCCGATGGCAGGGCTCCCTCTCCCTCATCAGGTAACATCCTACCTCCCTCCTGTAGCCTCCTCCCCATAGCCTACAAGTTTCCAGCCCTGACCCCGCCCAAACCTTGTCTTCTATCCCCTCTTTGCTTTACTTCCTATGCTCCAACCACAGGGACCTTCTTTCAGTTTCTTCTTCCTGATTCCCTCTTCCATCACAACCTCCGTACACGCTGTTTCCTCTACCCATGTTGCATCTTTCCAGGTTCTTTGCTGGCTTTTCCTTGTGCTTTAGGTCTCAATTAATCTGTGCCTTCCTAGCAGAAAAGCTTTCTCAGACCATCCTAGCTTCAACACCCCCTGCCTAACCTCTTTCCATCAGAACACCCTGTTTCCTTCTTTTCTGGGCTTATCACAAATAGAGGCAGCAGATACAGTACAGGCTCTGGGCTCTGACTGTCTGGGATCTAGTCCCTGTTAGGCCACTGCCTGGCTGGATGATTGTTGGCAAGCTACGTAACCTCCCTCTGCCTCAGTTTCTCACCTGTAGAACAGAGACAATAATAGTACCTCCCCATAGGGATGGTGTGGCTATACATAAAGCATGAGAACTGTGCATGCAGGTTCTCAGCACACGGTAAATGCTAATGTTTATCACTATAGTGTTATTGCTACCGTGTTTATTCATTGGCGCACTGTGTGCTCACTGAGTGCAGGCAGGCAGGGCCCAGGTCATCCTGTTCAATGTGTATATGGTCGCTAACTACAACTGGCTTACATGAGGCTATTTGCAAACTCATGGCTGCTTTGGGAAAAGATCTCTGGGGAGCAAAGGGAGCACCCAAATGCTGCCATGCAAGGCCAAACTGGTGGTGGTGGCAGAAGACAACTTCATTGAACAGCGTTTATCCCTGGCAGGTCCCATCCACACCAGGGCACGCCTTCCTCAGAGACCTTCTATCTCCATGAATAGCAAAGGCACCGCATATCCCTCTCCTGACCAGGTCTTCAGACAACATGGGTTTCTGTGCCAGGCTTGGTCTAACAGACTTGATGCTGTGGCTCCAAACTAAAGCCCGTGGAGACCTACCCCTGGGATGTTCACAGCTAGCTCATCAGCTTCTCACTGGCTCCTAGCCAGTCACACCTGCAGAAAGTAACCAGCATGCCTAGTGTGTTAGGGTTTTCTCTGGGCTGTGGACCCTGAAAAAAACCCTGGCTGGGGCAGCAGAAGCCCAGCACAGCGTAGCTCTTACCTGCCGGCCTGGCTCTCCAGTTCCAGGAGCTGCTTGGGTCTTCTGGGGCTGCTCTGCCATTCTGGGGTGCTGGGGTCTGCAGGCTGCTGGGTGGGTGCCGCCGGATCCCCCTGGCCACCTCTGGGGGCTCCAGGCCTGTCCTGCCAGGTCTCTCCCAGCTTGGTGACCGCATTCTTCTCAAAACCAGCCAAGGCACTGAGGAAGAATGAGTGCCCTTATGGAGCGGGTGTTGTGGGACTAGTCCTTGCTCACCCACTGCACGCTGATGTCATCTCCTGTGGACACAGCGGGCTCCTCTCCTGGAGGGCGGGGCAGAGAGGAGCCCAGCACCGCCCCCACTTCGGGGAGCAGTCCTCCTCAGGAGGACCCCAGCACCGCTACTCCCTTCCACCGACAAAAGCCGCATCCCCAAGTACACCTGATGACTTCAATGAGGTTTTAAAAGACTTTGTCTTTTCCTATCTGGGAGCAGTGGCATTCCTATCCCTCTCTTCCCACTGCTATCCTCCTTTCTCCAAGCCTTCCCCATCCCAGTCCATCTGTCCTACCTACAAGGTCCCAAGCCATCTTGTATTCTTCCCAAGCCCGGGTGCTCAGCCCAAGTGCTCAGATCATGTATGCGGCCTGGACCAGCAGGGGCTCCGCTGTCTGGGAAGGAGCTTCTCCTCCAGGATGCCCTGGAGGGCTGGGTCGGAGCGACGGAGAGAGAACAGGACTGTCACGCTTGCTAGATTCTCAAAAGGGCTGGTAACCCCACAATGAGGAAAAAGGGCCATAAAAACCCGAAAGGTTCCCAAAAGGTTCCGGAAAGGTCCTGAGAGATAGAACCAGATCCATTTGTGATCCTCGTATGCCACCTGGCGGCCGGAGCGGGCAAAGCCACAGAATAAGCCCAGCCGAGGCCTATGTCGCCATTTTCTTTATTGACGGTCGCATTTCCCGGCAGGCACCGCGGTCGGAGCTCAACGCTGCAGGAAATGGTGGCACGCACAGCCGGACACACGCCATCCCCCCTTTCCAGGCGCGTAGGAGGCCGGCGCACACGCGCTCGGGTATTGCTGTGCTCGCTTTGTTTTCACATCTAGAACTTGTCTTCCTTATTGCGAAGTAGTCACCTGCTATTATTACGAGGCAATAGCATTTTCATCCCTTTTTTACAGATGAAAAAGGGGGTTAGGATTCCCTTGCAGCTCACAAATGGAAGTCAGGATGGAACTTCACCCCCTCCCTGTGGCTCAATCAGATCACATACGTGCCTCTACACTTAATCACCTCTGTCTGGGGATAGCAGCAGGAGCGAAGACTCATCACGTAAACATCCATGTTTAAAACAAAAAGGCGTTTCTCAATATTAGCCCCCCTCCCCAGCTGCTTCTGTTCCCTCCAACAGCTAAACTTCTTGAAAGACCTGTCTGCACTCAGTCTTGTTACTTCTTCATTCTCTTCTCCCTGTCAACTTTCCACGGAAGCTACTATTGCTTCCCAATATCCCAAACTATCTGGGCTTAAGGACCTCCCTTCCCCCAGGTGTCTATACCAATATTTGTTATCCTTTAGGCCCTTGCCCCCAGTGGGGGTTCTCCAGGATTTCAGGGATCCCCCCGCTCCCAAAGCAACCATCTGAGGCTGAAAAACCTAATTGGAAACGCTATGGATATTTTATCCAGGTAGATGAGCTTTGGAAACACTCTGACTGATGTTTGGTTTCTTCTTGGTCCCTCAACCAAAATTTAATCTATTGTCTCCATAAGATTACATATCAGGGTAAAAAAATTCTTAAAAGCCTCCTCTACAAATATTAGTAGGAAGCTTTAGCCTTCTTATTGAGCAAGTAACTTCAGCTTGTCCCATCTGCCAGAAACACAATTCTGATAAAATATAAAGTGAGTCAAAGACAAGAGTCAACTCTTATATGAACCAGTGAATTTTGTATTTTTGTGTTCATACCTGACTCATGCCTGGAAATTTAGAATTAAAACCATAAGATCTCTATTCATTTCTATCTGTATATATATATATATATATATATATATATATATATATATGTTATACAGTTGTAATATTTTCTTACCTCTTGGTAGCATTACCAAGTTCACTTACAAAATCCCTCATCCTTTGTTCCAATTGACTTAGAGATAAATAAGCACTTATATAAATTAAATATTCCCCAAACTCGCATAAATTAAAGAAACAGCGTCTAATACTTTTAATGTAAAAAAGAAAAAGTATTCGTATAAAAACTAACCCAAATGTTTTAAAAATTCAAGCTCAATGAATTTAGGTAAATCTTTGCCAAGCAAGGCTAATTTAATGTTGTTAGTTTAATACAAATAAAAGCTATGTCTTGTGAGTTATAAACATTACATCTAACACAAGCAATATTTTTATTTTATTTGGGTATATTCTTCCTAAACGTCAAACAGGTTTACTAGTCAAACAAGCTAGTATTACATCTACTAAATGTTTAAGATTATAAAAATATAAGTTTGCTTTTAACTAAACTGAGTCATTCTGAAAATTTTATTTCAACAGTAATTATGTTTTATAATATGTCAGCTTTAAGACACTTTCCAAGGTCTTTGGTAATTTAAAACCTTAGACTTATGCTAAACTTAATTAATAGATATTCATTAAATACCTAGATCATTTCTAAGTAATATAAAATAATGAAACATTAGTTACTAAGCCTAATGTTAAGTTTACATACTTTCTGCTTATTTTTTTTTGTAGAACAGAGAGGTTGTATTTGGATCTGTTAATAAATGTGTTCATTTGTCCACACTGAAAAAATATACTATAAAAATGTATATAAGTATGAAATTTAATGGGATATATTCAAAAGCTTTACCGGTCTGCTAGAAAATGCTGTATATGACAGTTCAAAATGATATAACTCCTAGTTTTCTCTGTCAAATAGAAGTTACTGATAGTTAACAATTATAATCAATATGTATAAATGAGACTACTAAAAGTAATAATGGCAAAGGGGAACAACTTTGTATGCAAGATATGCAAATATGTTTTTGTTAAGGAAAAGGAGAATAGCTTTGTCCTAAATTAACTAGTGGTTCCAAAAAAATATGTTAAGTCAAAATGTAAACAGATATTTTAAAGATTATAAGAGGTTTGCAGAAAAGAAATTTTATTTGTCATGGTCAAATTTAATGAGAATGTAAGATTGTCACAAAAGAGCTCTAGTATCAAATATTACACTGATGCATAACTAAAATTTGGCTTTTTCTCTGTTAAAATAACAAGACTTTCTTGGATTGTTGGTCTGTTCTTAATAAAAGGTTATAAATGCTCTTTATTTCCCTCTGAGTAATCTGTCTAAAAGGCAAAGCTTTTATGTCTTATCTAACAAATGCTTCATGTTGACTTCATCATGTCTTCAGTTATTTTTAATGGGCTTTTTAATTTTAAAGGAGTTAAGAGTCTTTACAATCGTGTTACCTCCTATGCTTACTTTAATTTTTTGTCACTTTGATTCAATAGATAATCAAGTATTACTTCTCACTATCCCATAATCTTATTTAATCAAATGTCCAAACCTTCTGATAACAGTTGACATTTTGCATTCCCCAAACTAAATGTGAAATATCTTTTACATCTAACACTCACAGTAGGATTTTCCAGGGGACCCAAGGGATTTATTTGTTCTGTCGCCTTGTAACAAGAGAACTGCTGGAAATAATTAAGTTCATTTAATACTGTATAAATTGAATGGGAAGCATTATCCAGTCCTCCCCCCAAATAATGCTGAGTCTTTCCTAAATTAAATTTTAATGGGTACAATGTTAATTATGTAAATATTTCCAAAATTATATAAAATTCTTAGAGATTTGTCAGTGTGTTCCCGGCCCATGATATGTTTGTGTTTCTCAGCATCCTGGTGCTGCCTTGCCTGATATTAGACAACAGCAGCACAGTGTTATTAGTCATAATTTCTATTATTTTTTAAATGCTAACTTAGTCACAATTTTATTTTTTTCCATTTAAATCCAATGTATTCTAGACCAGTGGTTTTCACTTGGAAATTCACATCGCTTACCTATGGAATTTTGTTAATACACAGATGTTTAGGACCTTTTGTTCACTGGCAATTGGATTTCATTCATTTCCTAAATCTCATGGTTTTAAATATGTTCTTACTATGTGCCTGGCCTCTCACTGGCTTGAAGCTTTCCCTTTTAAACGGGCCACTGCCACCACTGTTGCTAAACTTTTGTTAGAACAACAAATATTCCCACATGGGGAATTCTGGCTCCTTCGAGTGACTGTGAAATCCATTTCACCAGTTAAGAAATACAACAAGTTTTTTCTCTGCCCCACAAATGACATTGTCTTTATCATCCTCAGTCATCTGAAATGATAGAGCTAGTGGACTATAAAAATTAAAGCTTGCCAAACTGATGGAAGAACTCAATCTTTCACGTGCTAAGGTTTTTTACCCTTGCACTGATTGCCCTCTGATTTTCTCCAGCTGGATTACATCAACCATCCCCAGGTGAAATAATAACTGGCCCACCCATGAAAATTTCCTATTCTGTCTGGGCTCTTGAGGATTCTCACCTGGTCAATTCAGACATTCTAAAATAATTACAAGGATTTTTCCTATCCTCCATCCATGCTCCCTAACAATTCTGCTGTTCTCATGGCCTACATCCCTGCAGTCCTCTCTCGGCCTCACTCTGTGCTTCCTGGCATCCCAGGCTAGTCAAGCCTCGTCCACTAGGAGGGTGTACCTATTGGTTTTCCTCCTGGCACGTGCCCAGACTGGGGCTGAGGGACTATTAGCAGTAAGTGGTCCTTAATCCCCTGGCACACAGACTCCAAATGCCACTCCCTGATGAATCTAGTCTACTGAGATGACATGCCAGTGACTGGAGAACCCAGCCGGCTTTGGAAAGAGAACTTGTCCATGGCCACACCCTAGCATGCTCCAGGACTTGGATTACTAAAAGGAAGAGAGTAAGTGTGCTTGAAAGGTGCTGCTGCCCACCTCAGAAACACAGCAGTATGCCAGAGTGATTTACCCAGCCTGTCCTAGGTCGAGTCTCCACTTGGAAGCCAGAGCCTTGGGTCAGAGGTCCCTATCTGCCAACCTGTTTGAACATGCTGCCTTGGCTTGGACTGGACTTGGCTTGGACTGCCATGGACTGGACACTTGTTCGGTTAGCTCCAGGAAGTGCAGTGGCAGCTGGGAGATACCTGAGCCAAGAGGGGTCACACACTCCACCCAGCCACTCAAGCCAGGTATGTGGCTTTCTGATATGACACTTCCCTCTCCCTCACTGCTCCCCCAAGTCTTATCAGTCACCCAATTCTGGGCCCACTATAGTTACTTAACAGTTCCCTCTGTTTCCATCTACACAGCTGCTATCGTAGTTAGGGCCCCATCATCTCTTACCTAGAGGACTGGAACCGCTTCCTAGCTCTTTTCCCTGCTTCCACTCTACCCAGTTCCAGTCCATTTTCACTGCTGCCACAGAGATAACGAAAGCACAAATCTGACCATATCATTCCCCTGCTTAAAACTTTTCTGGCTCTGTACGTGGAAATATAAAATGGTGCAGGCACTGTCGAAAACAGTATGATGGTTCCTGAAAAAGCTTAAACATACAATTACTATATGTTACAGCAGTTCCACTTCTGGGTATATACCCAAAATGATTGAGCGCAGGATCTCAAAGAGATACTTGTACGCCCATGTGTATTGTAGTATTAACAATAGCCAAAAGGTGGAAGGAACCCACGTGAGCACTGACAGTGAATGGATAAAGAAAATGTAGAATGTTCATATTATGGAATATTATATAGCCATAGAAAGGAAGGAAATTCTGACACACATTACAACATGGATAACCCTAGAAAACATTATGCTAAGTGAAAGATGCCCGTCACAAAAAGACAAGTACTGTATGAATCCACTTACAGGAGGTCTCTAGAATAGTCAAATTCGAAGAGACAGAAAACAGAATAGTGGGTACCAGGATCTGGGGGGAGGGGCAGGATGGAGAGTTAGTGTTTAAAGGGGCAGAGTCCAATTTTGCAAGATGGAATGAGCTCTGGAGATGGATGGTGAGGATGAAAGCACAACAATGTGACTGTATTGGGTTGCCAGAAAAATCATGACACATTTTTGCAACGAAAAACTTAGAAAAATACATCATGACTTTTCCAACAACCCAATGCTTAATGCCACTGAACTGAACATCTAAAATAGCTAAGATGGTAATTTTTATGTTATGGATATTTTACAATTTAAAAAGACACCTCACTGGCTCCTCTTTATCCTCTGGAGAAAGTCCAAGTACTCGTTATGGCATAAGGATCTGACCTTGCCCATCTGTCTGTGACCATGTGGTTTTTATCCTTTATTAGATTGATAAAGTGTGTTGGTGCCCCTAAGACCACCCCCAGAGTCAGTGATTCTCTAGGAAGACTCTCAGGACTCAGCATATAGTTGTCCTCGTGGCTAAGATTTATTACCACAAAAGGATACCAAACAAAATCAGCAAGATGAAAAGGTGGCATTTTTAGTCACAGCCCCGGGTTTCAACTGGGGGCTGCCCATATAGGCATTTTCTGCTTGGCACCTACCAAAATTCCAGACTCCCAGAAGGCAATCAGAGATTCAGCATAAAGCACATTGTTTGTACAAGCAATCTAGGCCATTAGCCTTATGTTATCATTTAGGAAAAGGTTCATATCAGTGTAATAAACTGTCTACACGTCCAAGTTCCCAGAGGCCAGCCAAGGACTCTCCCTGCAAGCAGGCCTTTCTAAGGAGAGCAGTCTGAGACCTGCTAGGCTAACTCTTGTCTGCACATCATCTGCCCAACATCAACTCCTCCACTGCCTTCTCACCATAAACTGCAGCCATATCAAACTACAGGGTACTTCCTAAACATGCTACAGTGCTACCTGTTGACCCTCTAAGCACAGGAGATTCTCCTTGTGCTTGGACCCCTCCTTCGCCTCCTTGCAAATTTATTCAAGAGGGACATCTAACACCTCTGTGAAGCCTTCCTTGATTAGATGAGGCCAGCCAAGTCACATGATCCTTGTAGTATGCTGCCATAATACCTTCTCCATACCCACAGCACTTCCCACTGTCTAGGACTGTGACCTCCTTGAGGGTAGGGAACAAGTCTTATTTGTTTGTATCCCCTGGTGTTTAGCACATGGTTTGGCAGGAACTAGTAACTGAATAAAATTTGGGTTAATTATGGAATGTGTGATTCATTAATTCACAGAACAAAGGAAGGTGCCCACATTATTCTGCTCATTCCTTCCTCCGCCTTCCAACCTACATCTACACTCAGCCTTCCCTCCTGTCTCAGAGACAGAGCCCTCTCCTTCCTGCCCAAGGATCTAGAAACTACTACCACCAGCCCTCACCATGACATTCAACTTCAGGTTTGTTCACTGTCTTCAAACAGCAAACTCACCTTACCTGGCGGGTATTTCCTCCGCTGGGCACGTAAGCACATATACTAGGATGCCCTCCCCTTCATCCTCCAGCTATTTATCCGTTTACCCCTCCCACATCCATCGCTTCATGGCCAACATTTTAGAAAGAGTTGTGCACCTCCACCAACTGCAGCTTACAGACCATTCCCTCCTCCATGTACCACAATCCAACCATGGCCTTCCTGTTCCCCCAACCTGCCCCCCTCAAGGCAGCCATAAGCTCTAAGTTGCCAAATCTGGTGAGCCTATCTCAGGGTCCACAGCACACAAGCAAGTTCACTCAGCTCGGCTTGGTTTCCATGACTATACTCTTCTCAGTTTCTTCCATTTATCCAGAATTTTGTTTCTCAGTACCCCTCCTCAGCTCCTCTTCCTCTAGAAGACTCTTCCGTCTTATTTTCCAGAATTCTGACCCATGTGCCTTTGTCTCTCATTTCTTGCCTTTCTTCATTGTATATACTCAGTTAGTTTGGAGGGCCAGTAATTAATAACCTCCATTTTTTTTCTTTTTGAGACAAATGAAAAGCAGAAAATGGAGATAAATGTTGGTTGGTGAAGCGGATGGCTTTACATGTAGAGGTGAAAAGGAAGGTTCCCCTTGCATTCCTGAACCACACAGACTGACCCATTCACGGGCGTGCTAGATGGCTGGCTCCAGCTGCTTGTGGAGAGCAGCAGACAATTCAAGGGGAACTTTCCGGGCTGTACATCTATATGACCTTATAATATCGCTGGACAGCATCCCCACAACATCCTCGCTGGCCCTTAGCTAGTTCCTGTCATAGTTTGGGGCCCACCCCATCCACCCAGTTGCCCAACCCTGAAATCTCGGGAGCAGCCTTGGCTACCACTTTCCTTCACCTTTACCCTTAATAGGGCAGCAAGACTGTGGCCTCTTCACGTCTCCCCCTGACTGAGCAGGAAGTCTGCTAACTGGTCTCCTGCCTCATCTTGGGGTATAACCCCTGGCCTGATCCTACACATGCAGCTGGAAGGAATCTTCCTACAAATCTTGTATGTCATCTCATTCTCCTGAGTGAAAGCTGTCAGTGGCCCCTGGGCCATCAGAAGTTGAGTCACACTCCTCAGCTGAGGAGCAGGTGCCTGCCCAGCCCCCTCTCAGCATTTCTCACCAAGCCACCAATTAACCCTTCCTTCACTATATCCACTCTGGCTCTGTATTTCCTTTGAAGCATATCCATCTGGCAAAACCATCCAGCTCAAACCTCATCCCACCTGTAAAGAAAGCCGCTCCAACCAAAAAGAAACCCAACTGCTTCCGCTTTCATGTATGGGTTGCACTTTTTGCTAAACGGAACACTCAGTGGTGTAGGAAGCCATGTGATGTGACAGAAAGTCCAAAGTTGTTCACTATCTTTGGTCTGGGCCCTTACAGGGCCTGGGGACCAAGAATGGGCAAAGGAGTCAGGAACTTGGATGTTTTGTTTTTTGAAGTTTTTATTGGAGAACGGTGTGTTTTTCCAGGACCTATCAGTTCCAAGTCAAGTAGTTGTTTCAATCTAGATGGGGAAGGCGCAGCTCAGTGGCCCACGTGGGGATTGAACCGGCAACCTTGGTGTTAAGAGCACTGCACTCTAACCACCTGAGCTAACTAGCCGCCCCAACTTGGATATTCTTAAATAAGAAAACCTGTTATCTTACAGCTGATCCTGGCCTGAAAAATGGCCTCTTATCTAACTAACTACAGAACCTCTATGGTATAAGAGCCCCAGTACCATGAAGGCGGATTAACATTTGTATTTTATCCTTGCAAGAGGACAGGTACCATCTCCTGTCTTCTGGGGTGGCGAGAGTCTTAGCTCCCCCTTCCTAGCATTTCTGTATTGTGTGAGAAACCATTTGCTTGCATCTGTAGAAGTGGTAAGTGCTTTAATTCGCTCCCTCTGAAATCTCTGAGCAATACAAGCCCACTGTGTCTTAATAATCTATCAACATGTCAACACGCCCGTCAGTGTGTGTAGGGGCCAGCAGGCCAGATGCTGTCAGGGGAGCCTTGACTTGAATACCACAGCACATACTCCATGGTCACCTCTAGTCACAGTCACATTTGCCCTCTCACTCATGCACACTGACACACCAACACATCAGCCATCACAATCCCACTGCCAGCCCCAATGCCACTGTCACCCTCTCTAGTGCCTGCTCGCTCACGCTCTCTTTCTTTCACTCTGACCTTCTCTCTCTCTGCTTCACCTTGTTGCTTTCTCTCACTCACCCCCCGCCATTATCTGGCAGTGCCATTTTATACACACGAAGAGCCGTCACACCCCCTGGGACTCCCAACCTGCAATGCGTGAATACTGTGGGAGACCATCTTCCTTCACCACACTTCAGGAATTATCCGGGGCTTCTTACTCTGGCGACAGACACCTGTTTCCATCACAGGCCTCATCCCAGATCCTTGCACCACAGAAAACTCCTCAACACTGCTCCATGCCCAGGAAGTCCCCATTCTAACCCCACACGGGATAGGAGACTGAGCACCTGGGTGTGTGACACATGTGTCAGGAAATGGCATGGACATGGGGCAAAAGCAGGCCCCACTTGGGTCACGGCCCGACAAAATTCCAGCTTGGGCAGGCAGAAGCCCAGCACAGCGTAGCTCTTACCTGCCGGCCTGGCTCTCCAGTTCCAGGAGCTGCTTGGGTCTTCTGGGGCTGCTCTGCCATTCTGGGGTGCTGGGGTCTGCAGGCTGCTGGGTGGGTGCCGCCGGATCCCCCTGGCCACCTCTGGGGGCTCCAGGCCTGTCCTGCCAGGTCTCTCCCAGCTTGGTGACCGCATTCTTCTCAAAACCAGCCAAGGCACTGAGGAAGAATGAGTGCCCTTATGGAGCGGGTGTTGTGGGACTAGTCCTTGCTCACCCACTGCACGCTGATGTCATCTCCTGTGGACACAGCGGGCTCCTCTCCTGGAGGGCGGGGCAGAGAGGAGCCCAGCACCACCCCCACTTCGGGGAGCAGTCCGCCTCAGGAGGACCCCAGCACCGCTACTCCTTTCCACCGACAAAAGGAAAGGGGAACAACTTTGTATGCAAGATATGCAAATATGTTTTTGTTAAGGAAAAAAGAGAATAGGTTTGCCCTAAATTCAAATAACCAGTGGTTCCAAAAAATATGTAAACGGATATTTAAAAAATTGTAAAAGGTTTGCAGAAATGCTACTTATCATGGTTAAAATTGACTACAATTTAATGAGAATACAAGATTTTCTCATAAGAGCTCTAGCATCAAATATTATACTGATGCATAACTAAAATTTGGCTTCCTTTTTTGTTGAAATAACAAAACTGTCCTGAGTCGTTGGTCTGTTCTTAATAAAACGTTATAAATGGTCTTTATTTCCTTCTGAGTAATCTGTCTAGAAGGCAAAGCTTTTATGTCTTATCAAACAAAGCTCATCCCCACATGTACTAGATGGAGCCTCAGCCTTTGATGCTTTTGCCACCCCGAATCCAGCAACGAGGGAGTGGCTTCCTTTGGGAGGTCTTCCCTCCTCCCTGGCCCCACATCACACCTACACTTGCACACCCCTCCCATCACCATCCCCATCCTGAGGTGCTTCCACGGGCCTTGTTCTCTCTGCTGGTGCCTCCTCCAGAGCCTCTATCCTGTATGACGGTGCTGCTGCTTGGTGGCCTCAGGCACCAAAAATGTCATATGACCACTAGGCCAGAGGGAAAGACTGAGTCAAGAGCTTGAGCCTGGCATTCCAAAAAATTAAACTCTAGTTCACCATCCTGGCTCAAACCTCCCAACATCAGCAGCCTGCCTTCAATCAATGGTGGGGCTACCTAAGAACAAGACCACACCACCAGGTACGTCCAGCCCTGGGACTCTTTATTTATGGAAGTTAATCCTGTAGTAGGCAGGCTCCTTGCCTTCAAGCTGGGAGAACACGGGAGTAGTTGTAAGGATCTCGGCCCGGACCCTAGGTGGAACAGACTCGGCTGGACAGACTCAGTTTTAAAAATCATACTTCAGCTACTCCAGCTAGACTCTAAGCAGAACTTCCCGTTAGGACAGTAAACGCCTAGCTTTACAAGAAATGGGTTGCAAGAGAAATATTAAAAATGTTTTACAGAAGTAGTCTTGTCACAACTGGATTGGACCATTTCACAAAAAACTAACAGCTCTTTTTGCTTCTGTACACCTGCTTTGCTTCTGCTGGGGAATAAAAGGTTAAAGACCAACATTCCTCAGTTCCCCCTTCCTCCCCCTTCCTCAGGCCTTGAAGTTCCCCCTTCCTCTCCCCACCTTCATGTTAACATTTCAGGAGGCCTTAAAGCAAGCTAACTTTAGTTTTTCACACACCCCCCCACAAAGAACATAAAGGTCTTCCCGCCCACCCCCATCACCCTTCCTCACCCTACTCTTAGGAACCAAGCCCAGCCCCAAGGAGCCCCAAAGCTCAGAGCAGGCAGGTCCGTGTGTGCGCGCGTTGGGATGGGGGTCCTTCTGGGTGGATGGTCCGGCTGCCCTGCCCACGTGTCCACAGTTCCTGCCCTCAGACAGCTCTGAAGACCAGTGTCCAGGGACGACCGACATCAGGGCACCCGACCAAACGGGATTGGGCCACAGGAGCCCCTTTTGGCTCCTTGCGGGCAACCAACTCCCTTCCTCTCTCCTGCCTCCGCCCAGACCATGGTTATGCTCCACACGTGGTCAGTGGGGCCTGCTTCAACCCAAGGCCAGTGAGACACCTGGTCCAGCAGACCAGCGGGGGAAGGGCAGCAGGAACCCAGGGTGGCCTCAAAAGTGTTATCGGTCCATCTGTGATCCTCGCGCGCCATCTGGCGGCCAATGCAAGCACGGCCACAAGAGAAGCGCTGCCGAGGGCTCGCTCGACCGGAGCAGCCATTTCGTTTTGTGGACGGTCGCATTTCCCGACAGGTACCGCGACACAAACTCAAGGCTGTAGGAAATGGCGGCCCGCGCAGGCGCGTACACACGCCAGGTGCTCACGCCGGGCGGAGGCGCATGCGCTCACACGTACGTAGTACGCACAGGCGCACACGCAAGCACCCTGTATGCGCAGGCGCATTCGCACGCGCCCGGCGCAGGCGCAGACACACACACGGTCCCGGGACACGTACGAGGAGGCGCACCTAGGAAGATGTCACTCTGGACTAGGTGCAAATGCGCCTGCGCTTGCTGCCCAGCCCCCAGGAAGACTGGTGGGGGGTTCTCTTTGAATCCACCCCTTTTTCCCCAGTCCAGAATCTTCTGGCTTCCCACAGAGATCGTGAAAGCTCTAGAACCGAGTTTGTCAACCTCGGCACTACTGACATTTTGTGTTGGGTAACTCTGATGGGGGCTGCCCTGTACATTCTTTTTAGGACGTTGGGCAGCATCCTGTGGTCTCCACCCAATATTTGCCAATAGCACCCTCCTCCCAGCTGTGAGAACCAATAGTGTCTCCAGACATTGCCAAGTGAGCCGGAAGGGAGGGGCGGCAGATGCTCCTGGTTCAGAACCAGTACTGTACAACAATGGTTCTGAGCCTAGGCTGGACAGGAGAATGAACTGGGAGCTTTTAAAAAGACATTAATGGTGCTTGCTTCGGCAGCACATATACTAAAAAGACACTAATGGTAGAGCCCCACCGCAGAACAATTAAATTTAATCTCTGCATGGAGCTCAGGAAGCTTTTTTATTTTAAAAAACTCTTTCCAGGTGTTTCTCAAGTGCAGCCAGAATTGTGAAACACTGTGTTCAAGAAAGTTTGTATTGATTTTGGAAACTTTTACACATCAGATCCAAAGCCTGGGCTCTAGAGTTAGCCGGATCTGGGCTGTATTCCTAGCTCTGCTCCTCACAGGAGCCCTCTTTATTTATTCCACTGTTAACATTGCATCAGAAGCCAGATTCTTACCCAGGTTTGGGGAATATTAGGCGAGATCATGCACACAGCATGCGTTACACGTTAACCAGCTGGGAGTTACTGGTTCTGGGTCTTAAAAATAGGCTCCAAAGAACAGATTTCATAAGTTAGCTTTTTAAAGTTTTTCCTGAGGGTTTTCTTAAAACCTCCTCCTGCATTGGGATTCAGCTCTGCCACTTGTATGCCCTTGGATAAGTCACTTAAACTTTCTTTGCCTCAGTTTCCCCATCTTATTCATTTCACAGGGCTGCTGGGAAGATTGTAAAGCAACTAGCAGAGCACACTATAGGTGTCCATTATTGTTTTCACTCTATTAATTGTCAGTGCAATTTGAAACAAAATCTCACATAACAGGGCCTCATACCTTAGAGATCTGTTGTCTCCACCCCCACCCCCCAGCATCTCAGCTCCAGTGGAGGTCACAAATGTAAAGAAGTAACTTCAGTGTGGTATGAAAATGCAAAAATGCACTACCCTTTTAAACACCTAAATAAGACCATGTTTCTGGTTGGCTTAAAACTTGAAATAAGCTCCAACCTCCTTATTGTGTCATTGGCATGCCTTAACCAAGGCCCTGCACCATCTATGGTCCCCCTCACTGACTAGGCTCCAGCCACTCTATGCTTTGGAACATGCTGAGGGTATTCCCACTGCAGGGTTTTTAGGCTTGCAGTTTCCTATCTGCAGCTCTTTCCTTCTCCTCCTGAGCTCACCTTAGTCACTTCCTTCCACTCATCTAAGTAGTAGCCCTCCTCACTGCCCTCACTCTTATCTCAGTATCCTGGCTATTTCTTTCAGAGCGCTGTTCTTCCCAGGAGGCACAGAGACCTGCATTCCTGGTTTTTGTTCTTCATTCTAATTAGGCGCAAGCCTTCCAGGATTGTGGGGAGGACTGTATGAGATGCTGTGAGCAGAGGGCTGTGCACACTGTAGGTTCCCCAAAGTTAAGTAGCTATTGTCATCTTTAAGAATATCTGGTATTAAAGGCCAGTCAGCCATGCCTCCCTTGACGAACCTCCTGTTCCACTATTCCCCCACAAGGACCCTCAGCGCCAGCCACACACAGCTACATACAGTATCCAGGAAATTCCAGATTGTTTAGAGTCCTTTGTACATCCTGTTCCCTTTGCTTGGAGGACTCCTATTCACCTTTCAAGATTCAACTCAAAAGCTACTTCCCCCATGAAGCCATCATGCATGCCCCCCTTCCCCTGCTCCAGTATACGTTATTGTTCCTCTGGGCTGGGCTTTGCACCCATCCTGCCCCTTACATAAGCCATGTCTGATTTGTCTGTGTGCTCCAGCCTCCAGCACAGGGCAGGTGCTTGTCCAAGTGGTTGGTGACTGAAAGAGTGGGTGACTTCTTGATTATGGAGAACTTCCTGGCTGGAGGCAAGAAGGTGCAGTGGAAGGCTTTATGGACCCAGAGGCAGAGGCCAGAGGGTTCCGGCTGGGGCTTCGGCCCTTGCCATGTGCCATGGGCCAGCTCACATGCCTCACTGGCCTCGCCTTTCCAGCCAAAGGCAAATGCACACCTCAGCTGCCTCTCTGCACCACAGAAGCTCAGCACTGTTTGCTGATGCCTTACCCCTTCAAGTTTGCCGTCATGTCCTCCAGGTCTGCTGGGCTGTCACTTTTCTTGTCAGCTGGGACAACAGAGCCCAAAGTAGTACTGGAGCTGAGGGAGGAAGCACACAGGCCTGCTGAGGTCTCAGACCAAAGGAGACTGGGGGCCCTGTTCTTCCCCTTCCCAGCTGCCTTCTCACAGGAAAGGGGGGGCCTATGTCTGTCAGTAAAGGCTGGCCTCTCAGTCCTGCCATTGGTGTGGCATAGGCATCACTGTGTGTGATAACATCTCGTGAGCCCTGGCTGTGGCCTTAACACCTGAGTTCAAGACAAAGCGCCGCCCTTGACCAGCTAGGGATCTCTGAGGAAGCCTCCTGATTTTGGATATCAGTGTTCTTGCCTGACCTACACGTCTTGGGATCCCAGAAAGATGGTCCCTTACTAAATGGTCCACACACCCACAGCAAGGTGGCCACTCCCACTGGTGGATTGGTAGATGAAATAGGGCAGAAGCCTGCAGCCTGGGAATGCACAACCTCTTCCCATTGCACCTTCATGCCCTTGGAGCCATGTGCCCTCTCCAGCTGCCTCCACATGTTCCCTGGAGTTCTTCCCCGACTCCAAATTTCTGGGCCAGGCTGCCGTCCCTACAGGAGAGGTTCACTGAGACTTCCTAGCAGGGTTCTTCCCAAGCTTTGCCTCCTGATGTCCCTCTGCCACCTTAGCTTGGGCCCTTGTGGGTAGGTGCTGGGCTGTCAGGATCCCACAGACTTATCATCTGTCCCCCTCCCACACTGTCCCCAGTGGGTGTGTCCAGCTGCAGGTCGGGGCCCCTCCCAACCTTCCCTATCCTGTGGTGATCACCTGATAGGAAGGTGGCATGGCGCCGAGATGTGTGAGGGGGATTCTGGGACAGTGGAGCTGAGGCTGGACCCTGAAGGCTGTGTCTGGCAATGGGAATAGTCACCAGACAGTCACCCCACTCTTACCTGGTGGCCTCCGGTCCAGGTTTGCGAGGCTGAGAGTTGGCACTGTGCACACCCTGATCATCCAGGAGATGGGCGGGGGCGGCAGCGGAGCACACCCTGTAGAACGAGGCCAAGCCCAGGCTGTGTTTAGGATTTCGTGTTTGTATGTCTGCTCCCTCCTGACAGGTGATGGGGACTGAGGAGATGCTTGAATGGATTCTCAGGGCATAATACTCATATCTCACAGCTGCCTGACACCAGGGCAGTGTGGCCTAGTGGTTAGGTCTATGCTCCCTGGAGGCACATTGCCCAGGTTCAAATCACCACTTTGCTACCTCTCAGCTATGTGACCTTGGACATATCACCTGACCTCCTTGGGCCTCAGTTTTATCACTAGTGAAATGGGGATATCTATGTCTGCCTCATAAGTTTTTTGAGAAGGGTAAATGAGTTAATAGATGACAAGTACTTAGAATAATGTCTGGGCCCTAACATGGGCTAAAGTGTTCCGTTATTATTACTGGGCCCTGTGGCCGTTTGCCGTCTAGCTCTATCCATAAACTTTATACAGAATGAGTGGGTGCTCTTAGCCTGCCTTCCTAGAGGTAAGTCACATTCTCCATCTCTCAGGCAGACTGACACTCACAGCACGCCGAGCAGTCACAGCTCACAGGGCACCTTGTCAGCTGTGAAAGCCTGCATCCTTCATTACGTAGCACACTCACAGAACAGTCCCTAGTGTTTGGCTCCAAACACGTTTACACCAGTTGTACTTGCAACCGTAATCACTAAATTCAATTATTAAGTAAACTCATGAAAATTAGTGGAAAAGGCAAGTGGTTGTTTCTTCCATGAGAAACAACCTTTTCTTTGGGAAGACGGGGAAAGGCAAGTTTCGTTACAAATTGTTATCAAAATAAGTATAAGTAAGGGGGGGGGGCCGGCCGAGTGGCTCAGTTGGTTAAGAGCGTGAACTCTGAGCAACAGGGCTGCCGGTTCTATTCCCACACGGGCCAGTGAGCTGCACCCCAGCTGAGCTGCCGCTGAGCTGCCAACAGGTGGCAGGATGGCTCAGCTGGTGAGAGCATGTGCTCCTAACAACAAGGTTGCCGGTTTGACTCCCGCATGGGATGGTGGCTACGCCCACCCGCAACTAAGATTGAACACGGCACCTTGAGCTGAGCAGCCCTGAGCTGCCGACGGGCGGTCCGATGGCAACTGGACTTGGAGCTGAGCTAGCGGCGCCCTCCACAGCTGAGATTGAAGGACAACAGCTTGGCTGTTTCCCTTCCCCAATTCCCCATCACTGTTCCCCTTCCCCTATTCCCCAATAAAATCTTTAAAAAAAAAATCAGTATACGCAAGTCAACATAAAAGACTGGGTTAAAAATCATAGAAATCTAGAATATTCTTCAGCTTATTTTGCAAGTTAACTTGAGGTCCAAACACACTGGACCAGAAGTCTCCACGACAGCCACCAGCCAACCGAGCTGGTCTGCACGACTCGCTGTCCAGCACACAGTGATGCAGGCTGCAGGTGTTGGCTCCCTCACAGTTCTGCCCACAAGTGGCAGTTCAGAGAACTGAGGGCCCCAGCTCAGTGACATTTCTGGGCACCTGCTGAGGCCCAGTGATTACAGGCTGGGGCCTGCTGTCCCCTTCCCATGTTGACTTGGGCTCCTGGATTTTGAAGTCTGAACTGTTGATCCAGGCATTGGTTGCAAAGTAGTCTAGTTAGTGAGGGCAGGGGGCTCCCAGTGGGCTTGAAGAAGCAGGGGCAGCAGGAGGGCCAGTAGGGAAAGCAGTTGGGAGGGGCTCCCCTTTGGGGTGCCCTCCCCGGCCAGACTGCCCTAGGGCAGGGTGCTGGCCGGCAGCATGCAGTCAGGCTCTCTGCAGACACTGGCTTTGCCATTCCTCTCTGTCCATCTGTTCTGAACCATAAGGGTTCTAGCACAGCTCAGAGCTGAACTATCTGTCCCAACATCTGCATACCAGGGATGACTCATACTGGTTTGGAACCACGTGGGGATAGGTGGGGCCTTGCTACTCCCCAAATCACCTGAGAAAGTGGTCTCTGTCGCCACCCAGGTCTAAGAACTGAGAGCCCAGCTAGACATGCTTGTCTCACTAGGGATGTTGCTTTTCCTCTCACTGAGGCTCAGAGCAGAGCCGGCTAGGGGAGGAGGATGGGGTGGGAAAAGAAGGCTTTGGGGCTTCTGGAAGGGATGGTAGAAAGCAGGGATGAAGGACCTCCTTCTAGCTGGTTCTCAGAGCTCAGCCAAGAAGCAAGAAGGCACTAATTCGTCCTCCATTTGGTCATTCATTTGTTAGTTTGTCCCTTCACTCATTCCCCACATGCACAAGGAGGAGTAAGATTCAAGCATAGGTAATTCCCAGAAGTGGAGAGCCCAGGGACAAAGGACATTGTTAGGGGTGGGAGTACCAGAGATGGGAAAAACAGTAAGGAAATGACCAGCGTCAGTGCAGCCCAAGCAGTTTTGGCAACTTGACTCTGGCCTGTCACCAGGGGCATAAGAGAGTCAACAACTTGGGGCCACCTGCCTCCCCTGGGCCGCTCACCCTCCTCTCCCAGAGCTGATGTCTACTCCAGCCAAGCCTTCAGATGGGGAGCCCATGGCTCTGGATACCACGTTGCCATCCCTTGACTGTGTACTTGACATGTTAAGGCAAGAGAAGCATTTGGTGACTCAGATTGGGTTTTAATCTAATTCAGATGCCCTGGGAGTGGGCCTCAAGGACCAGAAGCCCAGGCCCTCGGCTGCCATCCCACTCTGCTCCAACTGGAACCAAGCCAATATCAGCAAGTATTTCTGCTTTTATTCCAAACCTGGGAGCAAGAGTGGAGCCAAGAAAGAGAGCAAGGTGGCAACTCAGGAGGAGCCCGGCACGATGATGGGCTGGTGGCCAACACAACAAGGGGCAGACATTTGGGGCCACTAATAAACCATAGAGCCCAGAGCAGAGAGAAAGCTTCCCAAGACATCCTGGGTCCCCTTCCCTCATTCCCAGGGCTGAGTCCCAACTAGGGTTGTGGGGCTCCACACTGAGAAAATGGTGGGCTCTTATCCACTACCGGCTGTGCTGCCTGTTAAGGCAATGCCCACCTCTCAGCCACTGCTCACCACACCCAGGCTCTCCTGGTCAGTGGGATGGTCGTAAGATGGCTGGGCACAACCACCCCCTCTGGACTCATCATTCCTCACCATGTCTCCACCTCCCATCCTTATTCCCCATCCCCATGTCTGCCTTTGTCCACAGGTAATTGTGGAAGTCCCTGCTAAATGCTATGCTAGGGCCCAGGCATCCTTTGGTCACTGACTCCCCCAGTGTGATGGCTTGGCGGCCTTACTTGCCCTGGCCACTGGCGGGGATGCTTTCAATGGAGTAAAAGCACAGTGAGGTTGGGCCAAGGGCTGGGGTAGGGATGGCCTGGAGTTTCATCTTCCTGGAGTTTCAACTGGTTCCCTGAGAGATCGTGGCAGGGGTCTGCCCCTGGCCAGGCCTCACACATTCCTTCATTCATTTGTCCAACAGATATTCACTGAGGGCACACGGAATGAGACAGTCCTGGTCTCAGCTCCATCCGTGGATCTTGGACTGGGGGCCACGTGGGCTCTATGTCCCTGCACTGAATTACCTTTCAGAGTCTGGGTTGGGGTCCTTGAAGGCCTCCTCACCAGCCAAGTCTCTTTTGGGCTCTCTGGGACTGGGGACTTCCTTGTCTTTGGAGTCCAGGGAAGACCTATGGAGGAAAGAAACGTAAGTTAACTAGAGCAGCAACCCACACCTATGTGGAGGCAGCTACCTCATCCCCAAATGCCAGCTATCTCCAAAGAGCTTAAAACCTGGCATTACAGGATTGGCCATTTCTCAAAATCTCATAACTACTGTTGATTGAGGGCAAGACCCTGTTCTCATGACTCTGCATGCATTAACTCTCCACACCAACCCTGGGACAGGGGCACTGCTATTACCTATGCCCACTTTCCAGATGAGCAAAATGAGGCACAGAGAGCCCTGGTGACTTACCCCAAGGTCCACAGTTAACAAGGGGAAGAGCTCGGATTTGAACCCAAGCGTTCTGACTTCAGAGTTCTGGACTATAATCCTCTGTGGTGTAAGACTGAGCCTAACTAACCTCCTAATTAACCTCCCTCTGTTCTCTCTGAGGTCATCAGGGAGCCCCACGGTGTCAAACCTAACAGAGATACTCCTATCATTATTGCCATTCAGAAGCACTGATTCAGTGGGATAGTCCTGCCTTCTCTCCCCCTTGTCCGTCCATATGACTCTGTGACACTACCTCCTACCTCCTTTGCCACACCTTCCCAGTCCTTTGCCTTTTTCTCTCCTGCCCTTTAAATGCTGGTGTTCCCAGTATTCCTCTCCATCTGCATGCTCCGTCACCTTGGCCACCTCCCGTGCTCCCATTGCATCAACTGTCCCCCTCAAGCCACTGACCTCCGCTTGTTCCCACCTCTCCTCTGTGCTCCTGACCCAAACCCCCACTGCTTCACAGACTGGCCCTCTAGCAGCTACATTCAACGTGGCCAGACCTGACTATGCCCCTAGCTGCCCTCGGAGGGGGGATGACGAGACAGCTGCCTCCTCCACACTGGGGTCTGTGTCCAACTTGCTGGCTCCTCTCTCCTTGATTCCCTTGACATTGTACTCCATGTAAACATTGACATTGAGCCCCGTTATTTCAGCTCTCATCTGTCTGCATATAACATGGAAATCTCTTGAGCCCTGACCTGTTCCCCAAACCTCAACCACAAACTCTCAAATGCTTCCTGGTAATATGCATTTGGATGCCTACAAATAGTCTCATCATATATTCATGCAAAAAATATTAAGTATATCACCCCTCCCTGCCCCCTTGCCCTGCTAGGTCCCCACTAATATAATGAGTTACGGAGGAAAAGGTGCAGGGTGGGAGTCAGGCAGCCTGGGTGGAGGTCCTGGATCTGCCTGCTCTCGGCTGTGTGGCCCTTCAGAGCCTGTTTCCTCACCTGCAAAATGGACATAGTGACTGCACCTACATCTGCATGGGGACACCTGCTAGGCTGTTTGGGGCAGGGCAGGGCTTGGAGAATTCTAGCTTTCCCCCTTTCTCTCTAAGTCGATTATCCCACTGGAAAGAGGGAGAGGGGTGCCCCAGGGGTTCTCAATGGGCTGTTGTAGCTTTGCCACTCCCACACCAAGCATCAGAAGCCTCATGGCTTCCTCCTGCACGTCTCGGGGGTCACTTGGCCCATTTCTCAGAGAGTGGTCACCTTAGAAGAACCAATGAAGCAGCTTACAGTGTTGCCTTATTAAAGATATCACACTGGATGATTCTCAACCATTCCAGTAACAAACCCTCCTGCACTCCTGTTCCGGGTCACGCCCTGTGCTGGGACCCAAAGGAAGTGTCTGCCCTCCAGGCACTCAGGGCTTTGGGGGCAGACCGATCCATGAGTGGATAGCTGTGTGGAAAATTCTCTGGTGGAGGTAGGAACACAGCACTGTGTGAGCTCAGCAAGAAAAGCCCCTCACAGACGCTACCTCAGAAAGAAATGCAGGGGACGGGGGTGCCTAAGAGGGGAGACATCTGAGGTGGAACTGAAAAATGGAGAGGGGGAAGGGCACCCCAGGAAGAGCCTACAGCCTGCACAGATGAATGGGGGACACACGGAGGACCGGGAGGCTAGAGTGGAGGACCCAGGGAGTGGGGGGTATGGGAGAGGAGCCAGGGAAGGGGGTTAGGTGGGGGAAGGGCTCAGCAAGGTATTGAGTTCAGGCTGCAGAGCTTAAACAGGAGCTCCAATGCGGGTTTTCCCCAGTGGGCTGCCAAGACTACTACTGCCTTTTAAAAATGTCACCTAGGCAGAGATGTGGAGGAGGGTCTGGGTACAGGGCCCGAGAAGATGATTGCAGACAGCTGGGTGAGTGAGGGTGGAGGCCTGGACCCAGGGGAAGGCAGTAGGGGCAGAAATATCTCTAAAACAGAATGGACAGGACTCAGTGCCCGAATGGGACGGGGCTGTAGAGAGGGAGGAGCCGAGGAGAGTAAAGGGACCTAAAGGTCTGTCAAGACTCATCTTGAATGTCAGTTCCTCCCTGACCACCCCCGCCCCCATGCTGGTGAGAGGCCCCTGCTTGGAGCTCCCACTGCCCCAGGGATTATCTTGGGCACATGCTCTGGTCTCTCCCCAGGGCCCTTGTCTGGCTACTTCACTGCTGCTTCCCAGGCCCTGGTACGGGGGTCAGGTGTGCAGCAGGGCCTCAGTCGATGCTACCTGAGCGAATAAGTAAATGAGCAGGAGACGGAGTGCTGCCCCTCCAGGGAGAAGTAACTTCTCCCTGATCAGATCTCCTCTTGCCCAGCTCCAGCCCCCCAAACCTGCTTACCTGTTACCTGGCCTTCTGCCTATTCCCCTGACTCAGGGGTGTGGCCTGCTATGCTCCCTGCTCGTTGTGGCCCTCTTGCTCCTCACCCTCACCAGCACCAGGCATGGTGGCATCATGAGCTGTCAAGGCTGACCCAGTGACCCCATCCCAGTCTTGGTGGCTCCCCTCACACAGGCAGGGCAACTGTTCCAATGATGTCATGGGGCTCCACCGACCCTGTGTCCCCACCCAGCACAGCTGGCCAGCCATCGGCAGGGCTGAGCCCTCACAGCTGGCTTGTGTCTGCGTCTGCCTCCCCCACCAGGCGGATAGTCAGCAACTTTGGCCAGGGGTGGTTGCCACCGGGTCCCCAGGGCTGGGCCTGGCCTCCCACAGAGCAAGTGCTCCCTCCCCAATAATTGTGGACTTAAAGAGATGGGGGCAGAGAACCCAGGTCGACCATGTCTCCCGCCAACCAGCCCCCAGGCATCATCATTTGCCTGCTGGCCCTGCTGACCCCATGTCTAGAATGGTATGGAAGGAACCCAGAGAGCAGCAGGACCCCTGTACCTCATTCCTTCCAGGTCTGGGGCCATCAGGCGGAGTCCCGCCCCGGGTGTCATGATCTGCAGGCGAACAATCTCCTCACCTCTTGTGCTGTGGCCAAAGGAGAGAGCCAGAGAGCTGCTGGTCAGAAAAGTCTCCCATCTCTTCTGGGTGTCCAAGAGCGTTCTCCCTCAGGAGCCTCCTTGCTAGTGCAGAGAGACCTCAGACCCATTGCCTTTTCCTCCTCTTGTCTCGTCTTTGGCCTTGAGTCCTCTTGGTGCTACAGCTAAACTTGGGCCATTGACCTCCAGGCCCCAGAGGAAGGAGAGTGAAGGGGCCCTTCACCAGTCTCACACCCTCAAGCTCAGACCTCTCCGGGCACACACAGCAAGGGGCCCTCTGGGCGGAAATGAAAGCCCCTTGTGTGTAGCTGCCTCCGGGAGCCCTGCCGATGGCCCCAGTGGAGCATCCAAAGTGGCTATTTGTGAGGCTGGAGGGAATTCTGAGTCCATGGGCTGATCTGGATTGATGACAAACAAGATGCCCAGGAAAGTTATAGACCAAATTTGGAGTGAGAGCCAGTGGGAGAGGGATGGCAGAGTCTGGGCTTCTGAAGGCAAGGGACCAGGTGCCCATTAGCCCACAGAGGATCACAGATTCTCACCACTCAGAGGATGCTTTGAGGGCTCCTGTGTTCAGGGCCTGGCCCGCAGGTGACTGCACACACCCGTCCAAGAATTGGTGTTATTTTTTTTTGGCCCCACTGCAGGGCCTGACACCCAGCAGGCTCAGGCTGTGGTGATGGCCAGGGCTAGGGAGAATCTAGGCTCCATAGCTTTATGGGGTTAACCCTTCGCCCCAAACCACACCTCTCCAGGTCCACAGAGTGAGGCCTAACCCATCCTTTAAGACCCAGCCCAGGTCACATTACAGCCACCCACTCCTTCCTTCATTTGCACTTGGGCGCTGGTCTGGGCACCTGGCTGAAGACGGGGCTGAGCCCGGCCTGCCCTGGTGAAGCCCCCAGCCCAGCTGGAGGGAGATGGGGAAGGGGGAGGTGGAGACTGGCAGGTGTTTTAAATGCTGAGACCAGACATGGTGTAGCAAAGGGAAGCCATGGGATGGGCTTGAAGTGAGGGGTGAGGGGCTTGACATGATCAGACTGGCAATTTCGAAAGGCCACTCCAGGGTCTCAGGGGCAGGAGGGATCGGAGGATCCAGAGTGAAGGTAGGGAGGTGGGTGAGCCTGGGTGTTGACCCTGGCACCTAGCTTCAACCTCGGCTCGGGGCCCATGGAGGGCCAGGTCAGTGAAATGCTCATCTCTGTCCCTGCTGGGGACACTGGAGATGATGAGAGTGAATTGGCAGGGTTGCCAGGGACAGAGCCTCTCTGTACATGAAAGCCAGGAGGGGCCCCGGGCCACACGGGCAGCTCTGATCTCCACGTGTCTTCTCCCATGACAATGACGATGACAGCATAGAGCTCCTGGGTGCTGGCCCTACCTGCCCCACCTAAAGCATGTGATGCCAGGAAGCAAGGACATGCTCCACTTGGGGATATCACCGGCAAGTAAAACATACTTTCTCACTGGAGTTTCTTGTTATGTCAGAGAGGAAATAAGAACAGTGTTGCCTCAGCCTGCCTAAGCTGGCGTCTCTCCTCAACACCTCCTCCTTCATCATTCCCCTGAGCAATTGCTTCTTAAAGTCACAGGTCAAATGGGAGGTCTTCCAGAAGGGCTCTTACGGGTTGCATTGTTCCCCCCCCCAACCCAAAAAGATATGTTGACGTGCTCACCCTTGGTATCTGTGAATGTGACCTGATTTGGAAATAGGGTCATCACAGATGTAATTAATGAAGATAAGGTCATGCTGGAGTAGGGTGTGTCCTAAACAATATGACTGGTGTCCTTAAAAGGGGGGACATTTGGACACAGGAACACTGGGAAGACAGCCACGTGAAGGCAGAGGCAGATATTGGAGTAATGCATCTATAAGCTAGGAAGCACCAAGGACTGCTGACACTAGCAGAATCCAAGAGAAAATTCTAGAGTAGATGCTCCCTCCCCCAGAGCCTTCAGAGGGAGCACACAGGTCTGCCAACACCTTGTATTAGGACTTCTGACCTCCACAGGCTGTGAGCATAAGTCTCTGTTGTTTAATCCACCCAGTTTCTGGTACCTTGTTGTGGCAGCCCCAGCAAATTCATACAGGAGCCTTCCAGCCTCTCCTCCCCTGAAGCCCCCCCCCACCAGCCCCACCACTTCTCCAGACCTTCGACCCCAGATGGCTCTAGTCCAATTGAAGTTCTCAACTAGACTGAGCTGCTGAAGGCCAGGAACATTCATTCAGTGCAGCCCCTGCTGCCCGTGGGAACACGACTGACAGCGGCCTGTGCCAAAGAATGTGCAACTCGCCAGCTAAACGAGGGTGAGAGGCAGGGGAGTGGGGAGGGAGTACAGGTTTCGCCTGCTATCCAAAAGTAGGGCGTTCCTATGAAATCGTTCGTAAGCCAAAACGGCGTAAAGTGAAGAAGCCATGAGCTGAACACTATTTTCGCTTGTTTTTGTAAAAATGAAAATCTCTGGACTTCTTTTGGTTAGCAGAAACATATACTAATGTAGGTCTTTCAGCTCGTAAAAGCAAAGTGGCAGAAGGCAAACTTCGGAAAAACTGGATACCTGTACCTCCTCCTCTGGAGCCCACAGACGCACTTCCCTCAGAGGCCAGAAGGTGGTGATATTGGTGTCTTTAGTTTTTTGAAGAAGGGCCCTGCAAATCTCCGCAAGTCTCTAACGGGGAGCACCTGACAATACCAGGCACCCAGGTACCACGCAAAGGACTTGACAAGCATTACCCTATTTAGTATGTGGGACAGCCTTGGGCAGCAGTTATCACTGCTCCCTATTTAACACATGAAGAGACTGAAGCACAGAGAGGTAAAGCAACTTGCTCAAGGTCACACAGCCAGTGCAGAGCAACACTAGGGTTTTGCCTCGTGCTGGAAGCTGTGCTTTTACTCACTGCTCCCCAGCTACTCTACCAGGCAGCATGCTGGGGCATAGACTACAGGCCCTCCCCTGGCTGGGTGAGGCAGAAAGCCAAGGAAGCTGGACCAGTGGTGTGAGGGGGCAGCAGCCAGGCCTGGGGGCACTCACACCGGCCAGCTTCTCTGGGAGAGGGCATCCAAGTGAGCTCAGTTCAGAAGGTGGGCAGGGGTTATCCCACAGCAAGAGGGCGAAGAGCTAGATGAAAAAGCCAGGCCCTGGGTGCATGGAGGGAGGGGCCCTTCCATGGGTGAGCCGTTGGGAGTGGTGATGGTGGAGACAAGTAGTCAGATGTCGACAGTTGGAGCTGAGGGGACTTTGAGACGCCCAGGCAGGTCTGGAGTCTGGAGCAATATTGAAGTTCCAATGGAAGGAAAGAGACAGCTGGAGAGCCCTGAGGACACAGCCTGTGGTACTCTGGGTGGCGATTCCTGTCCCAGACATTCAGCCCTCCTTAAAGTCCATAAAGGGTTTGGCAACTAGGACGGGCACCCCTAGTTGGCCTGCTGCATAAGATGAGGAGCTGACCTTCAGGCCTTAGGGAAGGGGGATGGGATAGGGGCAGGCTTAGGGAGGGGGCAGCCTCAGCAGAGCCATGCCTGGGGACAAGGCTGTGATCTAAACCAGCCATAAACCCGCTTCTTCTGAGGTACCGTGGGACCCAGGGTTTTGAGTCACTGCTCCCCATGGGGCTGGGATCATTCAAGGGTATAGCCAGGGCTGGACTTCTCACATAGCCAGGTGGACAGGAGCTGGGCATGGGGGACTGATGATGGCTGCCTGGTCCAGCGCAGGGCCTGATGGGGTCAAATCAGAGAGGAAGGCTGCCCAGGGCTGGCCAAAAGCTCGCCTGCAAGCTGCCTGGTGGGTTCCAGATATTTTGAGATTGCCGAATCGGAGGGAAGCAGCACTATGCAAACGATCGTGCCTGCCTGACCAGCTCTCCTTCCCGGAGGAGGCTGCCTCATGGTGAGACAACTCTGGTGTCTGGTACATTCCATAATTTGGTTCCAGTTCTGTTTCCTGGGGCCTCACAGGCAAGTTTGATCTGAGACATCCAGACTCCCGAAATGGGAGACAATATACTTCTGTTGTTTGAGCCACCAGTTGGGGTGCTTTTATGGCAGCTCCAGGCAGACTGGGACAGCCATCTTGCTATGACAGCCAGGTGATGAGTATTAAACATTCAAAGGAATTTTCTGGAATAAATGACAAAATGCCTCTCAAATCCATAATCCAGTACAACCTAACTTTCTTATATTCTGTTTAAAAAAAACAAAAAAACAAAAAAAACCCATCTGAAACTATTGATTGCTTTTTAAAAAAAAAAAGAGAAAAAAAGAAAAATCAGAGATATGCACTGTTCAGGGCTGAATTGTGTCCCTTTCAAAATGTGTATGTTGACGCCCTAAACCCCAGGACTCAGAATGTGCTTGTATGTGGAGACAGGGTCTTTAAAAGATGATTAAGATAAAATGAGGTTATTGAGGTGGGCTCTCATCCAACTGACTGCTATCCTTATAAAAGAGGAGATCAGGACACAGATATGCACAGAGGGACGACCATGTGAGGACACAGGGAGAAGACGACCATCGACAAGCCAAGGAGAGAGCCTTCAGAAGGAGCCAACCCTGCCAACATCTGGATCTCGGACTTCCAGCTGCCAGAACTGGGAGACAATACATTTCCATTGTTTGAGACACCCAGTTTCTGGGACTTTGTTACAGCAACTCTAGCAAACTAAGACAGCCTCCATCTCCCATCAGTCACCAAGTCCCATCGATGCTACTTTGTGAAGAGGTCTCAAACCTTTCCACTTGTTCAAGTTTTTACGGACAAAAGTTCAAACCAACAGGGGAGATGAAAAGAAGGACTGAGTGAAGAGGAGGGGCCTTCCGGCAGAGGGGCCCCTGCCGCCGCCTCCCCAGCCCCTTTCAGCCCCAGCCCAGCAGCCTGCTGCAGGCTCGCTCTCCACCACCAGTCTGTGCCCCAGGAGGTGGTCTGTCGTCCTCCTGGCACAGAGGAAGGGGCCCTGAGGACTGTCACATACAAATGGTTGTGGGGGCTTGCAGTGACATTACGGGAGCTGGAACGGCCCCTGGGTCCCTTAAAAGTGGCCTGCAAGGAGAGGTGCTCTGCCCCCTCTGTCCTCGGGGTCTTCCAAGGGTGTCACAGAGGCACAGCTTTTAGTAGACCTGGATTTGGGCAAAGCTCCCAATCCAGGCAGATGCTTTAAACAGCAGTGACAACAGGGCGGTGGCACACTCAGCAGGACCTAGCACGATTCAGCACAAAGTACAAGGAGGTATTGATTGCTTTTCGTCCACAGAGAAGAGAGCACCATTATCTGCCCGGACACTCGGAGCTCAGAAATCAGGGCAAATCAAGGCCCCGCCTGTAGTGATATCAGCAGTGCTCAGCCTGTCCCTGCCCTGTCACCCCACTGCCAGACCCTCCCATCTGACCGGCTCACAGGCCAGAGCCAGCTCGAGGCACCCACCTGGGCTCCCGGCTCCCGGCAGGGCTCGGCAGACTCGGCATGCACTCAATCCAAATCGCCCGAGACACTTTGGCTCGGCCTCCATCCGCACTGGCAAAGAAGGCATCTGTGAGCGGTGCTGGGGACTGCGGAGCCTCCTTCCCCAGCAGGAGGGGGAGGACAGCGTTGGCAGGTAGAACTTGGCCAACTTCTAGGAGAGCCGTGAACAAGCCTGAGAATGGCAGGGCTGGCACCCCGGCGGCGGACCCTCTCCAACCCCGTGACACAGATAACCACTAAACAGACAAGAGTGCAGTGCTCTCTCCCTGGAGGCCAGGCTGCTTTGCTCCTTCCAGCCCTAGGACATCCAGCCAGATAGGCCCTTGCTGATTTCTGTGCCTCATCCTATCACTGGGCACGTGGGGACACCGACCCTGAGGCTTTGCAGGGAGGTGACCTGGTTGAGGTGCCACGGTGGCTGAGTAGCAGGCAGCCTGGCAGCCACCAGCCCCAGGCAGAGATGAGTGACTGATTACCTGTTACAGCCAGGAGGGGATCTTGCCAGAGCAGGTGGGTCCTGGCTCTTCTCAGAAGACCCGTCCTCATCCACCACCTCCACCCTTTAGGCAAGAAGAGAAACAGATGCACCACCTTTTCCCCCAGGGCCCCCGTGACCTGCTTGGCTGCCCCTGAAGGACATGCTTTCTTTCAGTGGAGTCTATGGTGGCCATGAGGTGGCCCAGGCTGGCGGCTCAGTCACCCAACTTTGGGATAAGGACAGCATACTGGGTGGAATAGCGTCCTTCCCAAATTCATGGCCCCCTGGAACGTGTGGATGTGACCTTATTTGGAAATACGGTCTCTGCAGGTGTAATCAAGGCTAATGAGGTCAGGCTGGCATAGAGTGTGCCCTAATCCAATGGCTACTGTCCTTACAAGACGAGGGACATTTGGACACAGACACACAGAGAAAAGGAGGTCAGGTAAGGGCGGAGGCAGGGACTGCAGTGATGCATCCACAAGCCAAGGACACCAAGTGTTGCCTGCAGTCCCCTGAAGGTAGGAAAGGGGCCTGGAATGGCTCCTCCCTCAGAGCCTCCACAAGGAACCCACCCTGCTAATACCTTGATCTTGGACTTCTAACCTCCAGGGCTGGGAGACAACACATTTCTAGTGTTTATGCCACACGGTTTGTGGTACTTTGCTATGGAAACCCCAGGAACCTAATACAGCCAGTAAGAGCACACCATTATCTGTCAATTCCTTCAGGCTGCCACCACCGTCTGCTGGCTGCTTTCCAGTCAGCCTTTCTGGTCTTCCAACACAGCAGGCTACTCCCACCTCCGGGTCTTTGCACCGGCTGGAACACTTGGCATGCTGGCTTCCTTGTTTTTCAGTCCTTAGCTCGTCATGAAGGCCTTCCCTGTCTACCCAATGGAATATCCCTAAAATTCAACTTCCCGGAAGTTACTTCCGTGCCCTTCCCAAATATTCTCCTCTCCCAGAAGCTGTCCTTTTCACCTAATGGTGGCAGCCCTCTCTCACTCAGCTGGAGTGTCCTCATGTCCCGATCATTCCCTGTTGAATCCTGTTCACCCTGTAGGGCCCATTTCCAATGTCATGGTCACTTCAAGGGCCTGGCCAATGACAAGCCTCTGGACCCCAGCCCAGTGATTGCTCCTGCAAGGGCATTGTCCAGCCTGCCCCTGGTAGGATGGGAGGGAGGGCAAGGGAATAACTCCTGGGTACTTCAAAATCTCAGAGGCTCTTGGAAATACTATGGCTTCATCTTGGGTCAGGGGCCCAGTCCTGTTATCTGCTGGCAAATGGAAGCTTCCAGCAATAAGCTGTGTTCTCCCAGCCAGGCTCCTACCTACACAGAACTGGCTGCTGGGACCATAAGTGCCACCACAGCCACCCAGGTGCTTGCCTGGCTTCTAGACAGAAGCCATCAGCTCCTCACAAGTAGCCCTGCTCAGGGACAGCAGTTCCACCCCATCCCATGACCCTTTCCCCAGTGTCCACACTACACTGCTGCCGATAGGAGGTCTCCATGGCTAGCGACAGGCTTCTAAGGCTTTCCTTGCTGACACTTACCTCTTTGCTATAAACGGGGCCTGTGTCTCCTGAGCGGGGCTGCTGGAAAGGAAGCAGAAAGGTGATGCGTTGGGCAGAATCCATGGACTAGACAGGTGATGTCATGAGCACTCTGCCCCACAGGGCTCTGGGTCTCTCTCCCTTCCTGGCACCTTTCCTGCCCTGATGGCAGCAGCCAGACCCCTCAGTTTTCCAGAAAGTGCATCTGAGAATCCCAGAAGGTCTGGCTAGGAGGGCCCAGTCACTCCACCCTTCAGCAGGCAGAGGAAGACCGGAGCCCTGAGGGGAACTGGTTCAGAGCATGGAGCCTGCTGGTGGCTGAGCTGTGTCTCCCACTGTGCAACTCACCTGGCGCTCTTCTTGGCTGCTGACAGGACGTAGGAGCGCTCCCGGGGAGCCGTCTTCCTCACCACACTGCTTGCAGCTTCTGACCTGTGGTGGCACAGGGGAGGGGCATCTGATGGGCAGGATGGCTCAGGGCACCCCAGTGAGGCGGTGGGGCAGGGGGAAGCCAGTGTAGCAACCGCTCCGAGGACCATTCACAGGAAAGTAGAGACCGAGGGAAGGGTAGCTCATGTTTCTCAAGCACTGCATGCTGCCAATCCATGTTGGCTCACTGAGTCCTTCCAACCCAGGAAGGCAGGTGCTAGTATCACCCACAATGTACAGATAAGGAAACTGAGGCATGGGGAGCTGTAGTGACTGGCCCAAGATCAAACACCTAGCTGGTGGCAGCGTGGGCAGTTGATGCCAGGTGGCCTGGCTTTTCCCCAGCACCTCCCAGGCCTGGCATCCCCTGACACTGTGGACTCTGCCCTGAGGACTGCCCGTCTGCCAGGCCCTCAGCAGGGGGCATTGCTCTGTTTCCTGAGTCACAGTGGAGCCGGCAGATGTTGGCATTGTGCATGTGGGGGGAGAGGCAGGCTGAGCCCCGGGGGAGCTTTGTTTCTTTGGGGCCTAAGTGCTGCCTAAGCACCCAGCCTCACTTTGGGGTGAGGGGTATTGGAACCTCTGGAGCTTGGCCCTCTCCCCCTGTCCCCCAGGCACACAGGCCCTGCCCTGACTCTGCATACACAGCACCCACACAGAGGGCTCTTCTGAGGGGCCCTTGTGCTGCCTATTTTGCTCCAATTTTCTCAGGTTCCTTTTTAACAAACTCATATAAAGTCCTGAAGCATCTCCCCCCTGGCCTCTGCTCGCCCACCGATGAGGCTTTCCCTAACCCTCTTCCCCTAGGTGCATAAGAGGGTCCTCGGAGCTGGACCAGCTACGTGGGTGGCTCTGGGAATCTGAGGATAAAACCTGTTGCTAGCAGCCTCTTCTCCAGCCCACGGGCCAGCACTGATGTCCTACGTGTGCATTTTATCACTCCAACTGGCACAATTCCTATTTCACCATATGCACTGACTTGGGATGCCCAGCAGGCACCATTACCTCCGTTTCTGCTCGTCAGAAGAGAAGGGCACGTCCTCGTCTTCAGCAGTCCCTGACGATGAGCTTCGCCTGACGTTGTAGGGTGCCCTGAGGGACGGGGAGAGGAAAGGGTTGAGGATGCTGGTGATTATGGCTCCTCCTCCCGCTACCTCCACCCCTGCTCCTTGTGGCAGGCTGCCACCCTCAGCAACTTGGCTTCTTGACTTCCAACGACACCAATACATGTTGGCATTGCTGCCTCTGGGCCTTTTGCTCGTGACACTTCTTCCTCCTCGAGAGCCAGCCCTCCTTTCTCTCCCTGTTCCAACCCTAACTGTCCCCTAAGACCCAATTCAAACTGGGGCCCCTTCTCCAGAAAGATGTCCTAGCTGCCACTGGACAATGGTGACAAAGAACAAACAATATAAAAATGTGGGGCACCTGGGAACCGTAGGCACAACCCACACCTCTGTCCAAAGTTCCCTTCCCTGGGCACACAGGCCATGAGGGGAACTCCAGAGGGAACCCCAGAGGGAACCCCAAAGATTTATACCCAAGAAGCGATCAGCTTTAGACACACAGTGCCCACAACTGATACACTTCCAGGGTCAGCAGCACGTTTAGGGGTCATCAGGCCCTAGCCTGACCCTGCCCAGCCCAACCCATGCCGGGAGCCCCAGCCCAGAGGCGCTGGACAGGCATGTCCAGGAAACATGCCAGACAGAAGCAGCCCTAAGGCCATGACCCATGACCCTTTCTCCAGCCCCACCAGCCCCTTCTACAAACTTCCTACAGGTGCTTTGGCTCAGATCAGAAATGCAGTGTGCACGAACATCAAACTTTCTGGGGCTTGTCACCTTCTGGTGGGCTCCAAGCCACAGTATCAACTGGCAGGGATTTCAGGCAGGCAGGAATAGTGCTCCCGGACTGTGCTCAGAGGCAAGTGGCCAGCTGCCTTCAGCAGGCCGGTGTTTGGGCTTGTCCCTTGGTGGAAGGAACTGAGCTGGGGCTGCGATTGCATACTCACAGCTTCTTGTAATCCTCAGTGGTCATCTTGTAGCCAGAGGAGGAGGGGCGGAGAAGCCCAGCGGGAGCTGCTCTCATCAGACCGGCAGTGCTGGAGAGATAAAGAGTTTCCATGTGCCCACCTGCGGGCGCCTCTCGCCTCCAGATTTGCCCACACGGCCCAGTGGGCTCATGGCGGATGGACGAGAGAAGGCTGGTGGCCTTTCCTCTCTGTTCTCAGCCCTGCCGAACACCTGGAACACCTGCAGCACCCTGAGCAGGGCAGCCCTCCTGCCAAGGGCAGACCCCGCCCCTGTGGCTCTGCCTTTCTGACAGAGCCCAGGTTCGGCCTGACACCAAGGTGCTTTGACAGTATGCCTCCTCAGCCTGCCAGCAAGACGGTGGCCTAAAGCACACAGCTCACTGCAGTCAATCAGCAAGTCAAAGCTCCCTGCGAGTCAGGACTGGGCAAGGTCACAGATAGTAGCCCAGGGACTCCACTCCCAGAGACCAGAGTGCTCGAACAGGACCAGGCACCTTCCTGGGAGCTTCCAGTCCCTGTGGTTGCAGCTGCATCGGCCCCACCCCAGCTCTGGTTGCCCCTGTGCTGCACTCCAGGGCCCTAACTTATACAGGAACAGAGCCGCCACCCGCCACCCCCTCAGTGATACGCAGAGTACTCTCTCTGCCATGAGCCTGGCTCAGGCCCTCACAGCGCCCCATGGACATACCTTTTCGGAGCTCCGTTGGCCTTAGGAAAGTGCTGCTGGGGCTGGGACGAGCTGTCTATGGGCTTGGTGAACACTCCTCTAAAAGACAGTCCAAAAGAAACAGCCCAGTGAGCTCCCAGGGAGAAGCCAGGGGGCAGTGTGGGTGGGCACGGGAAGGCAGTCAGGGTCCTACTGTCACCTACCGGATGATATAGCCAGTGGAAGCCCTTGTGCTCGTAGGCCTGTGAAGAAACAAGAACGCATGAAGTGAAGTGAGGCCTTGTGGAGAGCCCTACTTTCTCCATGCCCCTAATGACAGCAAAGCAGTTAGACTGGTGGATATCCCATTGCAGCCAGAACGAGGGGAGCAGGGGTGGCCAGCGGCTTCCCAAGAAAGCCAGCTAACCTGTACCCTAGTCTGGTGCCTACTGTGCTCTGCCTGTTTCTCTCATGATCCCCAGGAAAAGCACCTGTGGCTGATGGTTCTGGGCCCAGCCCAGCGTGGCCCAGGCTCATAGCAGGTGCCCAGGAGGAAACGCATGGTCTATGGCTGGGCATTGGCTGCAGAGGCATCCCCTCCACAGTATGGTTTCTCCCTGGCTTGTCAGGGCCCCAGTGCCCCCCTGAGCGAGAGCTCTTCTGGGACTGCTGACAGCCACCCCACCATCTGCTTGTAGAGCTCACCCAGTTCAGGCTGGGGGCTCCATGGTCAGAGGCCTGGGGCTGAGGCCATGGCAGGCGGAAGCTATGGCTCCTGACCTGATACCCCTTTTCCAGGGAGGCTCATGAGGGCCCAAGGGGCAGAGCCCAAGCATGAGCCAGCCAAGGCCAGCTGACCCTCCCTTCCTGCTCCTCTGGGGTTTCCCCTCCTCCAAACCCTGGGACACCCACATCACAAGTCTTTGTAGAAGTTTGGGACCTGAAGGCATGGCCAGGGCTTGGTCAGTGGCTAGAAAGCATTACGCCCTACGGGCTCAGCACTTCCTGCTTGGAAGCAACCGAGGGGACTCAGAGGACTGGGGCGGGCGGCGCTGGGTTGTGGGAGCCAAGGGCTGACAGTGTGGGCAGCCAGGGCTTAGGGGCAGGACACAAGGACACAACAGAGGAGCTTGGGGCTGGAGAGCAGGAGCAGGCCGACGGGGAACCCAGGCAGGCAGGCAGGAAGGGCAGCACAGAGCTGCCGTGGTTTCCGTCTCCACAGACCTTGTCCTTAATGGGGGAGAGCCTTCCAGAGGTGACCAAGTTGCAGGAACACTTGGGGTGGGACCAGAGAAAGAAAGGTCACTTGTACCCCTTCTAGTCACAATGAGAATTTTTGGCTGAAATACCTGTGTCCTGGGGAGGCTAGCCATGGCCACTGGCCAGCCCGGGACACTCCCCATCCCCGTGGAAAAGAATGAGAGCTGAGGTTTTTGTAGGCTTCCAGGTACCCCTGCTCTGGGCTTGAGTCGCAGAGCCCCAAGACGTGCTTTCCAAATGCACCCCCAAAGCAAAGCTCAAGGTGAGAATTGCACCCTCCCCCCACATAAACAAGTCCTCCCCAGAGCAGACTATCTTTGAACCATCCTCAGGCCCTTGCCAACCCCACCAACCACAATTCTCTCTGTATGTTCATCCCTCTACTTGGGTCATATCCGTGGTCCCTACTAGGATGTCAGCTCCCTGAGGAGAGGGCTGTGTCTTCTGTGCCCAGCACGGGACCTGGCAGGTATTGGACGCTGAGTCATTGAGGGATGACAGGCAAAGCCACAGTTACCAGAGGTAGCCCCTGGGGCTAGCAGTGAACTTGGACCCCTCCATTCCAGCGGCTGCCACTGCCTTACCGCTGCCTGAGAAAGGCTCTGGCACTGCACTCGCTGCTAATTGTTGTCTGTTTGGAGCAAGGATCAAGCCTGAATTTTTGGGTCTCCCATCCCTTTGCTTCTCAGGAGCAGTTCCTGCAGGTCTGGGCAGGATGTGCCCATGCTTCAGAGCCTCCCTGGACACCTCTTTGTGAAAGTCCTCGAAATAGAGAGGGGATGGGGCTGTTCCCCTTGGCCAGCTGTCAAAAAATGTCATCCTGAACTTAGGAGACACTTGGCGCAAATGTGTGCCTCCCCTGGCATAACAATTACCAGGTACGCTAAGCAACCAGGGCCACCGATGGAGGGAGTTGTGTGTGGCTCTAAAAGCACCTCAGAGACGTTGTCTCACTTCCTACAGGGGGTTCTCAATGACAATTTTGATCCCAGTTGACAGGAGGAATCATGGGGGCCCAGGAGGGGAGGCAGCCAGTCCTGAGGTCACACAGCAAGGCCAGGGAACTGGACCCAGTGACTCCTGTGCTCTCCCTTCCCCAAGGGGAAGCAAAGAAGGAAAAAACATCCTTCTTCTGAATTTCAAATGGCTAACTGCAGACCCTGATGTCCCTTCTCCGCTTGGGTTCCCTCCCTCTCCCCTGAGGACTGCAGTATGGGGCCCACCCACCAGCCATCTGGGTACCACGTCTTACCTGGTCTTCGTGACCTCCCCAGCTGAGGAAAAGGATGTGGCACGACTCCGGCCAGAAGGTAGCTCTCTGGGGAAAGAAGGGTCCCAAAAGAGTGGCTCCCAGGCCCCTTACCATCAGTTACCTTGTGGCCTCCGTCCTAGAGGCTGCCTGCTGGGCCCCAAGGCAGCTGAGGGAGGAGCAGTACATGCACCCCAGGAACTTGATCCACCATTCCCATTTCACCTTCTCCTTCCACAGACCACCTCCACATTCCACGGGCACACGCACACCCCGGCACCCAGGGCTTTCCCACCCTGTGACTTTGGTTGAGGCTTGCCCTTAGCTGGATTGCTTTCCACTGCTCCACCCTCGCTAGCTGGCCTGTGGCCATGTTGGCTGGCCGAGCTCTGAATGGTGGAAGCCCCTCAGTATCTCCAGGTGTGGACAGGGCCCGTGAATCACAACCCCAGCGCCACCCTGTTGCTGCTGGCCTTCCTGGCCTCCTGTACTTACAGAGTGTGGCCCTCCGATTCATCCTGCTTGGTGATCCAGCTCTTGTCCCCCTTCAGAGTGGTTCGCACCTTCATCTGCTTGAGGACATTACTGCGTTCCTCCTCGCCCGCTGGGAGAGACTTCCCTGGTGAGGGCAAGACCACACAGCTTTAGAAGGGGAGCCCAGCCCCCAGGACCCTGGGATTCCTTTCCAGCCCTCCCAAGATGCCCCTCTCTCTGCTGCCCAGGTAGTGTTCGTGACCCTGGTAGGGCCAGCATGGAAGAAGGCAGCCACGTGCTGAGCCTGGGACTGGGACAAAAAGGAGCCTGGGCCTCACCTTTGGTGCTGCTTCCAAGAGCTGAGATGCTCATGGCGTGTGCTCTGCAGGTCCCGTCTCAGTTGATTCAAAAAGGCTCCTGGGGCAAAGGTAAGCACATAGCTTTCACTTCATGCATTTATAATGGCTCACGGGTCACCATGCGGTCCCTGGCATACCAAGACCATCCAGACTATCTTTTGGGCATTGGGAAGCAACAGCTGACTGAGACCAGGGGGCCAGCACTCACTGCATTTGCCACTGCCGGGTGGCACACCCACATGTCTGCCCAGGGCTGCTCACCTGGGGAATATGGCATGGGCTGCCAGGGGCTGTCTGTTCGACAGATGGCTGTTAAGGGCAGACCACAAGCCCTCCTAGAGTTCTGATGGCCAGGCTCCAGGTCCAGGAGAGTGTAGGGCAGAGAGTGGCAGCAAGGGAGCCTTCACAGTGCCACACAGACAACAGGCTCCCTGGGGTCTGGCGCTGGTGGACGCAGAAGGAGGGACTGGGGGAAGGTGGAGGGGGCCTGGGGGTTGGACCAGCTCTCTCACTTCTTAGTAGCTGTCTGGCAGACCTTGGGCCAGTCAGCTAACCTCTCCAGGCTGCCTCAATGTTCTCATTTCTAAAACGGGAGTTAAAAAAAAGTCTACCCTTCAAGACTGATGTGATGACAAAGTGCACCAATGTCTTGCAAGTGCCCGGCACCAGCGGGCACAGCCAAGATCACAGGGCAGTTGGATAGGAGCCACGCAGCAGTGGCTCTGAACCTGTCCTCACTGGGAGAGGAGACTGTGGGTGGTCCTCAGTTAGCACAAGCATGGCCTGGGGCTGTGCAGCTCTGTGTGGTTCAGGGGTTGGCTCCAGCTCCAGTGAGGAAAGCCCAGGGTCCCACTGCCAACTCCTAGGGACCAGGCAAGGGTGGGGATCTGGTAAGGGCTTGCCGCTGTGTCTGGAAAGTGGGGGACGTCTTGTGCTCTGTTTTTTCTTCCTCTCTCTGTCTTCTAGCCCTTCTCTGACTCCTTACCTCCTCTCTGCCCTTCTGCCCAGTACTGCCCCCCTGTGGCCAGTGAGGGGTGGGCTGTGGTCATCTGTGAGGCCTTCACAGCTCCATGAAGGCTGTTCGCCCCAGGAAGGGCTGGGGTGAGGAAGCCAGCTCTCGAGGCTGGGACTGGCCCCGGGGCTGCAGGGAGACGCAAGGCCTACATCGTGGGTCTAGTCACAGCCCCGACTTGACACAGCCGGCCTCTTGGGCCTCAAGAGAGGAGCTGGAGGCTTAGGTGGGCAGGTATAATGGGAAGCAGGGGTCCTGGCTCTGCCAGCATAGTCCGGAGGCAGAGCAGCCTCTCTCTTAGGGGCCTGCCACCCTCTGGGCCCTTCCAGGGCCAAGCCCAAGCAGCCAGATCTTGCTGCCAGCTGGCAAGGCCTGGACATGTTACCGTGGAGGTCAGGGGCACACTAAAACGGGCAGGGCAGGAGGCCAAGAGCAAACCAAATTTGCCACATCAGCAAGAGCTGGCTTTCCCATAAACTGCACCAAATGAGCAGCCCAGGAGGCCGGAGCTCACTGTGCGCCAGGAACGGCACCTCATCACCATGAATGGGCACCCTGCGTGCCCAGCCCCTCCACCGAGGCGGCCACGTTGGAATTCTACGGAGCAACGCGCATTCCATAGGTGATCCTCACAGACCCAACTGTCCCATCCCAGCCACCCATGGAGTGGCCCTAGTGGGCGGGGCACACAGACAGAGTCGCCTCCTGAGATCTTGGTCCATTGGTCTCCTAGTGCTGCTGACTGACTGCAAGAGCTTGGGCGAGTCCCTCGCCTCCTCTGGGTCTCAGCTCAGGAATTCCTAATACTCAGTCTTTAGGTTCCTTCAGGAACTCATCAGTCTCCTGTGGACAAACCTGTCGGCCACGTTGCCTAGAGGTTTCCTGCCTAATCAGAACCAAATAAGCCACTTCCAAAATCAGGACAGACTCACACACATGAAGAATGACAGAGGCAGAGGGGCCATTGGGGACTCCAGGGCCAAAGGGGCAGGGACATGCACAACAGCCCTCAGTGAGGATGGGCGGAGCAGGGATGGCACCCATGCTGCCTCAGGCCCCGTCTTTACAGTTAAAGACCAGGAACGATGATTCATCTCAGAAGTCAAATGTCTTTTCTTTTTGATGGGACAATATATTTGAGAGTCCGAATATATTCTTCAGTCCACAGGACTGAAGAGAAAGGAAGCTCTTTGGTGCAAGGGGCTTTTAAAGTGATCAGTGCTGGCCAAACAGATGGGCACACGAGGTTTGAATGGAGGGCCCAGCTGGAGAGCTAGCTTCTCCTTCCACTTCACCACGCCCTCCTCTCCCTTATCCCTCAGCCCTGGTTCAAGGCGCAGTCACTTCTGACTTTGTCCCTGGTCCACCTGCTTTTATCTGTGCCTCCTTCTGGGAGCACTCATCGGCCCCTAATCCCACTTGGCCTCGACTCCCACTCAGCTTCTGCAGGCTCCCCACAACGACTGGGGCAAGCTCCCCCAGCCAGTCCCCTGACCCACCCACTTTTCTCTCCAACCCCCCTTAATGGTGATGCTGTTCCAAACAGATCAGGTGCCTCAGCATCCCCGGAAGGTGGCCCTCCAGCTCCTCCTGCCCCCTTTTCAGGGCCCCGTCTGTCCTGCCTGCCCTTGCTCCTCGGGAACTCTCCCCTCCTCTGACCAGAGTGCATGGTACTGTGGACCCACGTCTTCCCAGACAGGACCTGCCCCCTCCAGCAGCCTCAGTGAGGACAGAGTCCAGGCACCCCTCACACCCCAGCACACAGCCTGCACTGAACACCCCTGCCGCTGGACTGCAGGCTGGCAGGGGCCATGCTTCTGACATATCAAACATCACTACCTCTTCTTGGACCCGGGTCTCCTCTCACACCTGCCATCCCTGCCCCTCTTGGAGAGCAGAGCAAAGTGGCCACGAATCAGGGGACAGCCGGGAAAACCCTCACTGCAAGCAGGGGCAGCTTTGGAGATTGGGGGGGGGGCGGTGCTGAACACTCAGAAGGGCGTTTTCTGGGCAGCTCTCATGCACTGTTGGTGGGCAGTTCAAGAGGGGCATCTTTTTGGAGCACAAATCTCCATGCGCGCTGAAAGCCTTAGAAAGGGCAAGCCGTTGGTTGAGCAGTTCCCATCACCACATTATCTCCTAAGGAGACAGCTGCATAAGGGAACCAAGTATACAAGAAGGGTGTCATCCCACTGTTGAGTGTCACGGTGACAATTTGGCAATAATCTAAATTCCCAGCAGTCCTTTCTAAACGTATAATGATCCATCGTTCAAACACAGACTATGCAGTCATTACAAATGATATTGATATATGTGATACATAACAAGCCTTCATGTGTATGGTTTCCATATATCATTAAGTGAAAGGCAGCTTTTAAAACAAGATGCGTAGGATGGTGCCATTTACTTAAAAATATATTTACATAAAAATGCACGTAGAAAGAAACACCTGAAAGGATACATACCAAAATACTTTGCTCTTCTGTATGTCTAATTTTCCTATCATGAACGGTACTGCCTCTGTGCTGAAGACTAAACAGTGGTCTGAGCAAATGAAACTGGAGCTGGGGCTGCTTGGATAGCTAAGGGTGGGTCTCAAAAGCTGCTACAGGTGAGCAGTGACAAGGAGGGATGCGACGTGAGGTGAGTGAACGGAGGCAGTGACCCTGGGAATTCTCTCCCTCTGGCTGGGTGGACATCCCAGGGCCAGGCGGACAAGAGGACGCCGCCCTGGGCCTGTAGGGCCGAGCTGCCAGCAGCGCCTTGCTGCGGGCACACGAGGCCTCCTCCAGGAGCCTCCGTCCTCTTTGCCCACGAGCCCAGGGTGGAGGGAGAGCAGGTGGTGTGTTGAGGGTCTGATCTCAGAGGGGGAGGTCACAGCAGCAGCTGCCAGCAACACAACGCAGAGGCCCCAGGGAGCAGGAGGCTGGCTTCCCTCACAAATGTAAGGGGCACGGCAGGACAGAAGGAATGCACAGCGCAGGTGCTGAAGATAACTCCCCACTCCCAGGCCTCCCCCAACCCCCTTTCACCTCCCCCCAGCTGTCTAGCGCAGTTCCTGGGGAGAAGGAGGCCATGGAAGGGGGTGCTCTGAGCACGGAGGCTGGCAGCGATGGTGCAAGAAGACCCAAGTACAAGGATGGGCACCTCGGCCCTGCCCTTCCACGGGGCCCTGAGACATGGATGGCGAGCTCGCTAACAGGGCAGGTGCCCAGTCCAGGGGCCAGGACACACAAGCCTGGCAGCAGGTCTGCAACCGGCTGGCAGTAAGGGTACTGTCATCCCGCTCCGCCATGAGCAAAGGAGCCCGGGGAGGTGGGGCAATGGCCCCAGGCCACACTTCCAGCTTCCAGACGGTGGAGGACACAGCCGGGATCTGAGCTGCAGCCCCACAGTGGCCCTGCTCATCTCCTGCTCCATGGCTTGGAGTGCTCCTCGGAGCAAAGTGCCAGGGTGCAGGTGGCCCAGGCACACCCCCACTCCACCACTGGCACTTGTACCCGTCCTCCAAAGCCAGGCACTTGGCCTCAGCAGCTACTCACACCTGCTGGAGGGAGGGGACTCCTGGGCTCCAGCCAGCCACCCACAGTGTCTGCCTGGCTGCTCAGCCTGGTCCAGCCACTACTGACTCCAAGCACCGGACCCCAGAATCTCTTCAGAGGAGGGCAGCCCACACCCCTGCAGCCCCAGACTCTCCATCCCCTCTGTATCTGAGATGAAAGATGCTGACCAAGTTCAAGAGGACATGAAAGAGAGAAGCTGCTCTGTCTGGGACTTCTGCACCTCCCAACTCACCCCATGGAGAAGGTGGAGAGCAAAGTGAGATAGACACTGGATTACTGGGTTGTTCCATTTCCAGCAGCCTTCAGAAGTGAAGCAGGAGACCTCCTGCTTGTCCTGGGGCCTTCCAGTCTTATACTTCCCCTGATGCATGAGCCCTGCCATGCAGAAGAGCCACCTAACCTGAGAGCAAAGACATCTCTGCTCCTTGTGTCTACGTGGCCTCACATGGCTGTGATGCTGTCCCGCTCTCTAAGCCTTGGTCTCCCCATCTGTAAAGTGGTTCCAAACCGTCAAGCCTGTGGACCTGCTGTCTAGGTCTCCTCTTGGCAAGGTACCCCCAAGCCAGAGCACGTGCTGCTCCCTGGAATCTGCATATCTTGATGCTGGTGGGTGTCCTCATCTCCCAAATGGCCCATGTGAGCACATTTCTGGTTCAGACAGTTACCCTGTGCACCTCGTTTCTACCTTGACAGGGAGAAGTTTTTTGGTTCCTTAGGAATCGCCATATTGCACTGCTTGGGGGCCTGGCCTGGGCCACCAAAGCAGTGTGGCTTATCTGCCTCCTTCCACTCCAGCTGTCCTCCCCAGCACACTCCTGGAGCCTCACTACATGAAGCCCCATTAGGCAGTGCCACTCTTCGTGCCAACTCCGAGCAAGATCCTACACTCAGACTACACTAGCCTGTCCCGTGGCAGTTCAGGCCCAAGTCCAAGTCCTCCTGAGCAAGCCAGGCCACCTCAGACACCAAGTGGATGCCCTCAGCCCACCCTCCTGGCCCTTCACCCCTTTCTCTCTCTCTCCCATTAGCCTGCAGATGTTTCTTGGGGCAGGCAGGGGGAGATGGGGACAGGCCCTCCCTGATGCAGATGGCCTCTGAATGTCAATGGGCACGCTCCCCCTGCACCTTCCTTCTTGCCTCACAGCCTCTGCCCAGCAACCTTCCAGGGAAGGGGCCTCTGGCCCTGATTGGACAGACAGAAGCAAGGAGCCAATGAGGGGTACAAGGAGCCACAGCAAGCCTGGTGTTGTCAGTGAAGTGTAGCTGATGCAGCAGCTGATGCTGGCAGATTAGCGGGAGAGGGGGGCTGGGGGGAGTCACAGACAGTGACGCAAATGCTTGGCTGATGCGTGAGGAGACAGAGATGGAGAGAGAAGCAGCAGGAGGAGGGGGCGCCTCGCACCCCACAAGGACGTGCTCTGCGTCCCAGACGAGAAGACTAACTTGGAGAAAGTTTTCTACAATAGCCACCCTGCTTGACTCCCCAAGCTGTGCACACCCCCTTTTCCAAGCAAACCTCTGTGCCTGCCCTTGCAGCTACCTCCTTGCCAAATGGCCTTGAGCTTCTGCCCAGGAGGCATCCCCCAGAGGAAGCTTCAAGCCCCCGCAGCCCCCTGGCTCGGGGACACAGCCTGGTCCCATTTTGGGTCACACTACACCAAAAGTCTGCATTTACCACTAGTGTGGAAGGGAAAAGGGTCCACAGGAGAGGAGGAAGGTGTGGAGGTGCAGAATCCACCTCGGGCAGAGAGCGCAGCAGCCATGGGCATGGGTGTGGAGGGCCATTGGCCTGGTGGCCCTCTCTGGCCTCTGAGTGTCACCCCATCCTGGGGCCCTCACTCCCGTGCTGCTGCTGCTGCCCCGACGCCAGTACACCCCAGCATTGAAATGTCCGTTTCCGCTCACGCTGCCCAGCTGGGAAGGGCTGGCTTCTTCCGGACAACTGGATGCTCATCGAGGAGGGGGCAAGGCAGCTGGGCCCGCCGACACAGGCAGCCCGACCCACCCCAGCCCCCGGGGCCCCAGGCCCCCGGCCTGGGATTTTTGTGGCAAGGGCTTATGTGAAAGGAGGCAGCAGGCTGAGTGACTACCCTTCTCTCGCCCTGAGTGGCAGGGAAATAGGGGATGCTGGATGCCCAGCAGGGACCTCCTAGCTAAACTGGGAGGGAAGAGGAACAAAACACATTTAGCCTGGTCTTCCAGGAGCATGGCACTTTGTTGTACATGAAGGAGCCACAGCCAGAGGGTATGGGTGTTGGGGCTTGTCTGACTGTGTGTATGCTGGGCGCTGGCCACCGTGAGTGAGCATGAGTGGGCACAGCCTGGGCAGAAGACCAAGGGGCAGGGCTTCCCCAGAGGTGAGTTGTGACAGTCTGCACCCAGGGAGCTGAGAGGAAGCCTGGCGGCATTTTCCCATATGCACCGGCCTTCCAAGAGGCCCCATTCCTGGCCAGCAGTGATCGCAGTTCTGTCTCTTGGAACCGGAGCCCGCTGCTCAGTTCTGAGTGGACCCCTCATGGGTCAGGAGTCGGCATGAGGAAGCAGTGGGACGGCAAGAGCATACAACCCAGATCACAGCCCATGCAGCCAAGCCCAGTGACCAAATGCGGATGTGACAAGTGACATCTTGATGAAGCCATCAAAGCCTTGTGCAGGGGTTGGTTGCTGGGCCAACCTCAGGCCATGTTTCAGTGAAGCTCTGTCTTCAAGCATGTCCATGGGGCTCTGGGGCAGGAGCATCTCACAAAGGCAGAGCCTGAGAATATGGCCTCCCTTGTAAGTGCTCCCATCTGGCTCATGAGGGGAGAGGTGAAGTGATGGAAAGCCCCGTGTCTCCCAGCAATTTGTTGCTAAGATGGGTCGACCTAGCCAGTTCCGATCCTTTAGCTGGGTGCTGCCACGGGTCTCCAAGAAGACAGGTGGCCTGGTGGGAAGGAGACTCCTTTCTCCCATGGGGCCTTGGCACCCCGCCATTGGATGAGGGTGTCAATGACTAAATCATGGAAAAAACAAAGCCTGCAAGTGGGACCCCAGCTGTCACACCTGTCTCCTCTGGCCTGCCTATGAGATCCTGAGTTGGTCTCTACAACCCCAAGGCTCCAGACTGCCAGAGCCACCCTCCCAGGCTGTACCCCTACTCCCCTGTGTGACAGCCTGACTTACTGGAGACCTGCCCTGGTGATGGGGGTTCTGAGCATGGGGGAGGCTCTGCCCATTTGCACTGTAAATGTTCCCTTTGGACAAAGAGCCTCCAGTGGCCCCAGCAGCAGGGAAAGGACTCAAAGAAAAGTTCCCATTAAAAAAAGAAAGAAAGAAAAGAAAACAGAAAAGTTCCCGTGCCTTAGAGCCACCTTCCGTATAGACACCTAGGTCCTCTTTGGGTGTGTTTCAAGCAAATGCCTTTGAACTTCAAGGTCAGGGTCTTCTCTTGTGCCTAAGTACCTGGGAGAGGCCCTTCTCAAGCTCTTTCAAGGTAATGAACTGCCCCAGGGTTGGGGTGATCTGCATTATCAAGAGAAGGGTGACACTGAGGTAGCCAAAGTCCACCTGCTGGGGAGTCCTGTCTGACAGCCAAGGGGTGGCAAGTGTCTTCTCCCAGACTCCTTCCTTAGAGAGCTTCTCTCTGCAGCCAGCCTGGCAGCCCCTGAGCCTGAAGGGGGTAGCAGTAACAGAATCTGAGAAGGCGGTGTGTGTTCAGAAAGTTTCAGAGACAAGCCAGCTGGGCCCATCAACTGTCATTACACAGGAGAGGCATATTGGTGCCATCAGAGATGTGGAGGACTTGGTCAGGGCCTCATAGTCACATATCCGTTTGTCTCTTCCAACTCAGGTGCAAAGGAAAGAGCACTAGACAAGGAATCTAAGTCCTGCTTCCATCAGAACAAGTCACCTGAAATGTCACTTACCCTCTCTGGCTAACGATGAAGCCCTTTTCTCACAGTGCTCCTTGACTCCTGCACCTGGTCATGGGGGGAAGACTTGGGCATCAGTGCAGCCCCTCTGCTCATCACCAGGGTCACAGGATGCCATGCAGTGCCTCCCTGCCCTGTCTTCACTCTGGAACAATTCCTGGATGTCAAAGGCCCGTCTTCACAGGGAGAGCCCAGGCTGTGGGGCAGGCTTCCCAAGAAGATTGTAACGGGAATTGCAAGGATGAGCTGGCATGAACTCCGCAGGCCAGGCTGACAAAGGCCTGAACACAAAGATGAATGGTGCCGAGGCCCCAGGCAGGACATGGCATGGAGCGTGAGGGGGCTGGGGGCACTAAAAGTCAGGAAGTGTGACCTCCACCCCCTGCTCTGGTGCCCTCATCCAGTCCTTTCTCAGGGCACACACTTGGCAGACTGGTAAGTCTGGACCCAGGCAGACCTAAGCCAGCACTCAGGCAGCTGACCTGATTCCCCGGGCCAAAAGGGCTGGAATGATCAAACGTCCCATTTTATGAAGCAGCCTCCTGCGGCCAGGTCCCGTGAATGGGGACATCCTGATTCCTGGTCTCAGCAGCTACCAGAGGACAGTCAGCAGCAGGTTGCTTTCCTCCAGGGAGGGGTGGAGTGGGCACCTCTGGTGCTGTTCCACAGGGTCTCGGGATCTAGAAGGTCTCAGCAGCAGTCTGGGGGAAGGGGCCCTTCAGAGGCCTGCCAGAGCAATGGCTGAGCAGCTGGGTCTCCAAGCCCCGCAGTCCGATGCTCAGTACACAGCTCCCAGGGGCCAGTGTGAGCAGCTGAGCAGAGCGCCCTGACCTGCCCGATGCACAACGGGCAACAGGAAGGAGGTACACCACATAGAAAAAAGAGCTGGAGGAGACTTGGGTTGCAGAGGGGGAAATGTAATATGGAAAAAAAAAACGCATGAGGGGAGTATTTGTAAATGTGCTTTACAGGTAAATGACTTCTGCATGAAAGTCTGGAATTTTACCTCTTCCCCTCCAATCCCACCCCCAATACCCCAGAATCTAGACTTCTCGGCGTCAGCGCTGGAGGGACCCTGGGAGGCAGACATCTGAGATGAATCAGCTCCCTCCCAAGGCAGTGGGGAGGTTAAGGCCTGAGAGGGCAAAGGGAGCCATGGCCACCCGGCCACTGTCACTCCTGCGGGGCTGGGATTCCTTCTGGCTCTCCTGTGCCCACTTTCTAGTTCCTGGCAGGCTGAATACAAGCAACTGCTTGGGGTGACTGGGCCATTTCAGAGGTGGCTTGGCCTCAAAGGCCAGTGAGGGCTTCTGGGTAGAGCCCTCTGAGATGTCTCTGTGGAGGCCATGCCCAGCCCTGAGCCTCTGCTGTACCATGAGAAGGGGCCCTGAGGTACCCTGGGAGCCCTCCTCTGGGGCCTTGGCTGGCTCTGTGGCCCCACTCTACCCCCATCCCAGTTGTCTCTGCAGCCTGGGAACCAAAGCGGTGTAAAGCTCATCCCAGTGGGGCAGAGATGCTATCCCCATCTGCACACAGACAGCCAAGCAGGCCGAAAGGGACTCAGGGCTCATGGAGCCCACCTCCACCCCTGGACACTCATCGAGGAGGGGCATCTCTCCAGGAATACCCTGGAACCCTCACTCTGCCATCCATTCAGCCTTTGCCAGAGTAGGCCCAATAACAGGGAAATCCTCCCACTTTTGCCCCTGACTAACATTGGCCAAAACTAATTACTTCTGTCCTGGTTACAGGTGATCACGAGTGAGGCTCAAGGGGAAAAGCAGTGCCCAGCCCCCTCTCCCCACCCACAACACCTCCCACTCCAGCTGACCTCGGGCAGGGCTCCTGCCCCTCCTGGCAGTTCTCTCCCTGCCAGTCCCCTCCCACGGGCCTTCTTTCTCACCTTCCTGTCCACCCCAGGCCCAGAGTCCCCTGAGTTCCACCCTTCCCTCTTATCACTGCTCCCACTTTTGGATTAGACTATGGACACTCGGAGAGGAGAAAGCATTTGCCCACATTTTCATTTGCTCCACAAACATTTAGGAAAGTTGATGCTGGGCTGGGTGCTGGTCAGACAGACAGCCTGGAGCAGCTTGGGCTTGGGCACACCCAAAAGAATGAAAGAATGAGTAGGAGCTGGCCGGGCAGAAGCGGCGAGGCAAGTCCCGCTTTGAGTCTTCGGGGTTTTTTGTTTTTGTTTTCAGTCTAAACTGGGCACTGCCTGATGTAAGCATTTTCACCAGGGATACCCGTTCTTGTGACTGGAATCCTTGCGCCTGCTCTCTCCATAGTAACTCTTGGCCACATCAAGCTCTCTGGGAAACTGACCTAGTCATCAGAAAGTGGCGTGCTGAGCCAACGATCCCAGGGACCAGACCAAGGGGGCTGGACCAAGTGCCTGAAGTGTGCCCACAGATGAGGCCAAAACCAGGGACCACCAGCAACAACCAGCAGCAGCGTGGGGACTGCCCACCACTGGCCCCAGAGGCCAGGTCTCCTGTCTGAACCAGGGCGTGGCCACAGGGCTCTCTGCAACCACCTCTGTGGCCACCACCAGCAGCCCCAGTTCTCCGCTTGCTCTTGAAATGGAAAGTAAGCACACTCCCCACGGGAAAAGCTTAGTGTTCCTGAAAGTGGCCTCTGGGTCCCTCTGGGGTGTGTACTTAAGCTGCAGATTCCTGCCTCCCCACATCAGAGTTTGAGAATGACACCCATAGGGCCTCTTGTCCTTTCATTTTCCAGTCCCTTCTCCACCCAGGCCTGCCCCGCCCACTTCCCTATCCCTGTCCTTCTCAGTTCTCAGTCTGCCCTGTGCCTCAGCGCCCAGTGCACGCAAGAGATTGGCCAAGTATAATACATATGTGTGTATCTGTGACATCAGGTAACCTGGCTCCATTCTTAATCCTCAAATGAGTCTTGATCAAGTCCCTCTCTCTGCCTCAGTTTCCCTTTGGATAAATGAACTGACAGCAGCCCTGCCCACCTCTTGACGGCTCCATAGCCACTTCCCAGTGGACAGGTACTATCACACAAGTGCCTCCATGTCAACTTTCTCCTTCCTGAAGAAAACCACCAGAAATGTTAACAGTGGAAAATTGGATAAGGCTTCAAGGGAGTTCTTTGTACCATTTTTACAATTATTCTGTGAGTTTTAAATTAATCCAAGATAAAACGTTAAAAATAAAAACAGTGAAAATTTACAAAGAAAGCGTATTTTATAACAGGCATCCAGAAATGACCTAAGAATGAAGTGTTCCGTGGCAAATCATTTAACTGTGAATAGACACCGTGTGCATCATTGGCACAAACTAGCAGTGGTTTTTAAACAACTTTTTCCTCAAGTAAGGAGCCTACATCCCTCCTAGCCTGGCCCCAACCTCACCACTGGCCACCGCAGCTCCTGGAGGAGGCTGTCGTGGTCCTGGTTCAACTGACATCCCTGACAGAGCGCTACCTCTGTGCCAGGCTCCAGCTGCTTGCTGCTATACAGCAGGTGTTCCGTCTTCAACCTGCCTTCTGCACAGGTGACAAAACCCAGGCTTCCCCGGTTTGTGTGATGTGCTCAGGTTTGCACAACTAGATGGTGGTAGATGAACTGGGGTTCGAACCCAGCCTGACTTCCCAGCCACTCTCTTACCCCTGGGTTGGAAAGGCACTTCCCTGCCCCACCATTCACCCCCCTGCTCTACTTCATGAGTCCCCTGCCAGCTGTCTGACCCTCAGAAGCAATGATGCCAACACTTCCTGAGCATTAGTCTCAAGGGTGTGGGTCTCCCTTGTCCTGGTATCAGCCTGCTGTCTGCAGGCACAGCGGGAATGAATGCAGAGTCCCTAATGGATCTCAGCCATAAGGGACCAAAGGCCCGAGGCGCCCTGTGGGCTGCAGCTCTCCTCTTCCCCAGCCATGGTCCTATCCCATGCCATGAGGGCCTGGCAGCGGGGACAGCCTCAGGGCTCAGCAAGCAGAAGGCAAGCTGCTGTTACACAGGACCTGGCACTCTATGGGCTGTGGCTTGAAGCAACATCCAGACCAAAGGGATCAGTCACCTGTGGAGGCTGAGTGATGGAGGAAAAGGTGGGGGGGCTTCCCGAGTGCATTAAGCCAGACTGGGGACTTTTCTTGGCATGCGACTGAGGACAGACAGTTCAGGGACTGGATGACAATGCCTAGGGTGTTCGGGTCCCAGGCCCATGGCTGCGGGCTCAGAATCTCTGCTCTGCCAGATCTCAGGAGGCCACAGGGGCACTAGGCAGAAATGCCAGGAGCACAAGGCAGGCTCAGGGAGGCTGAGGTGGAGCACTGGCTGCCCCTGGGGTCACCGCCCTCAGGCGGGAGGCTCTGTCTGGAATCTGGACTCAAGTTGAGGAGAAAACGAGGTGTACCATTTCGATGCAAGTGGCTGCTCCTTACTGAGTGGCCTTTCTGTCTCCCCAACTAGACTGTCACTCCCTGGGCAGGCCTGAATCCAATTTCTTTCCAGGCCCACGCTGCTCAGGTCTGGGTGGAACATACAGGGGCTTAGGAAGAACTAGTTTTGGTCTTTCGAGGTCAAGGGGGAGGTTAGACTCAAGCAGCCCCCAAAGGATGTGCGGGCCTTGACCTGGCAGCTGCTGAGCTCCTCCTTCTGCTTCCAAGCCCTCCTCCTCCAGGAAGCCTTCCCTGATCCTCACAGCCAGAGCTGCTCCCTTGCTCCAGGCACCCACAGCCCCCTGTGCTTATGCCACTCAGAGCCACAGCACCTAATGTGGTTATGGGCCACCTCTACCGCTGACTTGTGAGTGGCCAGAGGGTGGAAATGGACAGACCTGGAGCACTTGCTGTATGCCTGGCCCTGTGCTGGGTGCCTTCCATCAGCTCTCTGCAGCTGAGTATGGTGCCCCCAGCCAGGCCAGGCTTCTGAGGGCCAAGCCAGGAGGGCACAACGGGGTAGGACAGGTGATACCTCACCTCAGAAAGAGGTATCACCTGCTCCTTCTCATGCTGGGGTGGCCCAGAGTTGATGAGGCAAACAAGTACCAAGGCCAGCTGGCAAGCTGGCCCCTCGTCTGTGCATTCATGTCCTGGCCACTTGCTTCTAAGTGGTGAGCAGGGTCTCTGAGCTGTCTCTGATTTTTCAGATGAGGCAGTGGAGGCCCTGGGAAAGTAGGACTACCCGATCCAGCCTTCCTCCACAGCTCTGTGTAAGCTGGTGATAAGGGCGTGAGACCCAGAGCCCCTTCCCACTGTGCAGGCCTATCAGCCCCTGGGACCCTGCTTCCTGTCCCCGGCCAGATGCCATGAAACCAAAGCAAGACGAGGTCCAGGTGCCAGAGGCCTTGCCCACTGCTGGGTGGGGTGTGAGGGGCTCTCTCTCTCTCTGGGTTCACAGACTGTGGTCCTGAGATGCGGCTGTACAGTCTTCCATGATGTCAAGGCTAAGTGCCAACAGCTGAGTGCAAACACAGTTCCTACCGCATCTCAGCTGTCCCAAAGCCCAGGCACACCCGCCACCAACCTAATCTGAGCCTCCAGCAGCCCTGGTGGCAGGCAGCCTGGCGAGTCACCCCCTTTGACTGAAGGAGCTGCCCAGGTGCCCCCAGCTCGGAAGCGGCAGAGTGGAGGGACAGAGACAGGAGCTGAGCTTTCAGTCTCTTTCTGAGGCGACGAGGTATCACTCTGCCTTTCCAAAGAGGACAGACTCTTGGCTCCCCCTGCCCCCATCAAAACAATCCAGCCACAGAGCCCGCTCGCTGAAGATCCCCTCGATAACACCCAGCGACACTTGATTCGGCGCCTTCTGTCTGAGCAGCTACCTTCCTGGTGGCCCTTCAGGAGGCTGCCCTGTGCCCAGTACATGCTCATCACAAGCAACCCTTGAGCCGTCTGCTCTCAGTCTTAGTTTTCTCATCTATAAAATGGACACAGGGTGGACTAGCTGATCTGAGATTCCCTAATTCTGAGGCCTGCAATTAACTCTCAGAGCACCCTGGACCCAGGCCATTTACTAACAATCAAACCCTCTCTTCCAGAAAGAGTGAGGGCCCCATAGGCCAGGTCAGCCTTCTCTGTCTCTCTCAGTCTCTGCTCACAGTGAAAACCAGAAAACCAGGTGCACTGCCTCCCGGGCGGAAGCCCAGGAGGGATGCTTGGAGTGAGCGAAGATTATGGATGGGGAAACTGACGCCCGGAGTTGTCCCTGTCACTGGGCTGGGTACAGCCCGGTGCCCCCTGCTGCCTCTCTGCCGGGCCGCGCCGACGGCGACTCGACAGCCCTACCTGGCACAGGTGCCCGATTCGCGGGGCGGGCGGAGGGTCGGGCGGGCGCGGGGCGCGGGCTCCCTCAGCCGGGCCGGGCGGCGGGCGCTGGGCGCGGGGCGCGGCAGGGAGCGCGCAGGGCGGCGAGGAGGCGCGGACTGGGCTCCGCCCGCAGGAGAACAAACAGGTTTTCTCCGGCGCCCGGAGCCTCGCCCCTCGCCCCTCCCCTCGGCCGGCCCCCTTCCTCTGCCCTCTCCTGGGGTAGGTAGATGCGCCTGGCACATTCCGCACATTCTCCCGCCAGTGTCCTGGCCGGCCCGCCTCTTCCCGGCCCCGCCTCGCGGGGCTGCTGGAGAAATCAAGGCTGGGGCTCCCCGCACCGAGCCCGGAGCGAGCTCCAGGACGCTCTGCCGCGGTGGAAAACTTCCAGGCAAATTCCTCCAGGCTCGCGGCCCCGGGCTGGGAGGCCTCCGCCACGTGAAGGTCCCCGGCTGCCTAACTGCGCCCCTGCCCGCGCCCGAAGCGATCTGGCCCCCGCTCGGGGCCAATGACTTCTACAGATGCTGCGGGTTAATTCTGTCGAGAACTCCTGTTCCTAGATCCATTTTACAGATGGAGATCCCAGACAGGGGTGGAGAGGGGGGCGAGGAGGGGGGCTGGGGGGCTGGCGGCTGAGATCATGCAGGAAGTCCCGGAGGCTGGGAAGAAGAAAGTGAGGCCGCACAGGGGAAGTTCTCACCCTGGAAGGCCATCCTGGGGGAACTTGGGGTTCTCAAGGCACAACAGCCAGCACCGTGTCGGCAAGCAGGGCCACCTCATAGGCTGGGTAGGGAGACACATCCGAACACCAAGGGCCAGTGCAGTTCGATCAGTGTCATCCATCCGTGCTTTTTGAGCATGTGTGTCATTCAGTCAAGCTTACTGAATACTTGCTATGTGCAAGGCACTGGGTGGGGGGCTAGGATGGAGTGGGCGTCAAAAGAAGCCCCTAACCCTACCTGTGGAGGCCTCCCAGGCCAAGGACAGTTAAACCAGTCCAAGAGACAGCAGAATTGGTGGAGTTGGCCTATCAGAATGACAGGATCAAAAGGATGGACCAACAGGTCCTCCTTCATCCAGCCCTGCCAAGTCTTGTCCCAAGTGGCCCTCTAATCCATCCACTTCTCTCCATGCCCACTGCCACCACCCTTGCTGGGCTCCCTGCCTCTCGTCTTACCTTCCTTCCCATCTAGCCTCCACACAGAAGTCGCTTTAATAGTTATTAGTTACACGTTATTGCCCTGCTTGCAGCTCTTTGGTGGCTTCCTATTGCTCTCAGGATAAATGCCAAACTCTTTAAGGGGCCCAAGGATTCGCCTGTGCCCACCTCTCTGTGGGCCCAGCCATTCACCCCCTGGATTCACTATCCTCCAGCCATGCTTGCCTCCTTCTGCCTTTGGAATACCCGTACATCACAAGCCCTGTCTCCTTGGGCTATTTGCTCCTGGCACTCAGACTCCCTAGGATGTCCTTTGTCCTCTTGTCTGACTAGTGAACTCTTAGTCATTCTTCAAAACTTCTCTCAAGTGTCTGTAAATCCTCCCCTGACTGCACGGGCCACCCAGTCAAGTCGATCGCTTCCTTCTGTGCTCCCTCTGACAGCATCGATCTAGCATGCCAGCCATCACCCTGTATCGTCGTTCTAGATGGTGAACTCAGAGAGGGCAGCGCCCTGTGTGAGTCATCACTGGAGCATGGAGACCAGCACAGGGGGTTGGAGGGGATTCGCAGAATGAGAGGATTGAGGGGTGATTGAGATTCTGGAAGCTGCCCTCATCCTTCTCTTCCTGGGTTTTATCAGGTAGGAAGGAGGTGACCCTGTGTCTTTGTGAATATGTGTTAGGGATAACAGTGTGTGTGTGGGTGGGGGGGGGAAGATTGTATAAAAAGTCACTTCAGTTCATCTTTGTCTCTTGCCAACAAGCGTTTCTGTGCTTCTAGTCTGGTGGCCAGCATCTAACGACTTCCCACTCCCTACCGCCCCCCACCTTGGGCTGCTGGTGGCCATGGATGTATTTGGCTTGGCATCCTAGCTCCTATACATATTCACTATATGACCTAGGGTGTGTCACCTCACTTCTCTGGGCCCCCTTCCCCAACAAGAGCTCCTAGCTTAGAGACGGAGAATGTAGAGGACACAGTGATGAATTTGATGTAGGGGTGAGGAAGAGGGGTCTTTCCCTCCCAAGGCCACCACTGAGAATGGGCAAGCTCACGCCAGAGCCCTCAGTCTGGGTGGGCCAGCAGGAGTGTTGTCCGAAGCCACCAATGGCCATTCAGCGAGGGGGGCCCATCAGCTCGGCTGCCCCAGGGCCTCAAGCTCTTCCCTTGTCCCAGGTGATTCAGCCTTGCCCAGGCCAGATCTACCACGACAACGCCAGCCAAAGGGACCAGCCTTTCCTCAACTCCTCCCTCCCTGCCAGACGGCCAGGCCCTGCAGCTGATCTCGCCTGCAAACGGGTTTGACTCGAACGGTAACTGCCCTGCCCTACCCTGCCCTGCCCACCTGTTCACTGCTCGGGCAGAAACCCCCTTCCCTGCCAAAGCCACCACAGCCACCTCAGTCAGGCTTCAGGGGTCCTGACAACTTCACCGGCCTCGTCTTTTCTCCTTGCCCTTAGGCACATAGACCCAGACACATCAACTGCTCTCATACCACCAAGCCCCTGCACAAGAGGTTTCCTCGGTGGTGACCTCCCACCCACTCTCAGCTGCAACATTGGCTCCTTCATAAATTTCCCCTTGGCTTAAGACTTGAGGGCTAAGACCCTGGTGACTGCTGGCTGCCCCTAGCCTGGGCTCTACCCTTGCCTGGCCTGAGCTTGGCCCCGTCCCCCTCTACTCTCAACTCCTCTTGTGCCTTGGCCCTTCTCTCCAACTCCGAAGCTGGCCTGGCTCCGGCAGGGTACTCCTGAAGGCCCTCAGCGAGGCCCTGCTCTGAGGGTAGGGGTGCTGCCTCTAAGTAGGGCGGGCTTGAGGGTGGGGCCAGGCTGGGCTGCCTGGCCAGGCAAGAGGCCTGGAAGGTAGAGGCAGGAGTGGAGGGGTCCTGTATGCTAATGAAGGCCACAGTCCATGAGCAGGCAATGGAGACAGATTCTCTGGGAGGACAGGTTGAAGCAAGCAGATAAGTAGGGGGACAGATGGCTGTTTGGGAAAAACTGGTTAACAGTAACCCCAAGCTCTAGGGGAGTCCCATTCTGATCTCCAGGGCTGGGAACAAAACTGAGGTCCCAAAGCCAAACCCAGGCAGAGTGTCCCCACACCAGAAGGGACTGGAAATGAAGAACGGACCCAAACTGCCATTGTGAAAATAGGGAAACAGCCAGTCTGAGGCACATCTGGGACTAAAACCAGGGCTTCAATTGCTCTGAATGGAGCCCCCACCCAACTAGGGTGCTCAGGTTAATGTGTGGGGAGGGCTGGGTTCCTGTTTGCACCCTAATCCCCTCCTTCCCTCCCTTTCAGGGCCCGCCCTGCTGCCTCATACTCCTAAGCTCTTCAACCAGTTTCCACTTGCTGGGTGACTCCACTGGCTCCGAGCAGGGTGGGTCTCCTGGGGACAGGGGACCCCAAGAGTAGCTGCACCCACAACAGCCCCTTAAGAGCCCCGAACCTGCAGGGCCAGCACAGGGGATGAGACCTTGTCTGCCCAGTCTTGCATTTGGAGCTCCCCCCGCCCCGCCGTCAGCCTGCATTTCTGGCTAAGAGGCTGGGCCGGTTCCCCTCCCTGGCAGGCGTGCATACTGTCAGTCACCAAATGCCCCCTTTGGGCCTCCTGTCCCTCACAGTACTGCCACCCCCAGTCCTGGCTTGGAGCAGCTCCCAGTCTGGTGGTGAAGGCAGACCAGTTCAGCTCCAATGGGAGGAATCCATGCTCTGTGGACAGTGGTTCCACTGGGAGAGGGAAGGTCATACAGGCAGGCCTCCCTGGCCACGAGGACATTTCCCATCCCTGCAGCCTGTACTCCCCACTGTCTTTTGAATATACTACTTTGAATAAGCCCAGGAAACAGTCTGCCATCAGTCTTGGCCTGTATGACCTGATGCCCCAGAACGCAGACTGCCTTTTGTCTCTGGCTCTGAAGCAGCCCCGGGCCAGGCCTCCAGAGCACGAGTGCATTAGCCCAGCCAAGGCCCCGCTGGCAGATAATCCCCACATGCCCTGAAGAATGGCTTTTTGCTGCTTTAAGAATCATCCACAGATCGGAAAAAGAATGTTCTAATTGGAAAACCTCCCCGCCATGGTTTTCCGGAGTTTTAGTACAGTTGGCCGGCAAGGAGGCTCCTGGGATGAGGAGGAAGGGAAGTCATGAGGAGGAGACAGTGGGCTCCCTGCCCAGCGCCCCCTCATCCCTGGAGCTCAGCCACTCCCGCCAAGGGGCTATGCTGAGGGTCCAGCCTGTCAGCAGCCTGGGGAATCCAGAGGCCATCTGGCCCAGCTGGGAGCCACGCCCCTGAGCTGGGCCCAAGCCCTGCCCCCCAGAGGCCCCGCTGCTGTCTCAAAAGCAGCTTGGGCTCCAGGACCCTCTGGTAGGACTGATGCCCACTGGGCATTGTGAGCACAGGCCCAGAAGAGGAAAGGTGTGGAAGCCAGCACCTGCTGGAGAAACGGGAAGCCAGAGTCGGTGTTGGGGTCTGTGTGGCGCCCCCAGACCTGAGCGGGGCCCTGGGTTGGGAGACCTGGCAGAGGGATGCAGGCTGCACAGGAAAATGGACTTCTGAACAGCTAGATCTGTCCGGTGAGGGAGGGAGCTCTCAGTCAGGGGCCCAGCTAAGCCTGGCCTGGCTAAACCACTAGCTGGGGGAGCCAAGGCCACAGCAACCTGAGGGGCTGTCCAGCTCCAATAGTTGCTGATTTGTTCCTTATGGTTAAGCATTGCCCTTGAACTTAGGAAATGCCCACCTAGGAAGGGCAAATGCAGTGGATCCCTGAAACTCCTTCACACAGGAGAGTCGGGTTACTGCGATTCACTCCTTGCAGGATAGATGCTTCTTCATTAGTCTTTTCTGGAAATCTCCCTCCCTAGGTGCTCAGCTGCCTTGATTTCCTCAAGGGGAAGCAGGCTTTGAGAGACTGGAGGGGAGAACAGTTCAGAGGCTGCCTCCTTGTCCATATGAACAGGACCAAGGGGCTGCTGGCCAAAGCCTCCCCCCGCCCCGCCTTGGTAGAAACTCATATCTTAGCATTGAGGGACGGGTTGGCTCTCATCACCTGGCCCCTGTCCATTCCACTTGGCCCCAGTAAACTGTACTTGTATAAAATTGCCAACTGGCTCTAGGCTCCCTAGTATTGTGCCCTCTGCCCCTCCCCTTCCTCCCTCACCTGCCCTGTTGTGACCTTGGGTACTGCCGCTTCCTAACCAGCACATGTCTCTAGAGCTTTTTTGGCCATTACAGTTGCCACTGGCCACGTGTGACTATTTACATTTAAATGAATCACAACTAAATAAAATGGAAAATTCAGTGCCTCAGTCACAATGGCCACATTTTAAGTCCTCAATAGCCCCATATGTGACACAGCACCGATAGAGAACATTTCCATCATCACAGAAAGTTCTGGTGGACAGAGTCACTCTAGCAGCTCCACTTCTCCTTAGAGGGAAACTCCCCACTTCTTCCTTAGCTGAAGCTGGACTCCCTTCACTAGGCAAGGACCCCTGCAACCCAACCCAGGGGAGGCTTTTCCTTTTCCCACCTACCTCCGGGTAGACTAGTCTGTCCTTGGATGAAAACCTCTCCTTTGAGGCTCAAGCCAACTGACTCACACACCATCCAACCTTCAGGCAAATCTTCACTCCTGGCTCATTCTTCCATTCCACCCGTACCTCACTGGATGTGAGAAAGTGACTGAGAGGATGGGGCAGACTAGCAATAAGGTGGAGTAGTGAGTGTGTGACTTCAGCATCCATGCCTGTGGCCCATCCATCCATCCCAACCCTTAGACCTCCTGGTTCTACGACCTTGACGTCTCCGAAGACCCTGTCAACTCCACTGGAGGCACCTCTTCCCACAGGTGCAGCCTGCATTGCGTCATCACCTCTGGAATGTCGACTGCATGCCTTCCACTTTTTGACCCCTACCTCCTCTCTTTCTAGTGGGTGCATTCAACTACTTCCCAATGAAATGTCCGATAACTGTCTTTCCAACTCATGGGGACCACCCCCCCATCCACTATGTCCTCTACTTTCTTCCCATCCATTAACCCTCTCCTCTCTTCACTTCCCTCCCTATCCAACTTAGAGTCAACGGCCCATCACTTTAACAGCTCTTTTGTCAACATCCTAATCTTCCTTGCTCCACAGTCCCTCTCTCACCTCCACCTGACATAGCACCAAATCTGGACAAATCTAAACATCTGCTTTCTTCATACCTGCCCCAAGGCGATGCTGGTGCTGGCAAAGGTTACACAGGACAGAATGATGCCAATATAAATTCCTGGGTTTCACCCCTTCTCACCCTCACAGGGATTTCCCTCTTTGTCGTTATCCCTTTCTCTTCTGCATTATAAGAATGTCCACTTCATTTGGAACAGTCTTGTAAACACTGAGAAAAGAAGAATCTCACTTGACTCTACTCCCACCCCCAGTTAGTTTCCCATTTCTCTGTTCTTCTACTGAGCAAATCTCTATGAAAGAGTTGTCTAAATTCACTGTCTCTACTTCCACTCCCATTCTCTCATAAACCCATTCCCACCAGGATTTCAACCCTAACACTCCCTTAAAATTGCTCTTGTCGAGGTTACTAAAAATCTCCTTGTTACCACACCCAGTGAGTGCTCACATCTCTGCCCTCTTAACCACAGTAGATCACTCCTTCATTCTGGAAAAACGTGCTTCTCTTGGCTTCCCTGACACTCTCCTTATCTGGACATATTGAAGATAAGGAGCACAGACTCTGGAACCAGATTATTTGAGTGCAAATCCTGGCTGTGCCAATTAATAGCTGTGTGACCAAAGCGAAGTTGCTCACCCTCTCTGGGTTTCTAGTTCTCATCTGTACAGTAGAGGTGAGACTGCCAGCATCTACTTTCTGGGATTGTTGTCAAGGTTACACGGGATAGCACTCAGAAAGTACTTAGAATAGAGCCTGTCACATGGAGAGGTGCTCGATGAAATTGCCACATGGACGATGATGGGGTTCAGGATACGTTACCTCAAAACATGGCATCTTGGCATTTTAAATATTTTAAGATGAAGGAGTTTGAGAAGATGGCAGAAGCAGGAGGGTCTCTTTGACCTCCTCCCAACCCTGTCCTTCTCTCCTGAAGGAGGACATAGGTCCTCATGTGAGAGGTGTCCTCCCCATTCCTGGAGGACAGGAGTATCTTCATTTCCAAGGGGTGTGGGGGAAGGCAAGAAGAATCTGAACAAACAGGCCTTGCTAAGCTTCCCCCAGTTTCCTACACTTAGCTCAAGCTCTTTGTGCCACAACGACTTTCCACTTTTATTCACACCTAGTATAGAAAAAGTTAGAACTCAGGTTCAACTTTTTTTTGGGGGGGGGCGGGGAGTTGTCATTTTCTTATGAAGGCTCCCATGCTACATCAAACTTATATTAAATGTGTATGCTTTTCTCTTGCTAATCTGTCTTTGTCAGTCTAATTTTCAGACCCAGCCAGGGACCCTAAAGAGGGTCCCGGAAACCTTTTTACTCCCCTACGATGTGTAAGGGTCAACTCAAACTGGACACGTTCAAACAAATCTCTTGTTTCCTCCCCCACAGCCTCCAAACCTCTCTTCTCTAAGTCTTCCTCATCTTTATCAGTGGCACCTCCCGGGTGTGGAGGCCAAAGGCCTAGGTGGCTAACTTCATTTTCTTTCCTTCCCTCATCTCTCACATCCAATCAATCAGCAAGTCTTGATGGCAGCTTTACCTCCAAAATATACCCAGAGCCTGACCACTTCCACTGCCACCACCATCCTAGTCCGAGCCTTGCTCACCTCCGCCCTGGTCTCCCGGCTTCCATTCGTGCTCCGCTGTATCTGCTCTCCACAAATCAGCCAGAGTCATCTCCCCCTGGGTTCTCAGTCTGAGTGATAAGGTGACCCCATTCACCCAGTTGTCCAAGTTGGAAACTGGGGTCCCACCTGAGACCTCTCTTTCCCTCTCGCCATCCAGGTCTGGGCCCTGCTGTGGCTCTTGCCCTTTCTCCCAATTCTCAAGCTCCAAGCTCCCAGCACACTGAAGCCATACTGGAATTCTTGCTGATCCCCACATACTCGTAAGCTTTGCTGTCTGTCTCCAAACCTTACTGTTGACGGAGGTCCCCCTGCTCTGGTTAACTCTCACTATGCTCATGCCTCTAGCAGGATGTCATCCCTAACCACCAAGGCCCAGGTAAGTGTCTCTTCTCGGGCTGCGCTTCTGCCCCAGCACTCCTTACCCTGCAGAGTCACTGTCTCCTGTATCCCCTCTCCTCCTCCCACATGTGGGTAAAACATCTCATGCTCACCCACTCACCCAAGTACCTGGTATGGTGTCCGAGTGGACACACAAGGACTATTGGCCAAATGAATGAAAGAATAAAAGTGAATTTCAAATGCAGCGTATGATCAAGGTAGCATTTCAAATCAGTGGATTAAAAGTGTGTCATTCAATAGATGATGTTGGAATGAACTGGCCATGTGGAAAAAAAAAAGCTGGATTTCCTACCTCACACTCCACACAGAAATAAACTCCAGATGGCTCAGAAATTTAATGTACAAAAAAAAAAGAAAACCATAAAAGTACTAGAAGGAATCCTGGGGTGGGGACAGTCTTTCTAAGTATGTCATGAAAACCAGAAACCATAAAAGAAAAGACAGAGAAATTAAAAACTTCTGTATGGCAAAACCCACCATAACTGTCATTAGACAAATGACAAATGAGGAAGACTTATTTGGACCACATATGACAGTATGACAGCGAAAGGCTTAATCTTCCTAAAATAAAAAAAGGGCTCCTTTCAAAGCAAGCAATAGGGAAATGGGCCAGTAAAGAAGGGAACAGACAATTCACAAAAGAAGACTCACCAGAGTCCATTAACACATGAAGGAAACGCAGCTTTTCCCACCCCTCCGTTAGATATGCAAAAGGTAAAATGGATCTGTAAAACCTGTGTTATCTGAGGTGTAGGAAAGCGGTCACTCTCATGCCCCAGGAGCCATAGGGGTGGAAGTATTAATTGCTGTGACCTTTCTGGGATGGTGATCTAGAAATAGAAATATGTAACAAAACTAATAAATAAATGGTGTATATGTATAGTATATAAAATGTGATGCATATGCACATCTATCTACCCACCAGTCAGCATCAATGTGCACCTTCCACCCTTGGTCCTGGTTCTTGGGATGGCCTGTTCTGGCTTGGGATGAAAGGCCAGCTTCTCTGCTTGTGCCCTCAATCTCATCTGCTACCACCTATTCAGGGACATCCCACTTACAATTCTCCCTTTCTCCAGGGTTATCAATTATTTCCTTTTGGCTGCATCATTCTGATCAGCATGCAAACATGCTGTAAGTCCTGCAACCATAAAAATAGCCTTTTTCTTGGGGCGGCCGGTTGGCTCAGGCGGTTAGAGGGCAGGGCTCATAACACCACAGTTGCCGGTTCGATCCCCACATGGGCCACAGAGTTGCGCCCTCCACAACTAGATTGAAACAACTACTTGACTGGGAGCTGTTGGGTCCTGGAATAACACAGTGTTCCCCAATACAGTTTTTTTAAAAATCTGATTAAAAAACAAAACAAAACTTTTTCTTGATCCCGTCTTCCCTTGCAGCTACTCTCCATTTATTTCTCTTTTCCCCTTCTCAGTAACAATCGTGGAGGGCCGGCCGAGTGGCGCGATGGTTAAGAACTGGCTTGGGATGCCAGAGGGCCCCGGTTCGGATCCCACATATGAGGCCCAGTGACACTGCCCTCCACAGCTAAGATGCTGAACAACAGCTCAACCTGGAGCTGGGCTGCCGTGAGTCGCTGGCGACAGTGTAGGCTGCAGCCCCTGTGGCAGTGGGTTGCCATGGGTACCGTATGTAGCCAGCAGCCGCCATGAGCGGCCGTCCAGAAGCTGGCGACTGATTTGCCTCGCCCGGGAAGAGCGCAATGATGGTGCCAACTTGGGCCAGTGAAGCAACGTCCTCCACAACTAGACTGAAGAACAAAAGGACAGCAACTTGTCTGTTCCCCTTCCCCCAATTCCCCAGCACTGTTCCCTTCCCCCCAATACCCCAATAAAAAAAATCTTAAAAAACAAAACAAAACAAAACAAACAAACAAACAAAAACAACAACAACAATCGTGGAGAGGATTATCTACACTCCCTGTCCCTGATTCCTTTTTCTTTCTTTCTTTCCCAGCGTGCCACAGAAATGGCTCTTGTCAAGGCCACTGGTGCTCTCCATGTTGTTAAATCCAGTGGTTGCTTCTCAGTTCTCATTTTAGTGGACACAAGAAGTACTCCTTCTGGAAACACTTTTCCTTTGGCTTCCAGGACACGTCACTCTTCTGCTTTCCTTCCTACCTCACTGGCTCCTTTTAAGTCTCCCTTGGCCCCTTCTCATTGTCCCCACCTCGTGCAACCTCTTAACTTTGGAGGGACCCAGGACTCGGTCCTTGGAACTCTTCTGTATGATACTCATTTCCATGGCGATTTCTACCCACCTGCTGTCTTTAAATACCATGTGAAGGCCGGTGACTCCCAAACTTACACCTCCAACTCTGGCCTTTCCCCTGAATTCCAGATTCTTATATCCCAAGGCCTAGTCAATATCTCCACTTGCATACCTAGTAGGCATTGTACTTGGCGTCCTAAACCAAATTCCTTATCAGCCATTCCAAACTCGTTCCACCTGTTGCTATCCTCACCAAAGTTGATGGCCATATATCCTTCTAAGTGGCTTGGGCCAAAAACCTTGATGTGATTGGTCCTTGACTCTTCACTTTCTCTCACTCATCACATCCAATCTATCAGGAAGCTCTTCAGCTCCACGTTTCAAATAGATCCAGAAATCTCCCTACTTCTCTCCAACTCCACAATTTGGTGAATTTCTAGTTGTTTTGCTGTTAACAACACTGCTCTGAGCATTCTTGTACACATCTCCTGACCACACAGGTCAGACATTCTCTAGACGAATGGTTCTCAAGCTTTGGTGGACATCAGAATCCCCTGGAGGGCCTGTTGAAACCCAGCGCGCTGGACCTCAGCCCCAGAGTTTCTGATTTGGTTAGGAATCCATTTGCATCTCTAACAAGATCCCAGCTGATGCTGATGCTACTGGTGGAGAAATCTCACTTGGAGATCATTAGCGCTGGGGTATATTATACCCAAGGAGGGGAGGGGTGGGATCACAGGATACACACTTGTTCAACCTGATGACAGAACATAGATTTCCTTTCCTGTCAGAAGTGTGTGAGAATGCCCAGAGCTCCACATCCTTGCCAACATTTGATGTTGTCAGACGTGCTACTGTTGCCAATGTATTGGGTATGAAATGGTAGCTCATTGCGATTTTGAGCTGTATTACTGACATTTACACTCAGTTGGCAACTGCATGGGGTGGGTGAGAAACAAAGGTATTAGCATGCTCATTGCAACGTTGCTTACAATTTTCAAAGAAGTCTAGGTTTCCATCAATAGGTACTTTCAAAATTTACAACAGGATAATATGCAGCTGATCAAGATGATGATTATAGGCCTCTAGTTATGGTCATAGAAAATGTCTATAATATACTGTTGAACAAGAGAGGAAAAGCAGTTTACACAAGATACATGACAGCATGTATAGCGTGATTTCATTTCTGTAAAATTTTCCGAAGGCATTGAGAAATACGTCCGAGAATGTTAACACTTGTTATCTCTAAGAGATGGATTTTCAGTTACCTTTATTTTCTTCCTTTATAGTTTCTGTAATGTTTGATTTTTTTCAATGTGCATATCTCTTTTTTATTAAAAAAGTGGTTTTCAAAAAAAATGCATTGTTCTATTTCTGTTTGTATATGCTAGAAAGTATCTGGAAGGTTTCACATGACACTGATCTGAGCAGCTGCCTCTAGTCAGTGGGTTTGTGTGGGCCGAGTGGGAAGGTACTTTGAGTTTTCTCTTTATTCCATTCTGTACTCTTTGAATTTTTATGACAGTATTACTTTCGTAATAAAAAAAACACATACTAATGAAAACAAAAAAGAAAAGAGAGCTATTCTTAACACCCAAGCCAGCCCTGCCAGCCCCTGCCACTGCCGGCCCAGCCCAGCCCACCAAGCCATACTGGGGCCCCCGCTGACTTCACAAGGAGCCCACTCAGATTGTGCCAGACCTCCTCTGGCCGGGGAACTCTGGAGATGTGGGGCCAGAGCCAGTCGTTGGGCTGCCCAGGAGAGAGCTCCTCCTGCTTCTGGGTGCTGCCTTGAGCCAAGAGCAATGTGTCACCCCCATAAAGCTTGTGGTTGTGGGTTCCCCCACCCTCTGTGCTGGAAGGAGAGGCCAGCCCCCCCCAGAGGACCCAGAGGGAAACCATTAACACAACCAAGTTGCTGACTGACTGTCAGAGGCAGGCAAGCTCCGCTAATGAACCTGTGTCTCTAACAAAGCACTTTTAAATCTATAAAGGTCAGAGCTAGGAGGAAATAAGTCTGCAAAATCAGAAAATGTAGAAATGGTGAACGTGCACTCATCTACAACACACTCGTATGGCAGAATCAGGGGTCGCCCCGAATTGACAAAGAATTAATTTGATGTGAAACAAAGACTTCACACAGCAGGGACGGGATTCACATTGGGACTGTCCACAGTTGTATTTTTCTCGAGGGCCACCTTTCTCGAAGGTGAGCTTTCTCCTTGTCGTAGGCCCTCTGCGCTATTGGTGATTGCCACCTCAACACACATGCTCCCTTCATGGAGCACGTCATGTGGTTTCCCTCTGTCTCTCCCACAGCCCATGAGCTCTAGAAGGCAGAAACCAGCTCTCATCCTTTTTTGTGATTAGCACGGGGCCTGGCACAAACTGAGTGCTCAGTAAAGGCTGGGGCAATGCAATGGGGTCATCTCCAGGGTAGAAAGAAAAGGGAGATTACATCTTGCAAATGCCCAGGTTTCAAAACTCAAGGTAGAGGATGACAACTGGGTGTCTCCCGGCATCACTGTCCAATCTGCAGTGGCCCAGCATGTCCGTCAAGCTAGGGGCACACAGGGCTAGAACCCACCCACATGGCTGGGTTCTAGGCCAAGGCAGCCTCCTTGGAAAAGTGGGTTCCTCCCCAAATAATGGCTTGGAGGAGGGGACAATCTCTGGAATATATACTTTCTGTTTAACAAAACAAAAACTGAAACCCAGTGCCCCACCTCCCATCCCACTGTGGACAGCAGGGGAGCCAGCCTGTAGCTGTTCTTGCATGATTACTACATTTGACCACTCTTAATGTTTGTGTGCGAATAATATTTGTTCACAAGTAGGAGCCCAGGAAATACTTGGTGTGTTTTAAGCACAGGTTAAACTGTGCTTTCTTACGTTACATTTTAGAAGTCCTACATACTTGTTCTAAAAGAATGAAAGTGTGTAAGATTGTATGAAGTCACCTCAGAAGTGATTGTCTGAGCCCCAGGCCCTGCCCCTCTCCCTGTGACACAGGACTGAGAAAAATGACACCTGGAGGCAGGTGGCCCTTCGGGTGGCCCATGTACACCAGTCTGTCCCAAGTGCTCACCTTGAGCCAGGTCCAGGTCCCAGGTGGCTCTGTCTTGTAGGGGAGACAAAAATGCCCAAGAGGCTTAACAAGTCACTGAGTCCTGAAGCAAGAACCAGTGTCAGAGGGAGGAGGAGCCATTGGGATGGGGTGGGAGCCAGTGGGGAGAGGGCAGAGGGGCGTTGGGGAAAATTGAAAGAGTCGGTCCTGGGAAGAGTAAGCTGGAGGGGAGCCTGGATACGGTAGAGACTATGCCTATTTGCAGGAGATTTCCATGCTCCCTTGAGCCGCAGGTCTCAAGGAAGGAGGAGACAGAGGTGGAAGGTGAACTCATACTGTCCTGGGGTAGCTGAGAGCTCCTTTAGGCCACAGGGGACGTGGTCTCCTCTGTCAGTGATTGCAGAAAGGAAGAAGAGAGGGAGAGAGGGAAGGAAGGAGGCAGTCTGCTGTCAGTGAACCGCCATCATCAGATCAGGGCTCTTCGTAGTTTAGTCCTATATGTAAAAGTTGGACTCACAGCAGTTTTTGCAAGATATGAATAAGTCTTTATTCCTTTATTATATTTCCCCAGGGAGAAACGCAGGGGAGGGAGAGAGGGTGAGCATGTGTTTTAAAACAATAGAAGGAAGAGATAAGAATCTCAAATGCCATAAACCAATCCTTAATGAGGGGGGGGAACTCTTGCTCCACAAACTTGGACAGGAGGGGAAGGGGTCAGGAAAATGGCATGGGCGGGGCCCCCTCCCTATGAAGTCAAGACTCCACATCAAGCTAAGTAAATGTGGAGTCACATTCATCCGGCTTCTATTAGCTCATCTTGTGGCCACTTTGATGTAGGTTTCTTGCACCAGCAGAAATGTTCCTATGTGGCTGGGATATCCTTTCATCTCCCTTTCCCTGGTCCCCACTCCCAGCTTTGACAAGGGAGGCCCCCACCAGACCTCTCCTAACTCCGTTTGGAGGGGTCAAACTGTTCGGCCCATTCACAGAGAGAAGAACAGGTGTGCATTAGAACAAGAAATGGGACTGAGAGAGAGAGAGAGAGAGGGCGCCTGCTTGCTTCAGTTACTTGCACAAATGTTTTATTCAGGAATTAGAGAAGCCACGGGAAATAACTGAGGAAGGGAATGAGGTAGAAACCCAGTCTGAAGGGCAGGTAATGAAATTGGTTTGGGAGATAGGGAGACTGAGGTGCCTGTGTGACAATCAAATGGAGAAGATAGTTTAGGACCAGGATATTAGGGAGCTGGGGCGCAGGGGGACTGTCTAGGGTGGAAGTCAAGCGTGACAGGGAAGAAGCAGCTTTCGATGGCCCCTGGAGGCCACAGAGGGCATGGCCTCACCTAGGCCTTATGAGAAGAGTTGTGTGTGTGTGTGTAGAATGATGGGGGAGGTCAGGGAGGGGCTCCGCCCAGCTCCACGAGGAAGGAGCCTGCGAAGGACGGGTCAGACATCAGGTGTCTGCAGTCCCATTTGTCAAGACTCATCTGGTCTCAAAGAGTGGAAACCTGCTCTTTGAGGAGGGAGGGAGTGGGATGCCCACTGGGTATGACTTGCTTGCTTCCAAAATGGCACCAGGAGCCATTTGCAAATAATTTGTTTCCACTAAGAGCCAGGTACTTTTCTAGCCCCTGGCTGAAAAATTGAGGCATTAAGCGCTCTTACAGTCTAAAGCCAGCCAGCAACAGTTGTGGCCAGATACCTTCTACCAGAGTATGCCAAAGGTGGCAATACAGGCCTCACGACAGCCCTGTGAAGTAAATACTATGATGCTTATTCCCATTTTCACAGAGGCCCACGGTCACACAGTTAGCAGTGGTAGAGCTGGGATTTGAGCCTGGCTGTCTCGCTCCAGAACCTGGACTCCTAACTTCCATGTCTATTACCCCACTGGGTTCAAACTGCTCCATTAACCAGTTACATGCAGAATCAGGAACCAGGAGGTATTTGTGGGGCTGCCCTAGTCATATCAATAGTGAGGCTAATATTTATTGAAGGGTTACAATGTGCCAAGCACGATGCTAAGTGCTTCTGTTAATGGTTGTCTTGGGAAAATCCTCTTGGGGCCTTTGGCCCCCTTTCTTTCTGCCACTTTGGAAGGTGGCTTTCTTCCTTTGGTCCAACTGAAATTACTAGAATCCTGAAGGCTTAAATATAAGAGAGGCTGATGTAACTTGTTTATGCCAGAGTTTAAACATCTGTGCAAAATGCCACATTGGAATAAAAGTATGTGATTGGCTTTTATCAGGATATTTCTAGAAAGATCAGGGGATGACTTACATTTGGGCAGCCCAGCCCTGAATATCTGGCTGCTTACAAGGAGAGGGAGGACTGCTACGCTTCACCAGCCCCTCCAGGAAATGCCTCATCGCTGTCTGTCTTTGGTGAGGGGGCGGGGAAAAATGGTGGCTCAGGCCCCACTGAGGCCCCTGGCAGAAGTGTTGCTCCTCCAGCGACTGAGCAAGGCACAGCTGGTCCCCCTGGAACCCCAGACTGCCCTAGGAAATCCACCCTCATTCCCCACAGACCATCGGCACATTTGGAGCTCTGCCTGGAAGGCAGAGAAGCAGCGACCCTTTCCTCCCCTATAAGCTAGGCTGTTACGTGGTCAAGATGAGGACTGAAGCCCAGAGCCATGAGGTCATTTGCCCAAGGCCACGTGGCTGAGGAGTAGCTGAGCTGAGGCAGCAGTCCAAGGCAGCCAGAGCCCTTGAGGAAAGTAACTAACTTGCCCCAGGAGACACAGCCATCTGGCTCTGAAAGCCCTAGAAGGCATAAAAAGCTAGGATAACCTTTGAGGCTTGCAGATGCCCAAGCTCCACCAACAGAGTTCCTAATTCTCAGCTTAGAAATGAGGTCTGACAATTCACACCTTTAACAAATTTCCCGGACACTCAGGTATGCAGCAAAGATTGAGGACTGTGGCTCCTGAGTGTGATGGGGAATTCAGGGGAGTAATGCAGGGGTGGAGCCAAAGCACTTCCTCGACTCGGTTTCTCACTTGGGTCCTGTGACATGAAGGTGTCAAAGATACCAAGGATAGGAAGGTAATTGAAGGATGTGCACATTGATTTAATGCATTTCATTAGGAAGTTTGACTGGGCTACTGTTCTCAAATTGAATTTCATCATTTACGTGACTACCAGTTGGCCCTGCAAGACTTGGTTTGCACTTGCACCCCTGTACCAACACTCGTGGTTATGATATAAGATCCTTGGCCTATGGCCATTTGCTTAATATTTTGTCGAGTTTTTTGTTTTGCTTCTTTTTGCATTTATGCTCATGAGTGGGATTGGTCTGTCATTTTCCTTTTCCATTCTGTTCCTATCAGCCTTTCTTCTTCTCTTAGTCTCTACAGAGTATTGCTTGTGTAAGACTGGAAACTTTTCCTTGAGTAGTTGGTAGGATTCACTACTGAAACTGTCTGGGCCTGGAAGCTTTGTTTGGGGGGAGGTGTATCAGTCAGGGTTCAACCAGAGACACAGAATCAGTAGGAGATATATACAAAGATTTATTGCCAGGAATTGGCTTATGTGATGGTGGGGGCTGGCTAGGAAGCCTGAAATCTGTGAGGAAGGGCAGACTGGAACCCTCTGGCAGAAGATGAAGCTGCCTTCCATGGGAGGAATTTCTTCATCAAAAGAGCCTGGCTCTGCTTTTAAGGCCCTTCAATGGCTTGGATCAGGCCTACCCAGATTATCCAGGATAATCTCTCTTAAAGTCAATTGACTGTGGGCTTTAATCACATCTGTAAAATACCTTCACAGCCACACCTAGATGAGTGTTTGATTGAGTAATTGGGGACTGTCACCTAGTCAAGTTGGCACATAAAATTGACCATCGTGAGGTGGGGGGGGGCCCGGGGAGGGGGACTTTTAGTTGCTGATTCGATTTTTAAAGGGCTCTTTTCAAAGAATAGATTTTGATTTTGTCAACCCTCTGTATTGTATTTTTTCTTTTTCATGAATTTCTGTCCTTACCTTCATCAATTCACTTTTTGTGTGTGTTTATTGCTCTTCTTTTTCTAATTTCTTGAAAGGGATACTTAGCTCATTAATTCTAGCTTTTTCTCTTTTTGAACAACACCTTTGTGGCTAAAATTTCCATCTAAGAATGACCTTGACCGTATGCCACAAATTTTGATATGTAGCGTTTTCCTTATTAAAATACTCAAAATATTTCCACTTTGCATTATGATTTTTGACCTATAGTTATTTAGAACCATGTTGCTTAATTTCCAAACATGCCAAGATTTTCCGGCTATCATTTTGTTATCAATTCGTAGCTTAATTTCATTGTTGTTAGAGGGTATACTCTATATGATTTCAGTCCTGTTCCCTGTAGATATTTTCTGAGTTTTTCATTCATTTCCTTAAACATAATAAATGTAGCTCTTGTATAGTATGTGTCTGACAAGGAATAGTGTTTGGGAGGCACCCACCACATGTGAGCCTAGGAAGGTGGGTGAGAGCTGAACTGTGGAGGATATTGAATGTCTCACTACAGATCTAGGACATGTTATTGGAAGCCAGTATTGCCCGCCCTTCAGTCACTTGCATGCTATCCTCACCATTGCATTGCCATATCCAAGTACCACATGTACAATTATTTACTTAACATGCGTTATTTGAATTGATTCACTCTTTAAAGCTCACATAAATTTACATAAAAGGTGGACTTTATATTACTATTATATGTGGAAAACTAGTATCATTTGTCGTAAATAAAAGGTAGCCATAAAAAGAAACATTACAATAAAAAGGGAATAATATGACATATTACCTAAAAGATTGCTGCCTGACGACTGAATGCTTTAAGGCTGAGGCCTGCTTTCTTACTGTTCAAATAGAAGATTTCACAAGCAAGTATTTGAGGATCTAATGATATGCTAGCACCACAGTGATGGGAAGTAGTAAAAGGATTCCAACAAATACTATCTGTAACATGGCATTAAAAACACTTTTCTTATCATTGCAAAAATCATCAATGGATGCTAAATCTAGGGGAGGGAGCAAGTTTTATGCAAATTATTTGCTTGGTTTTGAAGTATCTCCTCAGATTGCTTATTAGTTATAAGGGAGAAAATGTAACAATACAGGGAAGAAATTGGCTCTCACTTTGGGTGATCAAAATTCACATCAGCTAGATGACACCTTATTAGAGCACAGTGTCACTTAATTGGGTATCCATATGAAAAATAATATTTATGGATTCCTACCACATACCACATCATATAACAAAATTAATTCCACACTGGACCTATAGATCTAAATATGAAAGGTAAAACAACAAAGCTTGTTGAAGAAAAACATCAGAGAATATCTTTGTCAACTTGGGGGAGTCAAAGAGCTCTTCAACATGACATAAAAAGTCATAAGTATAAAATAACAATTTGATAAATTGAACTATATGAAAATGAACTTCTGTTCATCAAAAGAGAATGTTAAGAAAGTGAAAGACTCCCTCAAATGTGGGAGGAAATCTTCACAATACAGAATTCCAACAAAACACTCATCCAGAATATATTAAGCAAGCAAAGAAAAGAAATAAACAGCTACTGTAAGTCAACAAGAAAGATAGACAACCCAATAAGAAAGTGAGTAAAAGATCTGAACAGGAGCTTCACCAAAGAGCATAGCCAAATGGTTCAACATCTGAAAAGATGCTCAGTCTCATCACTTCTCAGGAAAATGCAAATGGAAACCATGAAGCCTAAAATTAAAAAGACAGATAATACCAACTGTTGGCAAGGATGTGTGTGTGGGGGGGCAACTAGAACCCTCATACATTGATGGAAGGAGAATACATTGGTACAGCCACTTTGGAAAACGTCGATTCTCTGTTAAAGTGGACTATGCATGTTCTGTCATCCAGGAATCCCTCTTTCAAGTATAGTTATGAGTTGCGTTGTGTTCCCTCCAAAATTCGTATATTGAACTCTTTACCCACCCGTACCTCACAATGTGACCATATTTGGAGATAGGGACTTTACAGGGGTAATCCAGGTCAAAGGAGGTCACTGGAGTGGGCCCTACTCTGATAGAACTTTTTATAAGAAGAGTTCAGGACACAGACACGCACAGAATGAAGACCACGTGAGGACACAGGGAGGAGGTGACTAGCTACAAGCCAAGGAGAGAGGCCTCAGAAAGAACTGAACCTGCCAACACCTTGATCTTGGACTTCCAGCCTTCAAAACTGAGAGACAGTAACTGCCTATTGTTTAAGCCCCCCAACTGCGGTACTTCGTTATGGCAGCCCCAGCGAACTCATACAGGTATACACTGAACACAATTGCATTTATGTGTTGAACAAAGGCATACACAGGAATAGCCATAGCAGCACTGTTTACAATAGCCTAACATAGCCCCATGCCTGTCAGAGTAGAAAGAACAAGTAAATGGTGGTGGCTCCACGTACTGTACTACTCTACACCAGGGAGAATGAAACTACAACTACAGACATATGGACGAGGTCTCAACTCTAATGTTGACAGAGAGAAGCCAGACATGGGAGAGCACATGCTATGTGGTTCCGTTTATGTAAAACATAAAAACGGGCAAACTTAATCTCTGCTGCTAGATGTCAGGATAGTGGTTATTCTTGGGGGTGTAGTGACTAGGAGGGGACCTGGCCAGGGGGCCTTCTGGGATGCTCTTACACAGATATGTCCTCTTTGTGAGCCGTCACCAAGTTGCACACTTTTGTATGATGTGCGCATTCTTTTTAGTGTTTATTTTGCTTCAGTACACAGTTAAAAAAAAACCAAGAGCACCAAATTCAGAGTTTTGTGTCTCATAATCTGAAAGGCTGGACAAGAATAAAGCAGGGATGGCCTTCCTTTCTTTGTTATTGGCTAACGACGGCCTCTGTACCACCAATGGTGTTTCAGCCCATCTGCAGGGACATGCAGGTGAGGGCAAGAGCAGACCCGCCTGGTGCACAGAGCCCCTATCTGTTAGGTAGGGGATGAAGGGGCGCCAGAATGGAGTCAGGGAGGCCTGGGATGAGGCTGTTGCTGTTATCCTGGTTCATCTGTGGCAGAGGCGAAGGCAGAGCTACAATTCTGGTCCCCTGACTCTGTGCACTGCAGTACGTGCACTGTCTATCCACTGGGGACCCTGGTGCAGTTGGGACAGCCTCAGCCCTGGCCCTCCCCGCCCTGACCTGAGGGCCTTGGTCTGAATGTCTCCCCCTTCTGACTTGGGGCATGCCCTGCCTCCAGGCCTGGTGAGCAGTTCCTTGCCTGGTTCAAATCCTGCTTGCCTGCTGGGGTCCTGAACATAAAGGGAAGAGGGATTCTTCCTCTGGGTTCAACAAGTCAGGGGGGTGCACAGGCCCTTAGGGTCCCAGAGCCCCAGAGGGTCATTCTGTGGACTATTTGAAGGTACATCTGAGTTTTTGTAGGCTTTTGTTTAGAGCTGCCAGTAAGACTATTTCGGAGATATGGGACAGCAGAGAGGCATGTGGTACACAGACACACACACACACACACACACACACACACACACACGCTTAATCACAGAAACCATTTGGGTCATGTGGGCTTGACTGGCCAAGAGTGCCCACAGCTGACCATTCTGAAGCCTGTGGAGCTGAGGGAGATAGGGGGCCTCCCGGGCTTATGTTCCATGGGATATTTGGGAAAGGCACAGCATGTCAGCACAAGACGAGGCTCATAACCCAGCAGTCACCAGACTTCGCTTGTGGCTAGATCTGGGCACATAATAGAGATGATGTCACTAGAGCTTCACGTTATTTCATCCAATTAACCGAGAGATAATTAGTATGTCTAAAGTGCTTTGAAGCCAAGGCCGCTGTTTATTCACAACTGGGTGAAAGTGTGAGCCTACTAGGAGACACTTGTGGGAGTGCCTGTAGGAGTGTCCTGGGGCTGTCACAATAAAGTGCCACAGACTGAGGGGCTTAAAACAATAGAAATTCATCCTCTCCCAGTGCTGGAGGCCAGCCGGCTGAAATCAAGGTGTTAGCAGGGCCACTCCTTCAGAAGCCTCTGGGTGGGGGGGGGGGTCCTTCTTGCGTCTTCCAGTTTCTGGTGGCCCCAGGCGTCCCTGGGCTCATAGCCACATCACTCCAGTCTGTGCCTCTGTCCCCATATGGCTTTCTCCCTGTGCCCGTATCTCTGTTTCCTCTTCTCATAAGGGCACCATCCTGCTGCCTTAGGACCCACCCAAATGACCTGATTTCCAAAGCAGGTCACATTCATAGGAACCGGGGGTTCAGACTTCAACATACCTGTTAGGGGGACACGATGCCACCCACGACAGTGCCTATCTGATCTCCAGTGGCCAACAAGTGCGCCATTCTTGTGAATTTCCCTCCCTCATTCTTGGGAGTGACTGAGAGGGCCACAGGCTTCTAGAAGGAGCTGGACAGAAGGCTCTAGGAGGGGACTGCCATTGTCATAGCTCTTCTTTCATGAATGGACTTTTCTTCTTGGACAGATCTCAGCCCTCGTTGTGTCTTGCCTCTTATGTGAACAAGGAGGGGATGTTCCTCACACAGTCTAAACACTGGAGCAGAAAGGTCAGGCTGAGGGGGTGCTCGACTTTGGCCCTGAAAGGCTGCTGGGTAGGGTCTGGCTATTCCCATGCCAACTCGGACCCATGGAGCTTCGGTCCTGGAGGATGCCTTCGGCCCTGGGTCATTACTGCTTTCTCATCATTGCTGGGTTCTCGTGCCAGCGGCCTAGCAGAGCGGAGGACTCCTCTGGCTAACCCCCAAGGCAGCTTCTGCCTTCCCTTCAGTTCCCTTCAGCTCAGCTCTGCGGAGAGCTCCTGCTGGGTGTAGAGAAGAAAGCTGCAGGGTGCCAATGCCTGTGCCCACACTGCAGGGGCCACAGGGAGGTTCCAAGCTGGCCCTGCCTTGGAGGACTCCTCAGTCTGGAGGGGGGCAGGTACAAGAGGCAGGCATCTTGGCCTGGTGTCATTGATGGTGGAAGCCCAGGGCACGCACAGTGGGGAGCCTGGGGGAGGGCACAGAGGGAACTTCACCTGGCCTGCCTGTCAGCCCAGTAGAGACTTGTAGGAGTCAGCCAGGCAAAGAGGGCAGGAGGCATCCCAGGGAGAGCCCGCCACATAATACCATTATGGCAATGGGCCTCCCAGTCCAGTGGGAGTCCTTCTAAAGGTCCCGAGCACACTGCGTGTGGAGCCCCTGGCCCAGAGGGGCTGCCGATGTCCAAGGTTATCTTGGACCCCTCCACATTGAAAGCAGCCTCTCAACACCCAGTGGTCTGAGCCAAAACCAGCTTTGGAGAACTCGGGAGCCTTGGTTTTGCAGTGACATGGGGCACCCTCTGCTGAACCGCCAGCAGTGCCTTGTGGCCTTGGGTCTTGTCCCTGCCGCTCTTCCAGGGCCCAGTCTTTTTAGGCTTGGCCTTGGAGCCACCTGGGATGATGTTGGGAACCCCTTTGGTTGGCTATGGCTAGATGGCCTTTGGCTGGGCAGCCTTCACTCAGCCTCTGAGCTTCACTCTCCCAAATGCTAATCCCAGCCCCAAACAGGGCACAAAGAGACATGTGCAAATGCCAGGGCCTCCCTTAGCAAGACCCGAGGCCCAATCCCAGCATCAGAGGCCCCAGTCCCGGGCCTTGAGGCGGTGCTGGGACAAATACTGGCTCACCTGGGCCACTGGCTTCTCAGGCCTTTCCAAACCCGCCCTGCAGACCTACCCACATTTCTCAGCACCTTCTAAGCTAGTACCATCCTATTAGTGACCTCTGTACAGGTTTCGCAATCATCAATTCGTGCCAAGCTAGCCCGGTGAATGATCGGAATAGTATTTGGCAGATGGCTGCAGGGATGCAGCACGGTTTGCTCGAAGCCCTTGGCCTGTCAGATGTGGGTCGGAGCGTTGGGTAGGCAGCCCTTCGGCGCTTTACCCAGGGGCTTGCCTCCCACAGCCAGCTCGGCAGGGGCTGCCACACCCTGGATTCATGGCTGTGGAGCCTGTTGGGACTTGCCTGCCCTTTGGTCCCCCTTCCAGCTGGAGGCCTGCCTCATACCTGGGCCCCAGTACCTTCCATGCCTCATCAGCCTGCTCAGCACCCTTTTCTTGCGCATCTGCCCAGATAGTGACAAGGCTTCAGACATCACTCTACCTGGCCACCTCCTAAGCTGGTTGCCTCACTACCTTGCTCTCAGGTGTGGATACAACCTCGTGCTTAACTGGTTTTGCCAGGGCACTCCTGCCCTGCTGACTACCGGCCCAGAGGGGCCCCTTTCTAAATCTCATGTACCTTATTAGTCACTGTGGTAAGTTGAATAATGGCCCCCAAATATGTCCACATCTTGAGGAGAAGGAAATGTGCCAATGGAAGCAGAGATTGAAGTGATGCACTTTGAAGATGGAGGAGGGGGCCACAAACCAAGGTTAACAAGAAGCCACCAAAAACTAAAAACGGCAAGACAATAGGTTTCCCTCTCAGAGTTTCCAGAAGCAACTATCCCAGCTAACACTTTGACTTTATCTTGGTGAAATTGATTTTGGACTTCTGGCCTCCAGAATTGTAAGAGAATACATTTGCTTTGTTTGAAGCTACTAAGTTTGTGGTAATTTGTTATAGTCATCTCAGGAAACTCATACATCCAGCATACCCATCTGGTACAGAGGTAAGGGGCTCAGGCCACTCAGGATTATCCTGGGAGAGTGGAAGCCACTGAGGAAACAGAATGTTGGGCCAGCAGGCTGCCAGCCTAGAGTTGAGGCCCAGCTTTGCCCCAACTGACTGCATGTCTTGAGAAGACCACACCTCCAAAGGCTTTGGACTTCCCTGTACAGCACAGAGATCATAATAAACAGGCTTGTTGTGAGGATCAAAGGAGAGGACGCTGGTTTGTGTGTCTGTCCATCTGTATATTTGGGGATGTGCTGGCTGAGGAAGTGCTCAACAAAAGCCAGCTGTCTACCAGCCTTCCCATAACCTCCTGTCATCTCACTAAATATTCATCTTTGGCCTTTCCTCAATCCACTCCTACCAAAACCACTCCACAAACCAGGAGTGTCCACAGAATGACTAGCATTGTCTGGGGTGGGTGCTGGAAGGGTCCCCAAAATCTAAGAAAACCTGCCCTTGGGAAGGCCACCATCAAAGGAGATTATGGAGGGGAAGATGAGGGAAGGATATGAGTTTCATGAGCAGGTTGTGGAAATCTGCCTTGAGTACAAGTGTACCACCAACTGGCATGGCACTTGCTGCCTCCTGCTGTAGCCTCCCTGTGACCACGTAGCCCAGTCGTAATGAATTGTGATTCTTCCATGAATGACTAACTCCTTATCCGTTGCTGGACCATGAGCTCCATGGGGGGCTCATGTCTAGACCGTTTACTGTGGTAAAGCTGCCCCTAGCACAAGGCCAGTTACACAGAAAGTGCTCGGTACATATTTGTGACTGTTAGACCTTAGGGTCACCCCCCCCCCCCGCTCACTGCCTGGGCATCTATTCTCGGCCTTCAGCCTCCTCAACTTCTCTGCACTAGCTGACACTGCTGACCGCTCTCTCAATTCTTCCCCTTCTCCTCCCTAGTTTTCGTTGATGCCTTAGTTTTCAGTTCATTTCTTAATACTCAAGGTCCCACCCTTCACCTCCTGCATTCCTATGACTTCAAGTAGTAGCAATAGGCCAAGACCCCTCAAATATCGATCTCTTGACTTCTACAACTCCAAGGTTCTTCAGACCCACTATGGTCAGAACGCAAGCTTTCTAGTTATCTCTCTCTCTCTTTTTTTAAGATTTTATTAGGGACTTGGGGGGAGGGGAACAGTGTTGGGGAATCGGGGAAGGGGAACAGCTAAGTTGTTGTCCTTTTGTTCTTCAGTCTAGTTGTGGAGGACACCGCTTCACTGGCCCACGTTGGTATTGTGATCATTGCGCTTTTCCTGGCTGAGGCAGTCGGCTTCTGGCCATTGGGCAGCCGCTCATGGTGGTTCACGGCAGCCCACTGCAGCCTACGCTGTCGCCAGTCACTCATGGCAGCCCAGCTCCAGGTCGAGCTGTTGTTCACAATCTTAGTTGTAGAGGGCACAGCTTACTGGAGCATGTGGGAATCGAACCGGCAGCCCTGATGTTCAGAGCTCACGCTCTTGCCAACTGAGCCACTCGGCTGGCTCCCCTAGTTATCTTTAACTGCTCCCTGTCCCTTAGCCCAACATCCAATCAGTCACAGAGGAGTATTGTCCATTCTAGCCCAGAACCATCTGCAGGCTGTGTCTTCTCTGTAGTCCTATAACCAGTTCCCCAAGACAGACACACTTTCACCCTCTTTCCCTTGGAATGCAGAAGCAGCTCCCCACTGGTGCCTGCCTCTGGTCCCTCATCCTGCACTCTCCCTCCACCGTTCAAACACAAATGTCACTCTCAAGGGGGCGATCAAGTTCAAGCTCCTTGACCCCTGCAACCTCATCTCCTACCATTTCTAGTCACAGCCCATGGTAGTTCTCTCAGCCTAGAAGCTAGAATGTCATTCCTCCTCTTCTAAGGCTGGCCAAATTGGTCTCATCCTGTTTTTGTTTGTTTGTTTGTTTTGTTTTTGTTACTAGGCATCCTAATAGGTGTGAAGAGGAATCTCACTGTGGTTTTAATTTGCATTTCTCTAATGACTAGTGATGTTGAGCATCTTTTCATTTGCCTATCGGCCTATCAGTCACTCTTAAGCAGAAGTTGGAAAACTTCTTCTGTAAAGGGGAAGATAGTAAATATTTCAGGCTTTGTGGAACACACAATAACTGGTCAACTCTACCGTGGTAGCACGAATGCAGCCATAGACAATATGCAACTGAATGGGCATGTTGTGTGCCAATAAAACTTTATTGACCAAAGTAGACAACAAGTGAATTTTGACCCTGAGTTCCTAGATTGCGGACCTCTAATCTTAAGGCAAGGAGCACTTGGGTTATTACTTTCTCTGTGGGATCTGAGGATGAGAGCTCTATCTCAGTTACTTCTGCATCCTTTTGGACTTAGTAGGTGCTCAGTTAATATTTTTTTAATTGATGGCCCCCGCCCCCCCATGGAGAACAATAACCAGTGGTGCGTGTGCCTCCTAGACCCTGCTAGAGAAGGCATCTTGCAAGAGTTGCTGGGAGGCAGGCTACAGTACAGGACAAAGACAGAGGGGCCCTCACCCTCTTCTCTCCTTTTTTCCCCTACTCAGGTCACTCTAGAAAGTTCTCTGGGCCAAAGGAGCTAATGTGAACAAATGTCCTGGGGCTGAGTGAGTGAGAGAGGCAAATCTGACAAAGGGAAGGCTCTGATTTGGGCTCACCATCATTTGGAGTCGTCCATGATCAACAACTGGGAAGTAATTCTGAGGGAAGCTTGTACTATCTCCCAACTTGCCTCTTTTCTTTCTATTCCTTACTATCTGTATCTGTTTGTGCTCTTTAAGCCATCCACGTTGGAGAGCCTCGGATCAGATTCCATGTCCATGCGTCCTCACGTGGACATCTTTGCTGCATTAGTCTGCATGAATGAAATGGGTCACGTAGGGTGCACTGGCCTGGGGGTTCAGGAGACCATGGTCTGGTTCTGGCTGTGCTAACTGCCTGAGTGCCGTTGCCTGTGGCTTCTTCTCTCTGGGGCTCCCCCAGCTGGTCAATGTGGGTGTTGGTGGCTTTGTCCTCTAAAAGCCCTTACGGTCTCGTTCCACTTACTGGGCATTTTCCCAGGAGCAGGCTTCAGGGACAGAGAAATGAATCAAAAGGCCCTGGCCCTTGAGGAGCGCAGTGGCTCGTGTGAGATCTGCACAGTTAAGCCGATGATGACCATATGACCGAGGAAGTGCTCTGATGGCGACCAGGCTTTGTAGGAAGCCAGAAGAGAAAGACCTTCTTGAGAGAAAGCTGGGAGGAGGAAATGATGTTGGAGATAAGGTCTAAATGAAGAGGAGGCTGTGGGGCCCAGAAGAACCACCGGAAGAGCTTACAAGCTAGCTTGCTGGGGTTGGAGGGCGGGAGAGAAGGCAAGGGCAGTCACAGGAAGAGGGATTTCAGTTCAGCAGAAGGGAGAACTTTCTACCAGCAAGGGCTATCTCACACACCAAAGAGAGAGGAAGTCTAGCGCTCCTTGTCAGTGGATAGAAATGCACACCAGAGCTTGGAGGGCTGCGGCCAGAGGTCTCCACCATCCCTGTCCTGTCTGGCGAGCCAGCCTCCATCTTAGTTTCCATCATTCCGTTTCGGAGTGATGAACTGCACTGATGGCGGAGCTGGTCACAGGCATCCCCTGGTCCAGGAACAATGCAGATGGGGGTGCTGATAAGGTCTGGGGCCCCACTCTGGCCTCTGCCCCTCGGTTTGTCTCTCCTGGACCCTCTCTCCAAAGCGGGCCTCCCTACAGCTACTGGCCCCCACCCCGCTGGCTCAAATTTTGTATTGCGCCAGCCATGTTTGAAAAGCAGATGACAGCTACATGCCCTTTCCTGCCAAATGACACGCACTCAAAGATGCCCCAAACGCTGCATCCAATTTATGGGCTTCACAGACCTCCTGACCCCACACTCGAATGCCAGGCCCAGAACCTCTGCTCCGACCAGTCCCATTGGCTGCTCTGGCCCCCAGTCCTTGGGCTGTTCCTTTTTGTTGCTGCTGTTACTCTAGGATTCCAGGCTGTGGGGACACTGGTTGGCCCTGCCCTCAAAGAGCTCCTGGCCTCATGGGGGTGGGAGAAAGCACACAGAGGGAATATACACTAAATGAGGCATAGACGGAGACCCCCAGGCTGGGAGCCCAGATAAGTTCCCTATTGGGAGTACTGGGGAAGGCTTTTTTTGGGGAAAGGGAGCTGGCCATTCTGGACCTGACAACATATTGGGGAGAGGACATTGTAGGAAGCTAGGACAACTGGAGCAAGGGGGTGTATGACAGGGCGTGAGCGGTTTGGCTGGAGCACAGCAGGTGTGAAGCCCCATGGAAGAAGCTGGAAAGGTGGGCTGGGCACAGGCCTTGATGGACAGGCCATGGAATGTGTTCGGGAGAAAACCGGGCCCCACTGAGTGTTTCTGGTAGAGGAGAGGCAGGATCTAGGTCTTTTTAGAAAGGATGCCCTGGATGTACATAGAGGCTTGATCGGAGGAGGCAGACAGATCAGCTCAGCTGTCCCAGTACACCTGACCCAGGTACGGATGAGGCCAGGAGCTGAACTAGGTCAGCATTGATGGGGAGGGAGGAGGGCCTGAAATGAGAGATCTCCCCAATGGACATGCAGAGCCGGGCATGGGCTTTTAGCTGTCCCCTTCCCTCTGCCCTGATTCTACAGATGGATGTGCCACAGGAGAGGCACAGGCCCGGGGCGGTTCTCCAGGAAGTCATTTTAGGGAGGTGTGCTGCAAGGCTATCGGCCATCAGGAAAGGGACAGGTTGGGGTGGCCCAGGGACTTGGGCCTGTGAGGGGGCAAGTTCAGTCTTGCAGTGGCTGAGGTGAGGTTCTAGCTAGACTTGGTGACCTGGTGGGAAGCCACTGCAGTGGTTGGAACCATTGGTGGGGCCTGTGGAGTGTGCCAGGCCTCGGTTCAGTAGGTGTGGGGTGGGGCCCCAGTTTCTAACAAGCTTCCAGCGGGTGTAGCGGTCAGACTTTCTCCAAACAAGTGGGGAGAGTGACATAGGTCCAGATCAGGATTGCTGAGCAGAGCAAGGAATTGTGGCAAAAGCCCTTGCCGAGCAGGGAAGGTGGCCCTCTGCCCACTTTGGGCTCAGGGTCTGTCTGGAGGGCTCCCCCAGCCAGCTAATGAACTGTCTCACCCTTCTGATCTGCACGGACGGATGCTGCTTCCTTGGGAAGCCTGTGGGGGCTGCCCTGCCCCATTTCCAACTGGGCTAAGTTTATTCACAGCCTGCTCTCACTCCGCTATCAGCCTGCACATTTCCTTCTCGGAACTTTCAAGTTTCCTATTAGGTATTGATTTGCATGGCCCCACTAGAATGTCAGCTACAGTCTGTGTCTGTTTTTATTCACTGAAGTCTGGGGAGTGCCCAACAAACATGTGGAAACATGTACAGTCCAGAGTTCGATGAGGGACATTTTTTGTCGAGGCAGCTGCTAGCATTTCCCCAAGAAAGCGGGGAGGGCAAAGCTGAGGGCACTTTGGCCCTCGGTGCTCCTCAGCGAGGTCTGCCCGCCTCAGCCTTCCAAGTGGAGACCCTCCTGGCAGCTCTGAAAGTGGAGTTCTTCTGTTTCAGGCCCTGGCTTCCTCCCTCCCTCTCAACCCCTTAGGAAATCAGGCAGCGAGCTCTGACTCCTTTCCAGATGCCTCCACTAAGGCTTCATTTCTATTCCCACAGCTGCATCAGTGCTCACTTTTGTCACTTCCTATCTGGTCTCCCAGGCTCCACACAGAGTGGCCAGAATCAGTCTTTTGAGTTTTGTCCTCCGTTGCTTAAACTGTCAATGGTTTCCCCTGACTATAGAATAAAGTTCAGCCCCCTTGGCATCTGCAGCCCTGCCCACCTCTTCAGCCTGACCTCCCACGGCTCCAGGCCCCCCACCCCAAGCCAGGCTGGTCACTTCTGTACTTCACTGAAACTGAGAAAGACAACACACTGCCAGCGAAACTATGACACGCCATTGACTGTGAACTTGACCTTTTAGCCACCTAGGAGCCTGCACCTAATGACTCTTTATACATCCTTCAAGGTCCAACCCCATGGTGTCACCTCCTCCGCGGAGGCCTTTTTGATGGTTTTGGCTGGAAGCCATGTCTCCTTCCTCTGAACTTACACCACTTTGTGTCAAGTGTATGCATCATTTCCTGCTTGGTATCACAGGGGCTTGGGAACATATTTTAAGTCCTCTATTCTAAGTGCCTTAAGGACAGAGATCATGTCTTATTTCTGGTTATATTCCCACTGTACCATCAACTTAACAGTCTCCCTGTAGGCGGGGGTCATGGTCATATCACACAAACCAAATAGTGTGTCCAATGTCTGTACTTGATCCATCTACCCAGGAGCCTCCCCATCCTTGGCCAAAGGCAGAGAAGACAGCTGACGTCTTTAAAATTACCTGCCCATTAGCTTAAGGAGAGACCAGGTTCTCCAAGCAGAACATCACCAGGAAATAGAGGACGCCAAATCATTATTTGTGCTAGGCCTTCTGGAAATTGGCTGGAAGGATTCTGTGAATGTGAAGGGTTCTCCAAGGGAAGTTGCCCTCTCTGCACCAGCCCATGGAGTCTCTGCCCTAAGTTCAAGCAGATAAAGGAGGCTCTCTTCTGCCCCACCTTTCCAATGGCTCACTCTCAAGCTGCCAGATGTCCTACGTTAGGAGAGGAGCTAAACAGCAGAAATAGTATGCCACTGGGACAGCCCACCACTGTGCCACTGAGGACAATGGGACTCTGTTGGTAAAGAGAAACGTGTCCAAGACAGAATGCTTTATAAAAAACAATGCAGGCAGGCACTGCAGGTGGGCCTGAGGGAGAACTTCGCAGCATGTAAGGAGGGAAGCAACCAGGGATTAGGGTGGGAGCTACTGTTGTTTAAGCTTTTTAAAAGTGTTCGCTCTAAATTCTGTCTGTTTGAAATGTACACTTGAAGTCTCACCATGTGTTTAGAACTTCTGCTTTTCTTCTAGGATATTTTTAATATGTGGCTCCTTGAACAGTCTGTGGCTTCTACTTTAGTGCTGGTTTGCATGGAAATAAATCGAATTCCCCACCCTCAATTAGCAAAGGGGTTGTTTCTCCTCTACAGCTTTCTCGATGACATACACGGGCACTGGGATGATAAGGAACCCAGGGGAGAGGGGGGATGGTAGAAAGAGAACACAAAACATGGGTTCGAAGCTGCCTGGTGTAAGTCCAAATCCGATCCTACAAAGAGAAATGTCTGCTGTTTTCTCCCCCTTTGTGGTCACAGAAGGGTTGGTTGTGTCCCCATCTAACTGGCAGGAAGGACCCAAGCTCAGAAGAAACTCACTTGAAGGCTAGTTTATTGGTCCACAGAGAGCCCTCGGTGGGGAAACACGGTGAGAGGGCCCAGTCTCGGGGGCCTCACTCGACCCTCCGCAGGTGGTGGAAGCTCTGCACAGTTCTTTCCACGGCATCGTCCATGGTGACCAATGGCTGGTAGCCCATGAGCTTTTTGGCTTTCTCGCAGCTGTAGTAGTGAAACGTGCCAGCCAGTGCGACCCGCATCGGTGTGAAAGTGGGCTGCAGCTGGATGACAGGGCTGATCACCATCACCAGCAAGGACAGCAGGAGGGCCAGGTAGTAGGCCACCCAGTAGGGGATGTGGTACTTGGGGGCCTCGTAATTGAGGCCTGTCAGGATGCGGGACATGAACATCCAGAAAGGGATGGGTTCGTCATTGGTGATGTGGAATGCCTGGAGAGAGAACAACAAGTTAGAGACCGCTCCCCCGCTGGAGGGACGAGCAGGACACGCTTGCAACTCGGAGCTCAGCCACAGCTGCTGGCTCAGCCCAGGATCAATGTTTTGGGAAACCAGTGGTCACTCCCTGCCCGCCTGCCCCAGCCCCTTCGCAGGGCAGCTCAAAAGTGAGGCAGATATTAAGCCCATGCAGATCGCAGCATTTCTGTGGTCCTCTAATCCACAAGTGTCAGCCACTGGTAGAGACCATCGTTTGACTTGCAGCGATGGGCAGCTTTAAGGATAGAGAGGGAAGGTAATGCAAGTTGTATCTGTATGCCAGGGTTTTATGCAAAGCTTAGATTGCACTCTGGAAGGTACATTTGTTAGTTTAATTTAGTAATTGTCTTAATCATGGTAAAACTCATCATCTTCAGATGCAGTGAACGGGTCATATTACATTTCTCAAACGTGCTGTGTTTGGTCTAAACCAGAAGCCATACCCACCCTAAGAGTTGAATGAGTGGGAACATGGCAGAGGTCCAGGAGAAAAAATTGAGGCCCAAACAGGGAGGGATTCCAAAGGCAGGAGTGAAAAACAAGGAAGACGGGGGGCCTCGGGGTGGGAGGAAAGGGCGAGGGGCCCCCACGTTCTCTCCCATCTCTGCCTGAGTGCTCACCTCCCCCACATGCCCACCCTGCCCACTGGCTGCCAAAGGCCAGGAGATTCAGATACATCTGCCCCTCTGGACGGGTGAGAGGTGTGAGCATGGCAGGGCGAGGGGAGAAAAAAGAGACTTCTGGAATGAGTGGGAGAAAGGGTAAGTAGCAAGCACCCCGCCCAACGTATGAGGGGCCCTGTCTGGAGTAGCCATGTCCATGGCGGGCAGCCAGGTCACGTTCACGGAGAACTAGGTCCTGAATCTGTTCAATCCCAGCTTCTTCCTCCGGATTTTGGCTGCCCTGTGTGATGTGGCATTGCCATGATACCACACTCCCCGCCAGAGGGACTCAACTTCGGCCCAATGGGATCCTAAAGCAGGTCCACCAGAACTCAGGCCTGCGGAGGCAATGTGCCAGTGAATCCAATCACAGGGAGGGGAAATTTGAAGACAGGCAAACGTGCAGGGGCAGGATGTGGCGAGCCAGCCGCTGCCGAGCCCAGAGAAGCAGGTGCCTTACCTTCCCACCCAAGGCCATGACTTGAGAGAGTTGCTCTGCAGCCAGGATGTGTCCGTGGACCACGTTCTCCACGAAGGTGAAGTCCACCAAGTTCTCTCCATTTCTGTGGGCATACAGGAGTAGTTGCACTGGGCTGGAAGTGCTCAGCTGCACGCCCAGCGGAGCCCCTGCATCTGGACTCAGGGCTGCTCCCAAGTGTCAGCGTTTGAAAGACTGCCACCTGCACAATGACTGCTAGCTGCTTTGGCAATGCCAACCCCAGCACACCTGGACATCAGTAACAGCTGAAGATGTGCAGGGGGCCAGGGCTTCTGGGGTGCTCAGGGCCAGTGGGATAGGGCAACCAATGGGTCTGAAAGCCCAGTGCTCTGCCTGTCCCATTCTGGCGTGGCCAACACTGGTGTTGTCTGCTCTGATCTCCAATTTGGCCAGCAGCTCTTAACTCCTTCCAGGACATTCTGAACTACTGCCTTGCTCTGACCTCACATGGTTCTACCATCTCTGTATAATTCCTGAAAGCAATAAGACCGGGTAGGCGAGCGGGAGGCAGAGAGACAGGGCGGCAAGACACAGGGAGAAAAGGGGTAAAGAGAAGGAGAAAAGGGAAGAACAGAAGGAAGGCAAAGCAAATGTACTGGGAAGACAGCCACACTGTCACCACCTACAGATGCCCCTCGACCTGCACTTTCCTCCAGGAGGAATGTGCACGCCTCCATCTACCTTCATAGATGCAAGGAGAGACGAGGGCCCGGCCCTTGACCTTGGACCAGTCTTTCCCCTCTGAGCCTGTTTCCTCACTTTCCAAACAGGAGCACAAATATTATCCCAGCCTGCCTGAGAGGGAGTACTGGGTGGAAGAGTGTCCTCCCCAAATTCACGGCCCCCTGGAACGTGTGGATGTGACCTTATTTGGAAATACGGTCTCTGCAGGTGTAACCAAAGCTAATGAGGTCAGGCTGGCATAGAGTGCGCCCTAATCCAATGGCTGCTGTCCTTACAAGATGAGGGACATTTGGACACAGACACACAGAGAAAAGGAGGTCAGGTAAGGGCGGAGGCAGGGACTGCAGTGATGCATCCACAAGCCAAGGACACCGAGGACCGCCGGCCACCACCACAAGCTGGAAGAGAGCCTGGAAGAGATTCTCCCTCTGTCACCTGAAGGAACCAACCCTGCCCACAGCTGGCCGTTGGACTTCTGGCCTCCAGAACTGGGAGGACCCATTTCTGTTGTTTTAAGCCCCCCAGTGTGTGCTCATTTGCTGTGGTAGCCCCAGGAAACGAACATAGAGAGCAGGAGAGAAGGCTACAGAATAAGAGAGCTGAAAGTGACTGGTCCCTGTTACAGCGGGGTCAGAGGGCCACGGAGAAGAGCAACCTTGGGCCGACTTACCCAATTATAAACTTCATCTTGCCTTCCTTGGCCGCCTCGACGAGGATGGGGACCAGCTGGGGGTCCCGTGGGCCGAAAATGCCATGGGGGCGGATGGCTATGGTTAAGAAATTCCTCTCGGGATCGTTGGCAGCCAGCACTTCCTGTAGGAAAGCAGAAGGAGCGTGTCCACGGTGGATGTGCCACACCAGGTAAGCAGCGCCTCCCACAGGGGACACAGATGGCGCCCACTGCTCTGGGCTGAAGACCTGTATCAGTGGCTGGTATAATTCTGGCTACTTCTCTGTCCCATCCACCCCCACTACCCAAACTGGAAAACGCAGGAGAGACAACTGGGTCAGAAGCAGTAAGCTCAAACTGAAAGCCTGGGTTTGGGTCCCAGACTAAAATGCACAAATGCAGCCAGGGGAAGATGAGCCTCAGCAGCAGTTTATGGAAAAGATCCGAGCATTCTGGTGAGCGACTTAGCTGTGCGCCCAGCCTCCCAAGAGGCTGCCACCACCAAAGGGGCTCTTGCCTTAAGCTCCATGTGCTAACTGCATGTTTCCACCAGGCTTGGACTGCTGCGGACAGTTCTGAGTACCATCTCCCCAGGAAAGGACTCTGATGAACCCAAGAGGGCCAGGAAGAAGGGACTGAGAAGGTCAAGGGGCTGGGAGACACAGGGCAGCCAGTACAGGTAAAGTCCTCAGAGCAGTGCCTGGTACCTAGTAAGTGCTCAAGAAGCGGCAGCCATTATTCCGTCATCCACCGTCAGGAAGAGAGATAAGCTGTGCTCTGTGTGGCTTAATGGACAAACCAAAACTTCAGGGCTTGCAGTACAGAGGAACAGGTTTTGCTTCAAAAGTAACAAAACTTCCTGAAGGATTTGTTAGGTTATTGGTAAAAATGGGGACCATGTCAGTGCCTAGCCTGATGGGGTTGTGTGCTGATTCAATGAGATGGATGGCGCACGCCAACTGCTGTGGTAAGTGTATGCTTGATGAGTAGAATTGTCACAGCACCTCACCTAGGATTTCTACTCTATGGTGGCAAAACTTTTGTGCCTGGTTGGGTCCCAGCGAGTTTAAGTTCCTTGTAGACTGAATGAATAACCATCGGAGCTACCCAACAGTGGAGAAGCGCTCTTGCAACAGATTCCCAGAGTGGGGGAAATGACTAAATAAGCCTTCAAATACCCTCTACCGAGGCTCATCTCTGTTACTAAGAAGGGGAGGGGTGAAGGGGGTCTTAGATCAACACCACATTCTGTTTCTTTATGTCAGGAGGTCTGAAAGCCCCCAGCGAGTTGTGTGCCAATAATGGCTGACAGGAGGCTCCAGCGGGGGTTACTGCAGGAGGCCTTTACAGGTTTTGCTTATTTTTAGTTGAGTGCCCAAAGTCCAAGCAAGCAGGACAGCGACGGTCTCAGCCATGGCTGGCAGTCCCAGGCGCCTTGGAGGAGCGTGCACAGGGCCCAGTGGAAGCTTCAGTGCTCTGTGGGTCAAGTCCAAGTAGGGGGAGCACTGTAAGGCTCTCTGTGCTCCAAGGAGCAAGGGTGGCAGAGACAGAACTCCAGCTTGCGAAAGAACAGGCCTCCACCTCCTGGATTGAGGAGGACTTCATGTCTCCCTGCAGACAAGTTCTTCTGGAACTTTCTGAGCTGGAGTAATAGCAAACAGGCAGCTGGCTCTCAGGCAGTGCCAGGAGGGGACTCATGCAGATTGGGTGCTAAGCTCTGGTTTGAGATGCACTGCCTTATTAAAGAGCGCTCAGTGGGTGTAATATGCTACAAACGCCTGGGAAAGGTGAGCTCACAGCTGTCCAGCGAAGGCAAGCTGCCTGTGGCCGATGAGCACTCACAGCCTTCAGTGGAGGCTGTCATCAGGGTAACGTCCTCCCTGGACATTAATCCTGGAGCTGGCTGCTGTCAGGGTCCCTGGAGCCCAGCAGCCCAAAGGCTTCGTGCCCATTGCTCAACCTAGGCTTCTGCTAAAACCAGGTGCTCCCACGCAAAGCCGGTTTACCAAGTGGAAAAGTATTCTTCCTTAAAATCAAGCAAGATCCTTCTATTGTATAATTTAAAAAGGGACGGGGACAAGAGTACCACTAGGAAGGTGTTTCAAATGAAAACACACTCCTTGTGTGTTAAGCCCGAGCTCTGCCTGCATGCTTTGGATCCTCATAAATTCCCTGATTTCTGAGTTCTATAGCAACTGAGTAACCTTGCCTGGTGCGAGTTCAAGGGCAGGCTCTGAAGCTAAACTGCCTTCATTGAGCCACCTATTAGCTGCATGGCCTCAGGTTGGTTCTGAATCTGGGCATCAAGTGTCCGCATCCGTAACCTGGTGACGACAATAATACCCATCTTATGGGGTCACTGTGAAGTTTAAATGAGGCAGTTTCTATAAAAGACTCAGAGCAGTGTTTGGCCACATCAAGCTATTCTGTTACGATATTTAAAACTGAATCTCAACCACAAGTTTTTCTTCCCAAGTTAGGTACTTGGGCCTCAGGATACTAACTTCATATGTTCACAAACATTTTTCTTAAGAATCTAAGCCTTTCAGATTTCATGGAACTCGCCCACCACTCACTGAACCAGTTCTCAGGTACATACTCTCTCCTGTAAGATCTTTGTTGCCGTGTAGTAGTCAATGGGTTTCATGGCATAAGGGAGGTCCTCAGTTCCATTCTTGATGTCAACGCCCTCAAAGACGACACTAGCGCTGCTGGTTAAAATGAGTTTCTGGAGCGGAGAAAGGAAGATTAAAGAAAAGCACAAGTCGGGAATGAGCACTATTTAAACACTCCAATAGTCATGTATCAAAGAATCAAATGGCACCTGTTCACGACACTCGCATGCAAGGCACTGTGCAAATTATTTACTGCAATGCCTTCACTTTTCAGGCCTTAAAATAGTCCAAAGATCACCATATTTTGCAACTATGTGGATTCAAGACACGTTACAGTTGAATAAATAAAACAGAAACAGACTCATAGATAGAGAACAAACTGATGGTTGCCAGATGCGAGGGAGGTGGGGGCTGGGTGAAAAAGGTGAAGGGATTAAGAAATACAAATTGGTACTTACAAAATAGTCACGGGGATGTAAAGCACAGCATAGGGAATATAGTCAGTAATGTTGCAACAACTACGTATAGTGCCGGGTGGGTACTAGACTAATCAGGGTGATTACTGCATAAATTATGTAAATCTCTAACCACTATGCTGTACACCTGGGACTAATATAAAATAATATTGAATGTCAACTGTAACTGAAAAACAATTTTTTAAAGACCCATTATGGTATTACATTCTAAAACACCGAGTTCACATTTTTTTTCCTCTCCTATCATAACTGAGGGATACAACAGACTTCCATGATTCATGGTATCTCACTATGGGATTGACTCTCCATGGGGGAAGAATAGGCCACCAACTTCGAGGGAGATGTCTGTCTGAAAAAGACCCCTGGTGATTCTGACACCAACCTTAGCATGTCAGCACACACATGCACACACACACACACACACACACACATGCCCGCTTGAGAAATACTATTCAAAAGGGAGATGCTCTGTTATGAGGGTCCCCAGCCCCCAGCCCTCTGGTTGAGGGCAGCTCATCCCACACTGAACATCATTAGCTTGAATCATATCTTCTTCACTTTTATTTAACACTGCCCTAGAATATTAGCCAGCATGGTAGGATAGGACAGACAATGACGTATGATGCACTGAAAAGAAGCAAAACTCTCACCATTCACAGATATTGGAAATGTGTACACAGAAAACACTATGCGTATACAGAAAATAATAGAGTTCAGCGAAGTTGCTGAGTCCAAAATCAATACACAAAAATTAACTGTGTTCCGATGCATCAGCACTTGAAAATGTGATATGAAAGATATTATTTCAATAACCAGAAATGAGGTACATAGGAATAAAGTTGACTAAAGAGGTGCAAAACCATTATGAAGCAAAGTAAAAAACTCTACTGAAAGGCATGAGAGAGATAAACAGAGATCTTTTGTGTTTATGGCTAGGAAGACTCGATATTGGAAAGATGTCCATTGTCTCACAAATGACCTTTAAGTCTGATGCAATTACAATAACAATTCCAACAGGTTTTATCAACGAACTCGACAAGCTGATACTAAAATGTATATGAAGCGAATTCTGAAGAACATGGTTGGGGGTGACTTGTCCTGCCGGACACTGAGCTTCATCCTACGGCTTGCTGAATTAAGGCAGAGCACAGGGGCCTGGGCACAGACAGAGGCCAACAGAGCGGAAGAGAGAGATGGGCACAGACCCATGCCGGGCACCAACATGTGAGGTGTGCCGGATGGGGCGATGGCAGTGGGAACAAGGATGGATCACACAAGAAATGGTGCTGAATAACACAACACGCAGTTTCTACCTCAAACCATAAACAAGTATCAATTCCTGATGGATGAAAATTTTATAAGTGGGAAGTAACACTTTAAACCTTTGAGAAAAAAATAACACATTAAGCAATCTTTCGATCTCAGTCTTGTGAAATGTTCCCTAAACACAACACAAAAAAGTCCTTTCCTGCACTGTTACCCACTATACAATTCTGGCACTTCAGTGAATATACTGGAGCTACATAATATATCAACATGGATAAATCTCAAGAACGTAATGTTGAGGGAAAAAAAGCAAGTTACAAGAAAATCTCCTCAATATGATATCTGTTAATAAAGTCTTATACCATGAAAACCAATACTGTACATTGACTGCACATGGAGCAAATAAATGGTAAACCCCAATTCACAACAGTGGTTCCCCACGTGTGGGCAAGGACAGGAATGGCATCAAGGGTGGGTACACACAGGCCTTCACATCTACCAGTAACAGTGTTTCGCAAACGCTGTGATGAGTGCATGGCTGCTATATGACTCTCAAATCTTTTTTGGATGCCTGGGATATTCTGTTTCAAGCCAGCAGCAGCAGCAGCACGCTTCACAGCACTCCGTTATACAAGCAGGGAGAGTAAGGACTCGGCTTTGGCATCGGAGAGTCTGATTCGAATCCCACCTTGTTCACTTACTAGCAAGGAGACAGCAGTTAGCCCTCCAAATCTGTTTCCTCGCCTGTTAAGTCACATTAGTAGCTCCTGGTTACCTAACGAGGAGCAAATCAGGTGACACTTGCAGGGCGAAGTTTCCTGGCACTTGCCAAGTGTAAGGGGTCACTGTCACTATAACTGATCCCTCCCAGGGCGCGAGCTCAGTAGAGCTCCTGGTCTTGCCGGGCCGGCTGGTGGTGTCGGGGGCCGACAGCACAGGACTATTGGGAGAGAACCCCCACTAACTCCAGTGTTTTCTATCATTTACACGGCTTCTGAGGCACACGTCACTGTGAGGGTGGGGCGCCTGGCCGACAGGGAGCTGTTTGTCCATTGGTTGGTGCCCCGTAAAGGTGATCCTGAGAACCAGGATTTACAATAATGCAACAACCTACGACATGGGGGATATATCCATATCCCCTTGGTTTTGTGTGAAAATATAAGCAAATAGTATGGTAGTTCCTTAAAGGCTAAACATAGAATTACTGTATGTTCCAGGAATTCCGCTTCTGGGGATTTACCCCAAAGCATTGAAAGCAGGGCCAGGAGCCGCTATTTGCACACCTGTGTTCACAACAGCATGACTCACAGTGGTCAAAAAGTGGAAACAATCCAAGTGTGCATTGAAGGATGAATGGAGAAACAAAATGTGGTCCATCCAACACAATGAAATATTACTCAGCCTTAAAGAGGAACGAAATTCTGACACACGCGTCAGCATGGATGGACCTTGAGGACATAATGCTAAGTGAAGTAAGTCAGTCACAAAAGGACAAACACTGTAGGATTCCGCTTATATGAGATCCCTAGAGGAGTCAGATTCATAGAGACAGAGTAAAAGAGTGGGTGCCAGGGTGGGGGGAGGGGGAATAGGGTGCTGTTGTTTAATGGGGACAGATTTCAATTTGGGAAGATGAAAAAGTTCAGGAGATGGATGGTGGGGATGGCTGTACAGCAGTATGAATGCAATTAATGCTGTCAAACTGTATACTGAAAAATGGTTCAGATAGTAACTTTTATTTTACACACTCATGCACGCACACACATATATATGTATATTATAATCACAATAAAAACTATAAGCCATGTCTACATTTTGTAGCTCTTTAACCAAAGACTAATAAGCCTTAAGGTCCTCAGATGGTCTATTCCGATGCAGTTAAAATATTACAGCTCAAGTTGGCCCAGTCGCTCCAGGACTTAATTTCTAGGATCTGCCCAACACTTCCGGAAGCAAGCCTGGCTAGGCCCAGGAGGAGAGCAAGAACCCTGGCCCCCACACATTTAGAAATGTGCGAAGCACTCACTCCAGCCTTCCCCTTACCTGAACCCCAGCCTCTTTGCAAGTTTTAATGACGTTCTTGGTGCCAATGTAATTCACTCTATAAAAGAGTTCCTTGTTGCTACTGGATGGTGGGGGTGATGCACAGTGGAAAACTGTGCTTACACCTTTCAGAGCTGGATACAGGTCCTGGAAAAGCAAACAAAGACAAAACAAATCACTCCTGCCTTACACAAGTAAACAGCCTCCTCACGTTCTCCCTCTTCAATCTGTGGCTCATAGATGTCCTTCCCTTTTATAGTTCTACAATTAACATGGAAACACATTCTTGTAAAACATTCAAACAGTACAGAAGTACATGGGAAAGAAACCAAGTTGTCCCTTTAATCGCCCCCTCCCCAATAAACACTGATTCGGGGCATGAGAAGCCTGTAGGATCGAGCCAGAGCGGACATCGGTGACACGGTGCCCCATGGGGTGGGGCACGATTCAGGGCACCTGAGGGGTAAAACTCCTCAGGAAGATGAGCTCATAGACACAAATAATGAATCATATGAAAAAGTCCCAAACCATGAAACACAGTGTAAATAGCCAATACACAGGAGTATTGCTTTCTGTGAAACTAGACATAAAACAGCAACCTGAAAGGGATTGAAAACAGGTGTATTTAATTTACTGCTAAGAGGAACCAGAGCTCCCCCAGAGCAATGGCTGATTGCAGATCTGGGGCAGGAAACAGATGAGATGAGCCAGGAACACCTTGTCATACCAGAAAGTAAGGACGCTGGCCAAGGCTCCTGGGGTCCTGCTAAAAGGACTTAAGAGCCAACTTACAGGGGCTCCCATGGGCCAAAGGGACAATTTGGTCACCAGTGAGAATAAGAATTCTTTCTGCAAGCTGGTAAATAAAGGGAAAGAGTCAAGCATTTAATCTGCATAAGGTACAAAGATTTCAGGTAAGAAACAAAGAGAGGATGATAGCATGTTACCATTTGGCAAAACCTTAAGTAAGAATGATCAATAGGTGCGAACATCAACAAAAGAACGACACCCATGAATAACATGCCTAATAATCATTGATTATTAATATTTTGTCACAATTCTCTCTATGTAGGTACACATAGACATATGATTTGTTTTTTCTGAAATCGTTAGAAAGTAAGTCACACACATCATGCCACTTTGCCTCTGAACCCTTCACCTGGCATCTCCTAAGAACAAAGCCATCCTCCTAAATAACCACAAAACAACAATCATATGCAGAAATGTGACAGATAGGACACTCTTATCCAATCATTCTATATCCACATTTCCCCAATGTCTTAATAACGTCCTTTAGAGCTGTTTTCATATTTGGATCCAGGATCCAATCATGGATCGTATCTCTTCCATCTCTTTGAATCTGGAATAATCTCCCCATCTTTTCTTTTTTGTCTTTTGTAACACTGCCACTTTTCAAGTCAGTTATTTTAGAATGTCCCTCAATTTGGATACGGCTGTTTCCGTTTGACTAGAGGCAGGCTTAATACTTTTGGCATGTTGACTTCGATCACTTGGTTAAAGTGATGGTTGCCAGATTCTGGACTTCAAAAAGGTACCTTTCCGGGCCGGCCGAGTGGCGCGTTGGTTAAGAGCTGGCTTGGGGCGCCAGAGGGCCCCGGTTCGGATCCCACATATGAGGGCCAGTGATACTGCCCTCTACAGCTAAGATGCTGAACAACAGCTCAACCTGGAGCTGGGCTGCCGTGAGTCACTGGCAATGATGGCGTGGGCTGCAGCCCCTGCTGCAGTGGGTTGCCATGAGCTACCGTGTGTAGCCAGCAGCCAGCGTGAGCGGCCAGCAGCCGCAGTGAGCGGCCGTCCAGAAGCCGGCGACTGATCTGCCTCGCCCGGGAAGAGCGCAATGATGGTGCCAACTTGGGCCAGTGAAGCAACGTCCTCCACAACTAGACTGAAGAACAAAAGGACAGCAACTTGTCTGTTCCCCTTCCCCCAATTCCCCAGCGCTGTACTCATCCCCCAATTCCCCAATTAAAAAAAAACAAAAAGCAGGTAACTTTCCCTCTCTGTAATTCAAAAGTAATCTGTGGGGTAACCATTTGAGGCTGAATATCTTCCTCCCCAGCAACCTTCCACCAGTTGATGTTAGCATATAGTGATGATCTCATTCTCTCTCCCCTCCCTTCCTCTCTCCTCTCCTCCCTCCCTCCCTCTCCCTCTCCCTCTCTCTCTCTCCACACACACGCTTCCCTGGAGAACCCTGACTGATACATACAAGAAGAAGAAAGGGGCAAGAGAGGTGAGGATTATGCAAGAGAAAAGGTCACCCATGTAATCAAAGGCAGTGAGGACACGAATGGGGTGAGGAACAGTGGAAAACAGCCGGATGTCTGGTGAGGTCAAATAATTGGTCCAGCGGAGGTCAGATAGGTGGAGTGCCTGTGAGTGAGATCATGGAGAGGATATTTACTGGTGATAACAAGGTCAGGGCCTCGGGAATGACAACAGGAATGGAGGCCAGGATCGGGGGGCTGAGAGGAGGCCAAGGAGACGTGAAGCGAGGGTATTGGCAGGGTCATCTGTGTGAATATTCAACACACCAACAGTTAGATGAGGCTGCCTTGGCCAGGAGCTGAAATCCATCCGGAGTGAGATGCAGTCACCTGGGAAAGGTAGTGGGTCGCTGTGGGTGACTGCCACAAGAAAGGGGCTGGGGTATGTACAGTCTGCTGGTGTCATCTTCAAAGTTGGAGGGAGCTTAGGGCAGAGCGAGGGAAGCGGCAATGACCAACAAGGAAGACCTCTACCCCATCTCAGGCCCAGAGGTGTACATGGTGGGACAGAAAACAGCCTGCACTGGAACAGGGCTGCAGGAAAAGCCATGCCCTTAAAATGCAAAGGAAAAATGAAAAAAACTGTGGCAAATGATGCCAAAGCCAAGAATAAGAGCCCAGTGACTGAGGGAAGCCATCCACGATACATACAACATGCAAAGGACAGGCATCCTAAAGAGAAAGGGATTACAGACCCATAAGGAAAACACGAAAAGCCCAGAGACAGATGGGCAAAGCTCACTGAAGGCATTTCACAGACGGCGATCAACACAGGGCATGGAGCCTGGCCACCCGAACAGGGAGGGACAGGTGACTCTAAGCATCGCCGGACGGCAACACCAAAAAGTCTAACTGTACCAAGTGTCAGCAAGGACATGGAGCCATGGGATCGGACTACACTGCCCGTGGGAACAGAAAATCAATAGCAGTTCTGTCGAGCCATTCGGCAACATGTACTAAAATTCAAAATATTGATACCCTTATGACATGGGTAAAGCTTGAAGACTTTATGTTCAGTGAAAGACGCTAGTCAGAAATGGGCAGACGCTGTATGATTCCACTTCTATGAAATGTCCAGACTAGGCACACCCACAGAGATAGGAGATGAGTGGGTACCAGGAGCTGGGAGGCTAGGAGAGGAAATGAGGAGCGGCTGCTAACGGGCCCAGGGTTTCCTTTGGAGTGACGGAAATGTTCTGGAATTAGACAGTGGTGATGGTTGCACAACTTTGTCAATGTACGAACAACCACTGAATTGTGCACTTTTAAAATGTGAAGTTTATGGAATGTGAATTATGTGTCAATAAAAAAATAAAAGAAACCCGGCAACTGCACTTTTGGTTATATATTCTGGAGTACCAGCCAGCACTCTACAGCCCCCAGACAACTTTGTTCGTAAATAAAGTTTTATCAGCACACAGCCACACCCATTCGACCAGGCTGCTTTTGCACTGCCACGGCAGAATGTAGCAGTAGTGACAGAAATGATAGTTATTCATTCATTCTAAGTCTTACGAATGTGTGTGTGTGTTACATTCTTTCCTCTATCTTTAAATTTTTTCAAAATAAAAAAACATTTTTTTGAAACAACAATTTGGCTGGCCTCTCAGTGGGGGAAGTCCACTGGTTTCCCTTTGGGGGCCTGTGGGAAATCAGTCAGGTGAGGTGGTCCGTTACCTGTCGGCTGCAGAGGTCGCCCAGAAAAAACTGCACCCGGGGATTGTCGAACCCCTGCCGCATATCAAATACGTTGACAGCGTAGCCTCTTGCCAGCAACTGCTCCACCATATGCTGCCCCAGGAACCCAGAGCCTCCGATCACTGTGCACTTCTTGGCCTGTGGAGAGAGAGGGGGATGGCAGGGGGCACTGGTGTGGTGAGAGTCGGAACCTATATGGAGCCTGGACTCACGTGTCATGAGCCACTGCGATGGCACGTTCATGTCTGTTTGTTTGTTTGTTTGACACTTCCTGAGTAAAGTTGGAAGCTTTATACAATTCTGGTGTTCTCTCACCGGTGGTAACCTCCTCTCCTAGGCTCAGTCAGGATGGAAGAGAGAGCAAATGAGATTGAGAAAGACTTTGGCTACACTGGATGACCCGATACCTGCTGCGTGTTCAGTGAAGGGAAAAGGAGGCATCTCTGAAAGAAGCTAAACCACCTATGATCAAAACTGGACAATCTAAAACAACAACAACAACATCAAAAGTGACATCTTCTGGGCTGGCCGAGTGGCTCAGTTGGTTAAGAGCTCACTCAAGAGTTTGAGCTCTGAGCAACAGGGTCCCCGGTTTGATTCACGGCCCGAGCTGAGCTGCCGCTGGGCTGCTAACAGGTGGCAGGATGGCTCAGCTAAAAAAAAAAATTTTTTTTTAAATCAGGAGAAAAGTGACATCTTCTTGCTTCTGATAGCTGATCCTGGGGCACTTATAAGGCAAAACAAACAAAACCCCAAAACCAAACATAGCCACGCAACTGACAGTGTGCACTTAAAATATCAGAAAGAAGAAAGCGCAGTGCAGTCTCCATACTTGCAGGAGAGTCAGGCCTTTTTCCTCCCGACCCCAGGGGGCTGGGCTAGGTGGCTTTGGGCTTGCCGCCTAACCCCTGCTGGCCTCAGTATAGCCAAGACTATTGTGGTCTGACGGAATCTGCCAGCCGGGCTGCAGTGAGGATAGGTGAGCTGTTAGTCAGCCAGGCCCAAGGCTTTGCTCTCTCTTCTCTGAGCTCTGAGGAGGCTGACGAATCTGGGAGAGCTCTGGCAACTGGGGATAATGGAAGGCCAGAGCGCCACGTGCAGGCCCTTAAATATTCTCACTCCAGGGAGTGAATGCTAAATTGTGGCGGCTGCATGCTGATTAAGCTGGCTACAAGTGTCCCCAAAGGAGGACCTGTGATATCCTCCTCCCTGGGGGTCTTTCTAAAGCCACACCTGGACTTCCTTAAGATGACAAATCCCCATTTTTCCTCAGCTCAAGTATAGTAAATCAAAAGTGGGGTGTGGATACTAAAGATCTTAAAGGAATTCTGTTCCCAATTAAAAACAAACAAACAAACAACTCCCTTACTTATTCCTTAAATAGCTACATAATTCAGATATGCAGGAGACTCAAGGGGTGCCAAAGCCTTCTACAGGTCCACCCCTGCCACCCTGCTGTCCCACCTGAATAATCTCAGGTTAACCTTCAACTACAGAGGCACGGAGGAGGCTCTGCTCTGAGCTTTACACCCAAACCAGGGTGGTGGCCCACGGGACTCTCCTGGCGAGGTCTCATCTATTAACATTTGATATACATCCATTTTACCTTGGTGTGATTACATTTCTGAAGTGTTCTCACTCATTAAAAGTGGGTCGAAAAATCTTTAGGAGGCCTGACGAGCCCTTCAAGTCCCTTTTGACACTTGAGATGCTAGACCTTAGGGAGGCCTTGTCACTGCCCTTGTCACCTCTGGGGAAGGCTGCCATTCCATCCAGAAGCCCAGTCTAGCCTGCTCGGGCCATGTGACGGCAAACTGAGGCACCCAGCTGACAGCCGGCAGTTACTGCCAGGTGTGCAAGGCCACCTGGAACATACACCTCAGGGGGGTCCCCATGACTGCAGCTGTGGGAGTGAGCCCAGGGGAGACCAGCCACGGACCTCCCAGCTGGGCCCAGCCCAAACCACAGAATCCTGAACAAAAAAATGGGTGGTGTTTTAAACCACTGGGTTCTAACATTGTTACACAGCAATAAGTAACTGACATCTTAAATAAAGACATATATTTTATATAAAAAAATACTCAGCATTAATTGATTTAATGAATGTACCGAATACAATTTTAACCCGCAGCTAACTATCAGTGGCTTGTTGGTATGTATGCGCTCGACTTTCCCCTTACCTGGTTTTGGCTAACCTTTTTCGTGTTGGTGCTTACTTTTGGAATGCCTTCTGTCAAATGTGTCATTATGATCTGCTCTCTCATTGGCTTGCCAGCTGCTGGTTCCATTTCGGTTCCAAATGCGGTCCTATTTGCAATCGAGCCTTCTCTTCCTAAAGACATATTTAGAGACAGACATTTATGTTGTATGAAGCAAATCATGTTTCAGCTGTTAGTGTTTGGTGTGGCTGCCATGTCCCTGTCGAGTTTTCACAGAGCTGAACCTTAGCTGTAGCCCTTGGATGGAGCCCTCAGCTACCATTTGTGTGACAGGCTGCTCTCTTAGAAAAGGCCCAAACTGGGCCCATAACTCACCGTGTACTTGGGTTGGAGGCAGAATGGGAGGCCAGTTAGATAACCTCATTCATCAGTTATAACAAAAACAACCTCTTTGGCATCGTAGCCTTTCCTATTGGTGCTCACGTGCCTCAGTTACTCTCTGTTTCTCTTGTGTTGATCAGTAGGCTGTGGCAGTGCAGTGAGAAAATGCACAGACCTAGCGGGCCCTGGGGTCCAGTCCTGGCCCGATCACAAACTGTGTAAATCTGCTCAAGTTACGTCTCTTTGCTGCAGCTCAGTTCCCCCATCAATACAATGGACCAGCTGCTCAACACCAGGATGCCAGGGCCTGGGATGCTGGGATGGGGAGACTGTAATAGGAGACAGAGCTCTCCTTCTTGGTGAAATTAAAGCCACCCTGACTATGCAAGCAAGAACTTGGAGTGTCTAGAGCCATTGGAAACCTTGGCAGACAGTCGTGAAGCACACCAGCTGACAAAGCCCCACAATGATACCAAACAGGAGGACAGTTTATCACGGATCCCCTAACATCTGGACACAGTGAAATCCTTGACAAGGGAAACAGTAGAACTGCTCACAAAAGGCTCGATTCTGAGAACACACTCCGGTGAGGAGGGGACAGGAAGGCAGCCAGCACAGGCGTCTCAAACACTGTGACTGATCCCATCCGATTCCACACCTCGAGTCACACACATGCACACACACAAGGTCATGGTCATGGTCATGTGTCCCTGTAGGAACTGGTTTTGTGGGTGGCTAAAATGACCTTGAAACAGATGTTAGGATCCTCAACCTCTGAGGGGGCCATTTTGGGGAAATATATTTCTGAAACCGTAACGATAGTTATCAGGAAAAAATATTTCAAAACTTCACTTTTTATAGGCCTTCACAGAATGTGTAAGTTGACTCGCCATTGTATGCCTATCCTATCCTTCTCTTTATCCCATAATCCTCTTTGTGTGGGCTGGGGTCCCTGGGTCCACCCTCAACAGATGTGGCTGGGAGCTTTGACTCGTTCGGCTCACCGTGTATTAGCTGGAGAACGAGCGTTCGGGCCCTTGCACTGCGGCCTAGCAGCGTGCGTTAGGACTTCTGTCTTGCTCACCATGGTATCTCAGCGTGAAGCACAGTGCCTGGCACAAAGTGGGCACGCACATGTCCACTAGACTCATGAGCACAGGAAAAGTATACATGCCCATACAGACCCCCTTCTATTGTCTACCACATACACACAGATGCTCATCTAAGATGCAAGCGTTCCCCTGGGGCAAACGGGTTTGGTATTTTGCTGTGGGTGCTGTACTCACAAATACCCACCGCTGACTTCTTACTCAATTTCCCCAGATACTCAGGGAGGCATTAGGAAATGACAAGGCAAATGGCATCTGAATTGATGCAGTCAAAGCCAAGGGATGCCTGGGGCCACCAGAAGCTGGAAGAGACAGGAAGGACCCTGCCCTAGAGCCTCCAGCACTGTGAGAGAAAAAAAATGTCTGTTGCTTTAAGCCCCCTCCCCATGTGTAGTCATTTGTTGCAGCAGCCCCAGGAGATCAATACAAGTATTCTTCATGGTCCTGAAATCCAAACAGCACAGCTGCCAATTCCATGCCCCACCCATACTACTAGAAAAGTAAGAAGCCTTCAAGCCTGTGCTCCCTGCATCTCCAGGGGAGGATCTGGGAGGTGAAAGAAGAAATCCTCCTGCCCCCATGGATCCATACCATTCAAACGAGGCTCATGCAATTCTCAGCAAACCAGCCTCTTTGAAAACCCAAACAAAGCAAATCTGTGTTGTGTCAGATTATATACAAATTAAAGTTTGTAAATACCGTGAGCCAGGTAAGAATTCTTGGTGATACTTTAGTTGTTTCTAGGGGCTGGGGTACCCAGGACTAGCCTAGGGAATGAGTCAGATCCCACTTGCAAACCCCAAACCTAAATTCCCACGTGACATACACTCAGGTTAAACACCAAGAATAGCTCTGATTGAATAGATGGACTTTTCTCCAGACAAGATGGACTTTACAGATGGCCAACGAGCCCATGAAAAGGTGCTCACCATCACTAATCATTAGAGAAATGAACATCAAAACCACAGTGAGATATCACCTCACACCCACTGGGATGGCTATTATCAGAAACCAGAAAATAACAAGTGTTGACGAGCATATGGAGAAATTGGAACCCTTGTGTACTACTGGTGGGAATGTAAACTGGTGCAGCCTCTATGGGAACCAGTATGAAGATTCCTCAAAAAATTAAAAATAGAGCTACCTTATGACCCAGCAATTCCACTTCCGGGTATATACCTAACAGAATTGAAACCAGGATCGTGAAGAGATAGGAGGACTCCTAAGCTCACTGCAGATTATTCACAATGGCTAAGATGGAAACAACCTAAATATCATTGACAGGTGAATGGATGAAGAAAATGTAGTATATACATACAATGGCATTCTATTCAGCCTTAAAAAAGATGAAAATTCTACAATACGTGACAACATGGGTGAACTTTGAGAACATTGTGCTAAGTGAAAAAAGCCAGTCACAGGAAGTCACTGTATGATTTTACTTATATGAAGTGTGTGTGTGTGTGTATATATATATATATACACACACACACACACACATATATATATATGACTTATATTGGGTTGTTGGAAAAGTCATAACCTATTTTTTTTGTTTTTTGTTGCAAAAATGCGTCATGACTTTTCTGACAACCCAATATATTAAAAGTCAAGGTGGAATGCTGGTTCCTGCGGGAGACCGGCTCCCACAAGTCCAGGGGTTCCCTTAGGTGGAGAGGGAGTCGCTAGGAAAGAACGCGGAGAATTAATGTCTTACTTTATTTTTACAGCCTGTCCTTTTCTTTTTTTTTTTCTAGCTGAGCCATCCTGCCACCTGTTGGCAGCTCAGCGACTGCTCAGCTCGGGCTGACTCGAACCGCTGTTGCTCAGAGCTCAAACTCTTGAGCGAGCTCTTAACCAACTGAGCCACTCAGCCGGCCCCAGCCTGTCCTTTTTATACTGGGCAGGTAACTATTTACGTCATTGAGCTGTTTTTCCACGTTTAAACCTTTACCCATTAGGAAATTGTTTTCTACATAGTTTCAATGTTCCTTCCTTTCCAGGGTCCATTTTCTTTAGAAGTTTGCTTTTCACCGAATTTTACTTCCTCACGATGTTTCTTTTGCAGGGTACGGCCGGATCTGTTCTTCACTAATGACTAATTTATCCTAACTATGTTTCAGTTTCTTCCACTAATGGCCAGAGCTGAGTTCCTGCCTTGGCACTTAAAGGATGTTTACTACTTAGCAACTATTTCAAACACTACTGGCTAAATAGGATCTTTTAAGAATTATAAGGTGCATAACTTGTCTATCACTAAGAATCTAAGAAACTAACAGTAAAACAGAATTGTCGTAATATGTCCAAAACTCACTTATTTAAAGAAAATAAAACAATGTAAGAAGGGGTGTCAGATCTTTTATCCTACTGGGGGCATCCAAAGGGGAATTTAAATTTTTCAAAACATAAAGCAGCATCTGTTTCTCAGCCAGAGAGCTTCAGGATTTGTCCCAATAGCAGTGTGATAGGCATGTCAGATACTGAGGTGCAGCCGGCTCCCAACAGGTTCCCAGGGCTTGGGGGAAGGGGAAATGGGGAGTTACTAATCAATGGACAGAAAGTTTCAGTTATGCAAGATGAATAAGCTCTAGAGGTCTGCTGTCCAACATGGTACCTACAGTCAGCAATACTGTATTGTACACTGATAGATTTGTTAAGAGGGTATGTCTCATGTTCATTGTTCTTACCACAAGAAAATACAATACAATGCAATACAATACAAAGTTCAAAAAAGGAGAAATTCTGACACATACTACAACATGGATGAACCTTAAGGACATTATGTTATGTGACATGAGAACCTTGGGAACGTTATACTGAGTGAACAAGCTAGACACAAAAGGACAAATACTGTGGGATGAGTAGTCAAATTCACAGACACAGAAAGCGGCATGGTGGGTGACAAGGGCTGGGGAGGGGAATTGGGGAGTGACTGCTTAGTAGCTATAGAGTTTCAGTTCTACAAGATGAAAAGAGTTCTGGGGATGGATGGTGGTGATGGTCGCACAACTGTGTGAATCTACTTAATGCCACTGAACTGTACACTTGAAAATGGCTAAAATGGTAAATGTTCAGTCCTGTCGATTTTACCAGGCATACATGCAGAAGAACAGCTCTGAATGGGAAATGAGACCCCAAAGAGCAATGTTCTAGGGACTGGGCTTGTTAAGGTTCACACATTACAAGCCTGAGGTCTTTCTCCTTTAAGATGGCAGGTCTTTGAATCCATTAAAAACCAGTATGCATGCCCTCTTACACACATTGGGACGAAGTTTCCGGCTGAAAAGAATCTAGGACAAGAGAGCCACCTTCCACTGGTGACATCCGAATGCTGAAAGAGGAGGGCCGCTGACAGAATTCAATGAAGAGAGGAGTGGGTGAACCCAATCTCCTTCCTGCTGGGGAAAGTTCCACACCACTGAGCCCCAGAGACAAAAGGAAGGAGTCGTCTGTCCACTGCAAACCACAGAGAGAAAGATGAGTGTTCCCCCCCTTGTCCTTTCACAGACCCGAGGTATCTATAGGTTTCTGTCGGTCATTTGTTGCTCTGCTTCTCTATTCACTTGTATGACACAGAAAGGCTCTGACTTTGAATTTGCGGTGGCCACTGAGAAACCCATCAGCATGACTGTCAGCTTTAGTGTATGCTGTTCCCTCTCCTCTCCACGGTAACACCCTCCTCATCCTTCATGGCCTAGCTCAACTGTCACCTCTGTGAAACCTCCCCCCTGTCAGGAAAGCTTAGCTGCTTCCTTAGCACCTGTGTCTGTTCCCATTCTAGCACCTCGCACAGGTTTATACCTTCTTTCCCCCCACATCTGCCTTGGCCCACTAGGCTGTGAGCCCCTGGAGTTCCAGCGAAGGACCGGGAATGGAGTCTGGGTTGAACTGTGCTGCTGCCGCTGGTCTAAGAGGCTTCATCTGTAGGGCAGCAATCTTTCCTGCCATCTCAGAGCTGCTGTGGGGCTCAAACAAGCCCCAGGGGTTAAAGCCAACATGCAGCTTGTGAAAAAGCACCTGGGTGGCCCCTCACAGATTCCTACATTCTGTCATTCACAAGGCGCCACATGCCGGCCACCACCAAGCAGAACCTGCCTAACACAGGGAGCCCACCACCTAGCGTGGGAGACACACCTTGCAGAGCACTGCAGAAGTGCCCTTGAGCGCTGCTGAGGGTAAACCCAGATCAGGGAGCCTGTCCCAGAAGGCAGTCCCTGAGCCGAGCTCTCAACACCAGAGTAGTGAGTGGGTCAAGTGGAGAAGGTAGGTGTCTTGAAAAACATTCCACCGCCCGGGGTGGGAAGGATGAGGTGAAAGCACAGAGCCAGCATGTTCTGACAACTACGACAAGCTGTATCACGGCGACTGTGAAGCGAGATTGGGAGCAAAGTTGGGGAACACGCAGGGCTGTTTGTCAGGCCAAGGAGTTACCTGAGGAGGAGGTGGGGAGCCGGGAAGTTGTAAGCAGGGTGAGTGTGAAGATCAGAAAGATCCCTCTGGCTGCAGTGTGAAGGGATTTTAGCCATGTCTAAGCCTCCAGGCATGCCAGGTAGGTGGAATGACAAGAGCAAATCAGAGAAGAGAACTAATATGCCTGAAAACCTGCTAACTGGCAGGCCCTTGTACATATGACTATATTATACCATTAAGACCCAGAAAGTATCCAGTTAGGGAAACAGTACTGGTCTCATTCAATAGAGGAGAGTCTCAGAGAGATTCACCATCTTGCCCCAAGTCACACAGCTGGTACAGGTGGTTCCTTCTACTCTGCCAGGCTGCCACCTGCAGTCTGACTGGGAAGTAGGGTGAGGAGGGACACGAAGTTAGAAGGACTAGCAGGGGCAAAACTGGGCAGAAGGCTCGGATGCCAGGCTGAGTCTGGACCTTACTCTGTCGTCATGGGAAGCCACCGAATGTTTAAAAGCATGGGGTGACCTCGCCAGAGCTGTTCACTGGGAAGATTAACATGGCAAGGCAGGGAGGGCTAGATAGGTCAGAAGCAGGAAATGGGGGAGCTACTCACCAGTCTTTTAATCACAATTTACTAAGCACCTAATATGTGCCTGTCACTGTTGCTGGTACTGGCGTGCTAGCCGTGAACAAAACAGATGTCTGCCCTTATACAGCTTACCTTCTACTGGATGGGAAATAGAGAACAAAGGAAATAAGAAAAATACACTATAGGTTAGAAGGTGATAAGTACTATGGGGAAAAAAGTGGAGCAAGGTGGGTGGGGGGCTTGGGTGTGGCCGGGGGCTGCAGTGCTAAATAGGGTGCTTAGCATGGCTCCCTGAGCAAAAACCTGGAGCAGGGTAAGAGGTGGACCAAGCAGGCAGAAAAGGCACAGCTGGAGCATAAGTTCTAAGGTAGGAGTGTGCCTGTGCATTTGAGGCCCAGCAAGGAAGCCAGTGTCCCAGGGCTGGAGGGGCCAGGGGAGAGGAGGGGGCATGTCATACCAGGCCTTGCAGACCAAGGTGAGAACTAGAGCTTGGACTGGATGGGAGTGGAGCAGCAGAGATGGAAAAGAAGAAAATAAATGGCAGTTAACGGCGAGAGCTGACAGAACGTGCAGGCTGGTTAATGGGGAGGGGACAGAAAAAAAGAAAGGATGGAATATAACTAAAAGGTTTGGGACCTGGTTGATGCTCAAAGCAGAAGAGGGCAAAGAGGAGAAGTTCGGTGAGCATTTTCCTTTAAGGAATGCTAATAAACCTCAGGCCTTTCTCAGAACGAGAAACTCATGCTCTGTCCCCTGCCTCCCTAAATACAACTGCCCCAGTGCTCAGAGGGGAAGCAGGTAAGTGCTGAGCGCCACAGAGAGCTCTTACACGGGGCTGACTGGGGGAGGAGGGCGGACCCTGGGCCTTCAGCTCCATCGCTGCAGCTCCATTTCAGCCCAAACCCTTGCACACGCCCCCTTGTAATTCTGCAAGCATGCCTCACACTTCCAAAACTCCTCTGCGACTTTGCTCATGAGAGTGTCTCAGCCAGGAGTGCCCCTCCCTACCTGCCTTTGACTGTTCTGATGTCAAACAGAGTATTTTGATGACCTCTCCCCCTCACGTTCGCTCATATCTCCTTCACTCCCTTCAAAGTCCATTCTCAGGTCCCCAGCTCATCTTCCTGGGCTGCTTTTAGCCGGGGGGAAAACTCAAATGATTCTCTCTTGGAACCTGGTCTGGGGGGCGGGTGCTCTCAAAGGGGCACCCTCAAAGAGCCATCACTGGATCCGGCTTCTAAGTTCCAGTTGTCCGAACCTGTGCCACAATGCTTGGCATGTCCCTTCCCTTTTCTGGGTCTCAGTCGCTCTGTGAGTAGCCGGCACTCACCACCACGGACAGAATCCGCTGCCCATTGTTGCGCAACCGACTCACACACACGACTCTGCGCAGTTCCCCGCTCCCCATTGGTGACCTGTAAAGTTCTGGTCTTCTCTGACTCCTCTGAGTCCCTGCGACTCTCACTCAGTCTTAGGCCAGAGCAGAAAGCCCCGACCCGATCGCCCCACCCCCCCAGCCCCTTGGCCTCCGGCCATGTTGCCTACACATGGCAGCCTCCAAGGACGAGGTGGAGACCCTTACCTGTCCGTAGATGTCCGCCTGGCCGGCCTCAGCGCGCCCGCAGTGAGCATCCACCGATCTCCTGCTGCCCGCCGCCACCCTTTTCTCCCCGCCCGCCTGAGCCGATGATCGGCCGAGGCTCTTCCACTACCCCGACTGGCTCGGCTTGGCGCCGGCTCAGCCAATCGGCGCTCGCGGCGTGATCCAGCCCCAACCGGACAGGGCTCAGCAGCCTGCGCGCCACTGCCCGCCCTGATCCGGGCCTTTGTCGTTTAGTCCCACCCCCTTCAACCCTGCGCAAATGGCCAGCGGCGGCGGCGAGCGGTTCACCAATAGGGAGCGGGTCGGTGCGTGCGGGTCGGTGGGAATTGCGCCGAGGCTGTGTGTACGTCTGTTGCCGTAACAACGGGCTGAGGAGTCTGTCGGCGATGGTGAGTCGCGACCCTTGCCCAGAGGCTGAGCCCTTCCCAGGCCTCGGCCGACCCCGCCACCTCCCCTGCACCGTTCTCGGCTTTGGCGCGCCCCTACTTCTATGATCTGTTTCCCGGAAGGGCAGGGAAGAGACGCCAGCCACCCTGCTGGGCCTGTGATTCGCCACTGCCTCCCCTACACCCACAGCCGGTCCCCACCCGCTCCTCGGTCTCCCCCGGCCTTCCCCCGCCCCCTCGGTTACCGGTTCCTGGGCGAAGACTCGAGTTCCCCGCAGGGCCTGACCCCTCTCAGAACCTGGTCTCCTGGCCGCCTTGTCTACCAAAGTTTCCTCACAGTTCTGGCGGGGTGGGGCGGG